>NW_022196896.1:104248075-104304195 GCF_008632895.1 Mastomys coucha
GTCCTGGAACTCACTCTGTAGACCAGGCTGGCCTCGAACTCAGAAATCCGCCTGCCTCTGTCTCCCAATTGCTGGGATTAAAAGCGTTCACCACCACCACCGCCCGGCCGCTCTCCCCAATTCTTAACAGTAGTGTTCTTTAAACACATAGACAATATACTCCAGTCATCAGCAAGCCCTCTGCACAGAGGTCCCCACTCATGAGGCCATGAATGGGCAAATCCCATCTGGAGAAGACACTGAATTTAATTTCCCGTATTTCCAAAGGAAATAAACACATACACGTGATACAGAATCCCAGTGTGAAAAGTCCCCTTCCTCACTGTGTGCTCAAGTGCACTGCTCCGTAGATATGTACCTGCCTGTGTTCCAAGCTTTTTGTCAGTCAGAACACTATCTTACACATACCATCCGGCAGCTTGCCTCATTTCTTACTGGAGGATTTAACGGTTTGCTATGCTCTGTGTCATTTTAAAAACATCATCCTTTTAAACCGTGTAGAAATAAACATGTAAAAACTCCGCTCAACAACGTGTTTCTAAAGCCATGCAAGAAAAGGTATTATCTGAAATCGGGATTGTCCAGTCCCTTCCTTAGCCAGGGGATCTTTAAATCCAGGTGGGCAGAGCCTTCAAAAGGTGGCTCCCTCACAGATGCCAGCTCCTGTTAGCTTCTGTCACCTGCTCTTCTTGGCAGGGAAGACAGCTGCATGAATGGCATCCTCAGGATGGAGGTCCCCTTTGTACCTTTTTGTAGGATAGATGTTCTCCCTCACATAGTTCTTTCCCATTGCTGAGCTTTCCCGATACACAGCAAGCTCTATCTGTGATGGGTCTGATTGAAAACACACATGTTCACCCCCATTTCAATCACAGAGAACCTCGAGCAGGGCAGACGTCACCTACTGGGGTGATCCTGTGTCCTGGGTTACCAGCTGAGCTGTGGGAGTGGGTTCTTGGTAAACAAGAGGATTGTTGAACAGCCTTTGAGTTCTGCGTGCACCTCTGTGCTCCTGGTATCTGCACACAAACCCGAGTGCTTGGTGACGAGTAGACCCTGTGCCTACTTCACTAGTCATAGAGAAAGCATTTCTCTTTCCTCTCAGGTACTAATAGGACAGCGCTGGCAGCTTCAGTGCTCACTGATGAGGCTCTTCCCACTAAAGCACTCAAAGCAGGCTCCACCTGGATATGTCGCCAGAGGGGTTGAATGTAGTCAGCAGAAAGCTCTGCTCTGTCATTACCCCCAAACGGCCCAGGCCCACCTTGCCTTTTGAAATGGCTGGGAGCATCCTTCTGTCACAGCTCTCCCCCATATGATTTCAGTCTTCCATCTTATTATGAGTAAATAGTGGAGTATGTTAAGTATTAGAAAACAGTATTAAGCCGGACAGTGGTGGTGCACGCCTTTAATCCCAGCACTTGAAGCAGAGCCAGGCGGATTTCTGAGTTCGAGGCCAGCCTGGTCTACAGAGTGAGTTCCAGGACAGCCAGGGCTACTCAGAGAAACAAACCAAAAAAAAAAAAAAAAACCAGTATTAAACAGTATATTGTAATAGTGTTTCTCCTATGAACTATCCAGTTTCTTTACTTACAGGGATGTACATTTCTCCTGTGGCATTCTTTCTAGTCAAGTGGGTTAAGGACTTAATGGGTCATTCATCTGGTAATGTTTACTATTCAGGTTTTTTTTTTTTTTTTTTTTTAAATGCACTAAAGAGTTTAGAGCCAGGCTAGAGAGATGGCTCATTGGTTAAGAGCACTGACTGCTCTTCCAGAGGTCCTGAGTTCAATTCCCAGCAACCACATGGTGGCTCACAACCACCTGTAACAGGATCCCATCCCTTCTTCTGGTGTGTCTGAAGAAAGCAACAGTGTACTCACATGCACAAAATAAATAAATAAGTTATTTTTTTTTTTTAAAAAAGAAAGGTTAGTGACACCTCTGTGAAGACTATGACAATTCTTGTGACCTCAGGGAATATAACCAAATAAGGTTAAATGACCACAAAACTATCAACCACTCACTCAGGGAGAAATTCAGAATTCATACTTAAAATACAGAAATGCTCTTGGAAGAGAGTACATGACACCCGTAGCACGGCAACTATGTGTATTATTTCCTATCTTTGCTTTAAATTCTCAGATCTATACTTTCTTTGAATACATACTATAAAACCTCGCAGAGATCTCATTCCCATTGCTAAGCAGCCATTTTTCTTTTCTCTCCCGGCAGGATGTCCTGGGTGGCGTTCTGATCACTGCAATCCTCATTGCTCTAACCTACCCTGCCTGGACCCTCATCGACTGCCTGGACTCTGCCAGCCCCCTCTTCCCTGTGTGTGTCATAGTTGTACCTTTCCTCTTGTGCTACAATTACCCCGTGTCTGACTACTACAGCCCGACCAGGGCGGACACCACCACCATTGTGGCTGCCGGGGCTGGAGTGACCCTGGGATTCTGGATCAACCACTTCTTCCAGCTCGTGTCCAAGCCCACCCCGTCTCTTCCTGTGATTCAGAGCATCCCACCCCTCACCACTGACATGCTGGTTTTAGGTCTGGCCAAATTTATGGTGGGAATCATGTTGATCCTCTTGGTTCGCCAGCTGGTGCAAAAGCTCTCCCTGCAAGTGTTGTTCTCATGGTTCAAGGTGGTTACAAGGAACAAGGAGGCCAGGCGAAGGCTAGAGATTGAAGTCCCTTACAAGTTTGTCACCTACACATCTGTTGGCATCTGTGCCACAACCTTTGTGCCAATGTTGCACAGGTTTCTGGGACTGCTCTGAGTACAAGACAGTTGGGAACCAGTGTGCTTACTCAAGATGCGAAATATTAATTCAGGTAATCTCAATGCCTCCCATTTAAGGAAACCCTAAGTCATTGTATTGTTTTGTTTTGTTGATGTAACATAGATACTACTGCTGTGGCACCAGCCGTGTGATTCATCCGTAAGGACACCAGGCTCAACCCACAGCCGAGGTCTGCAAGACCACCCCTCCCCTTTCTGTTACATGGATTTAGGACACGGTCTTGGGTGGACAGGAATTGTAGCCTGGCTTGGAATGGCTATAAGCCCCACCAAGCTCCAGAGAGCCAGTAGACTTGAGGTAATATGAAGGCAGGATAGTTCGTTTCAGTTACAACCTTGCTTGATGCCGAGTCTCAATCCCCAAACTGGAGTTTTGGTCAGGGAGTAAGGGTGGCACCATGGAAAGTCGCAACTCCTCGGACAGAATAGCTTCTTGCACTGTGATCAGACTGGACCGTGCCTCAGTGGGTGGTGAGACCATTCTAGAGTAAAGTTTCCTGTGAGGAGACTGAAGACAGTAGCAGAGCCATGAGGCCGCCGGAAGAGCTTGGTAAAATAAAGATTTACCAACCCATCTCCTCCAGGCATGGTTAGTGAAGCCAGACGCTGATCTTCCTTGCATAGAGTCCGAAGCTTCCAGGGGTTCAGTTTCTACGCTAGCGCTAGCGTAAGCAACACAGGACGGGCTGCCAGCTTCTCACAGGTGGAAGTGAGGACACGCTGAGACTCCTGCGTGCTACTGCTTAGCCTTCAGCACCTGCCGTAGACACCTAGAAGGCACCGGATCAGCACAAGAATGGATAAGCTTCGTCCTCTGGAAGCCTGACCGAATTAGGTAGCCCTGACATTGCCGTTCCCTCATCACTGCTCGGCTACCATGTATAAATGTTTTCAATTATTCACCCATGAGGCAGAATCAGGGACCCCTCCCCCCCACAGTCTTCCTACCTCTTCTTACCTCTTGGTAGTTTTAAGATTTTTTTTCCGTTAAGAACTTTAAGATGTTTAGATCTGAGGAATTTTAGCGCAAGAAGGACTGCAGTTTATTTTGAGAAAAGAAGCCAATTAAGTGTAACACCTGTGAAACCTAGCGTGGGCCTCCTTAGCTCCTTAGACCTAAGAAGGTATTCGTGATGCCCGCAGCAGAGACCGCCTTTCCCGGACTGTGTGCTTCAGAAAAAGGATCAGGTGCAGCGACATCCTGAGGGGTTGGTGTAAAGGGTTGTTGTTGATCTCTTGAGGGATGGTGTCAGGAAGCCAGTGTTTGACTATATTAGACAAAAATCACACGCCCCCAACCAGAAGCTACTAAGGCTCCAACTTTTGCAATCAGTGTGAACACCAAAGCCAACGTTTTCTCTGATTTTAAGTATGTCCCATGGCCTATGTTGGAATGATGTTCTTTGGTACTGAATACGGTGTTTTCATTTCTGAAGAATAATTCTTGGGCCAGGCATGGTGGCACATGGTTTTAATTCTAGAACTTGGGAATCAGAGGCAGATGGATTTCTGAGTTTGAGGCCAGCCTGGTCTACAGAGCGAGTTCCAGGACAGCCTGAGCTACACAGAAAAAAACAAAAAAACAAACAAAAAAAACCCACCTGTCTTGAAAAACCTAAAGAATAATTCTTAACAAAGTGTTCATTTTTAAGTTAACAATTCTTCTCTTATTTATCGTAATTAAGAACAGGAATGGAAACGGCCCAGCACTTGCTTGGTTTTGCTGACGACAGTATTTCAACTCCAAGGCTGGGGAGTCACGAGCCTGGCTTACAGGTTTGCCTGCCTAGGCCAGCCTCTCCAGTGCATGGCTGTTGATAGGGCCACTTTCTCTTGTTTCTTCCCCAACCTCTAAGCTACCAAACTAGAGCTTGTAATGCTGGCTTATATTCACACAGGGTGATTTTAGTAGGTTTGTCTGCAGCCTAATGACAGAAAGCTCAACTTATTCCACATGTATTTGCAAAAGACGGGCTGTGGGTATTGTCACGGGGGTGGGGGTGGCAATTAGGAAGTATAAGGCCCAACAACAGGGAAGTTGACAACTGAGTGAACGCATTCGAGGCTGTGGTTACATAATTTAGATGGAGGGTGAATATATTAGCTACACAACGTTAAACAGTGGCCTTAGAATTTGTCATGACCGGTCACTCTTGGATGAACTTGAGACCAGCAAAAGGAGGGGGGAAGTATTCGCTGAAGGTGCCAAGGTTAGTTTAGGAACCCTACAGTATTGGTTTTAAATGCTATGGATTGATCACATTTTGCCTTTGGTCAACCTTCTCAATTCACTGAATTCACTTCTTACAGCACAGCAAGGTCATCCTAGTAAATTCTCTCCTGGGTCTCCTTTCAAAAAAGAAAAACCACTGTCAGTTTCTCTCCGGAGAGAGAGCGCCCCCTGCTGGCTGAGCTTGTCTTAGTCCAAAGGCCCTCTTGCCCTGGACTGGCCTGGTCACCAGAATGTGTCTCTGTTAAGTCTAGGCCTGGCTCACCCAGACACCAAAGCTTTTAGGTTCCTCTGAGAATCGGGAAGAATTAATACATCCTTTTCTCATCTTGCCACTACTCTGGGCCAAGGCATCGATCTAGACCAGCTTTCTATACAGCTGTCCATTCGGGGTCATTTTTGCTCAGACCTGTACCATATGCTGGAAAAAGACATAGGCAAGACCCTCAAACTAATACCCTTTCATGACAACCACTAAAACCACTCCACACTGTGCCTGGTAACTTGGGGTTTTCTTGCCCAAATATACAACTCATCTTCCCCGGGATAATCACAGCATGTGGTATTTCAGACCATATGTTTCAGGTTTCTATTTTGGAAGCCTTCAACTGTCTTGCTTATGCAGTGTATGTAAATTTATTCTTTTTAAAAATAAAATCTTTTTGTTTGAGTATGATCATTAAATGCTTTAAAATCTAATGTTTTGTTTCTGTGGATTTTTTTTTCTTTTTTCTTTTTCAAGACAAGGTCTTAGTCTGTAACCCAGGTTAGCCCAAAGTGAAGAGAACTGAAATGGTTTCATGGATAACTACCCTAGTGCCTGAGCTGCTTGAACGATTTTCCCGAGTCAAATTTTCCTAACTATATGTAATGCTTTGTCTGTCTTTAAGCACCTTGATTTGCTCTTTAAATTAGCAATTCAAAGAAGATTGCTCATAGATTAACCAGTTATGAAAAGAGTCACGTGGGTCCGTATATATACCTCAAACAGTGTCTACTCATCATTCATGTGCTGGGCACCTAAGGGATGTAAAAGCTCCAGTCTTTCCTGTGGAGTTCTCCCATGTCATAGACATAGCTCAGAGAATTTTAAGTCAGATCTGAAGTGCCAAGGTTGTGTGGAAAAGTCCAGGCCATGGGAGGTGGCAGGACAAGTATTAATTTGGACATGAGGACAAGAGCAAGTCCAGGCTTTATAGAGGGCATTCCAGGAGCCAGGCTTGGAGGGGAGACCAGGTTGCCCAGGCAGTGAGTGGGGTGAGAAGGTACAAGAAAATGCTCTACCTCTAGGGACCAGCTGGACAGAGGCACTCCCCTGGCTCTTACAAGGAAAAGCCAGACCAAACCTGCACGGTCATGTGAGAGTTGGGAGATGGATATGGTGTTTTCACAGGCTCCTGTCATCCTGAGTCAAATATTTCAGTGTGTCCTGGATACCTTCACTCCTGCACCTCTGAACCACTTGTTCCCAGGTCCCCTAGTTAGAAAACATAAACCTGTGTCCCTTGTGCATACCACGTTCTTTAGGCTTCTCCTCTCAGTTCCTCAAACTAGTCCTCAGAAACAACATTTGTAAATTGTTTCCCTGTGAAAGGGGGTAGGGGGGTGGGGGTGGGGTATCTTGTCTCTCTGGTGAATTGATCTATTTCTCCAGCACAAGGTTACACAGACCCAA
This sequence comes from Mastomys coucha, assembly GCF_008632895.1. Classification (NCBI taxonomy): domain Eukaryota; kingdom Metazoa; phylum Chordata; class Mammalia; order Rodentia; family Muridae; genus Mastomys; species Mastomys coucha. The sequence goes on from NW_022196896.1 coordinate 104,254,791, forward strand.
GCCAAGTACACTTCATTTTAGACAGGGTTCTCCTCCAAGTGATTATTTTGCTTGTGTGAGTGCATATGACAGTGTGGGCATCTACCACATCTTCTATTGCTCTTCACTGTATGTTTGAGAGTCTCCCAGTTTATCTGAAGCTCACTATTTTGACTGGACAGCCAGACCAGCAGCCCCTTGGATCTTCCTGGCTCCACCCCCTAGTACTGGGTTCACAGATACATGACATCATGCCCCACTTTTACATGGGTTATGGGAAGTCAAGTTCAGGTTCTCTAGCTTTCCCAGCAACCCCTTAACCCAGTAAGCCATCTGCTCAGCGCTTTGCTTGTCTGGTAAACTTTCAGTGTGCTTTGCTGTTCCAAAGTCATATGGCAGTTCTTCCTTTCTTACAAACATAAGACTTTAATAAATTAGTTCGGTCTTACTATACATCCGTTGTTTTCTTGGAAGTGGGGCACACCTGTAGTACAGACTTGCATGCTTACATGCATACTAAGACGGGAGATGAATGTGGGCCATGAATAGAATGTCAAATTTTTAAAAACCATAGCCACATGAGACAAGGGAGCTATATGAAGCCAAAGAAATTCCTCGTCCTTCTCCACGCCTGTCTATGTGGCATGCAAAAACAAACAAGAAACGCAACGGTGGCGCGCTAGGAGTTCCGGCCGGTGCCGCTTTTTCCACACTCAACACATCTGCCAGCCTTGCTTTCTCCTCTAACTGTGACATCACGGTCCCCTGGGTTGGGGCAAAGCCAGATTCTTCCCAGTGAAGGTGTTCAAAGGAAGCCAAACCTTTTGGTAGCAAGTCCAACTGGTACTCTCTTCACCAAGGGCGGGGCTGGCAAACCTGATGCTGCCTTAATACATGGACCTAAGAGGAGCTCACAATGTGCCAAGAGAGGAGAGGGGACTCTGGTCTGCAGCTTTGTCACCTGGAAACCATATGGGTGGCCCTGAGGGAACAAATTATGCAGAGCCCACCAAACACAGACCATCTTAACTCATCTCAGTTCGACACTGATAAAAAGCTGTTGAAGGGTCCAGAAGATGAAAGAAAGGCATCCATTACGCCTTATATAAACCACATCCATCATGCCCTGTACAAACCCGTGCCCTGGGCTTCCGAGTGACCCATATACTCAAGAGCTCTCCCCACCTGAGCAACCTTCCTACAGCAGTTTGTTTGTGGGGCACCTGTCTGCTTCAGGTGACCCCGCGTCTTCCTTCTATAAATGAACATCCTGAGACCCCACAGTTGAGATCTCTGAACGACCCACCCATCTCTGTCTAGGGGTGTATTCCCTTATCAGAACCCAGTGAGTAGTTTCCCCAGGCTTTCCTCTGGCAGAACCATCTTGCCTTGGCTCTTAGTAAGGGCTTGTTTGAAGGGACAGCATAGTATCCTCCTTCGTGACAGAAAAGTGGCAGCTTCTGGAATGTAAGTCCCTTTGCCACCAAGCGTGGTATCAAAAGGGAACATTGTATCCTTACTGTCACTCCTTCTGAAAGGGCTCATTTGCATGAAGGCCTCTGGATTCCTCTCAATTCCTCTCTCAGCTGTGCCCTGCCTCCTCATATTCACCAACTGAGCTGTTTCTAACACACAACCACGCCTCAGTCCTGGCCTAGCTTCCTTAAACAGAAGTGAAGGGCAACGCTGAGAGAAAAACACTTGACTCGGAGCACTGAAGCAGTCATAAGAGAGCCCAAAAAAAGCACAGGGCTTTGCTTGGCCAGACACAATTCCTCTCAGCCCATTGCTGGAGAGGCTAATTCAACCAAGTCTGGCTGCCCACATCCATAACCACCCTTTCTGGAAAATTCAAAGCCAAACACAGGATCTGAACTCACACAGTCTATCAGGGACACTCAGCCTGTGGGATGCCCCACTTTTCCTTCTTGTTGTGCAAGGTTATTTTAGTTCCTGTTTTTATCTGAGAAGGCTAAGCTCCACCACAGCAACGTCTGGTAGGTACTTTCAGGAGCTGCTGGTGTTCCCAGTGGTGTACTAACACCCTGGATTTTGTTACACACGCCAGTCTCCATTTTCTTCTATTGGTTCACCTGCTCAGGCTGCCAAGATAGCACAGGCACAGTGGCTCAGAATGAACGCAAGTTTATATCTCACTATTCTGGACAATAAAGGTTCAAAACTGAAGTGCCAGCGAGTACTTAATCATAAGGGCTCTTCTGGTTTGTAGGAGGCCACCATCTGGCCCTGTATCCACAGGATCTCTTTGTCATCTAAGCACTGGGATGAGAAAGCATGCTTTCTGGTTGTCTCTTCTGAAAGCTGCTAATCCCACCAGGAAGGCTTCATCCTCATAACCCCGTCTAGCCCTGACTACCTCCCAAAGACCTCTCTTGTAAGAATGAACCATCACACTGAGGTAATGTACATCAAGGTACTCAAAAGTCCTAGTAACATAACCAGACAGAACTTTGGAGTTATCAGTTGGGTCAGATGCTTTAAATGAGAGGTTCTATTTGGTTAAAGACAGTTAATGTGCCTTTTCAGGTCATTACTCTCCTTTTGGTAACATGGAAGAAAGAGCCAAAGTCAATAACACCAATGCATCATCAATACCAAAAACACTGAGGTCAACACAGGATGACTCTGAGCAACATTTCCCTCCTGAGCCACTGAGCCTCTCTTGTTTAGTACAGGAGTCACACTGTGTGACTGGCTAGTGTCCACTCAACTTGCTCCTGTGTGTTCCTGGCACCGGAGCAGGTCAGAAGGTACTGGATCCCCTAGAACCAGTTAGAGTTGTGAGCCATCAAGAAGGTGGGAATCAGGCTGGAGAGATGGCTCAGTGGTTAAGGGCACTGACTGCTCTTCCAAAGGTCCTGAGTTCAAATCCCAGCAACCACATGGTGGCTCACAACCATCCGTAACGAGATCTGACGCCCTCTTCTGGAGTGTCTGAAGACAGCTACGGTGTACCTACATATAATAAATAAATAAGTCTTTTTTAAAAAAAAAGGTGGGAATCAAACCCAGGGCCTCAGCAAATACCAGTCACCTCACCGCCCTCACAACCTCTTCTTCTTGAACATCAATGGGACCTTGTGTGTAGTCTTTTATATATGGCTACTTTCTCTTAGCAAGCTGGACTCATTGTGCTATCATGAGTCCATTCCTCATGAGGAATGCACACCCTTCATAGAAAGGGTATATGGTCTGTAGCTACTATAAATAACACTGAACATCTGCATAAAAACCGTTTTGTGATCACGCGGTTGAAATAGCTAGATGGTGTTTCAGGTTTCAAGAAACTACCAAACTACTTTCCTGGCTATATCATTTTACATCCTCTCAATAGCAGAACACAACAGTTCCACTTGGGCCACCAATATCCGATCCATCATTTAAACATGAGCCCTTTTTACATTTTTTAATACATATTTGTTTTGCCTACATGGACATCTGCATACCACTTATGTGCCTCGTGCCCTTGGAGACCACAAGAGAGGCTATGAGTTGCATGTGGCTGACAGGAATTCAGGAATTAAATTCAGGTGCAAGAGTATCTAGCGCCCTTAACCTTTCCAGCCTCCATAGTGGCCATTTTTAAGAGTGTGCAGCAGTTTGTCAATGTGGTCTTTATCTGTATTCTGATGAGGACTAATTACCTTGTCTTATGAAGTTAATAAACTGTATATATGCACACATACAAAAACACTCACACATATGCACAGACTGACACACCACTCATACACACACATATTCACACATAAATCAACTTTTAAAAAAAAGATGACTTGAAAAGCTGTCACTGCTTGGTCATATTGATTCTTAAAAATGTTTCCTAAAGTACTGACTTTATTGATTAATACTTATCAGATAGAGAAAAGGCTTAAACATGTGCACCATGTGTTCCAGTTGGTGAGCTGTTTCCTTCTATTCGGGAGGAGTCATACTAACACTCTGAAGGCCAAGCAAAACTTCCACTCCTAGAACTCCCCCTGCCTGTGCAGGGCACCTCTCCCCACTGTGGTACATATACATACACACTGGCTGCTCCACATGCTAGCCTAATGCAGCTACGCAAGGAACCAGATAGCACATTTCACTTTATTAAACATTAACGCACAAATGGATGTGGCCTGTAAGAGGGCTAAAGGACGCCATAGGAGCAGAAAGGTACACTGAGAAACAGACCATACAACAGAGGCCAGCTTCATAAAAAGGGCTCAATATTGATCTCCAGAGAGGAACAGGGCATGGTCAGCTCAAATTTGGTGATAACATCAGGATGAAGGACACCCAGCTTCCCAATGCTCTGACCCCCGACAAAGATCTCAGCACACCGTCCAGGGAAGAATGCAGAACCTGAAACAGAGAGTGGGAGAAAAATCAATGTTTCTTCTGGAAAAAAAAAAGTCAATCGCCATTTAACACTAAAAGCCTACAGGTCTCCTTTAAAAATAACCAATCTTCTTTAAGCCACTGGCTGCATGGTCGCACCCTTGCACTTGCTAATATTAAGGAGCACTTACAACTACACCAGGAAACAATCATGAGATAAGAGCCCTATTCTTCTCATCATGAGGGCTGAACTGGAAGGAGGCCACAGGAGTGTCACCATTTCTTAGGGGAACTAAGTCCTGAAAAGGACACAAGAAAAAGAAGTAGAACTGATGAGCCTCCGGGGACAGAACAGACAGAAGCAGGTTCTCCCACTTGCTGGATGAGAAGTCTGCTGTGGTTCCATTCACTCCTTACCATGTCACACTTCACTTTATTACACAAGAAACCCACACTGAAATACTACAGCCACAGGGACCTGCACATGTGCTTGCTGGCCCCATCTCCACAGTGCAACCTTCCTCCCTGCCTGAAAAGAACAGATTGGGTGTGTCACCTGTGAAGCCCTGGTGAGGGCCATGGCAGAGGCACAGCAGAGCCACACGGGTCCTAGCTGACTCCTACTACTTCAAGGCAGGCAGAGAGCTCTCTATTCGCTGCCAGAACTCTGCTCCAGCTTCCCACCCAGTAACCATTCTGGAGGCTTAACCAGCTGAAAATGAACCAACAAGCTGGGAGGCCCACCCACTTCCTAGCCACTAAATTACCAGTGCCACAGGCTTATCAACTTGCAGTAGTTTAAAAAACAATGCTGATTCATTTCTCTCAACACCCACTTGAAAAGGGATCAGACCCACAGCTCTTGAAGGATTCAAGCAAAATGTTTACTGGCTTGAACTATAAATACCCAGCAGAACTGGGCCACAAGCCTGCAGTCTGCCACTCAGAGTGAGTGCATTATTTATGGGGGAGCAAACTGCTGAGTCTCTAATAGCTCCAAGGTCAGCATAATTAAGAATATAGAGTGGGAGGGGTGGCTAGGGGACTCTACTACTGCTGGGCCGATACCATGAGACAGAGGTACACACAGATTGCCCAACAATGTGAAGAGATATTTGCTTCTACTCTCAGGAAAGAACAGAAAAACATTTTTGTCATTCTCAGCCCCAAAGCAAGATGGCTGAACTATTTGTTTCACATCTCATCAAGCTAAGTGACTCTGCTTCACAGTCAAAGCAAGCCATCCCATGAACTCCATTTACGTGCTGCAGCTGGCTCTGTGCCCTAAGCCACACTCAGGAAAGGGTTGAGAAAAAGAATGTTATACAACAACTCAGAAACCAAGCTGCAGAGGTAATAAAGAATCTGGCTAGGATAATAATTATGGTTAAATTTGATAAAGATGACACACTCTTATCCTGTGAAATGAAAATATAACTTAAAGGCAACACTACTCATAAAGACAAGACTGTCAACTACATCCCCAACAATAGGAAAAACAGAGAGAGGAACAGAGGGAGGGAGGAAGGGAGGAAGGGAGGGAGGGAAGGAAGGGAGGGAGGGAGGCTGTCTCAAGGCAGAATGAAGAGGACTCCTCAAATGACAGGTCAAGGCAGCTTTTACCAAGTACAATCAGCACCTCCAGAGCTGGGTTGTGCCCACACCCGCCCACCCTCCCCGTAGACAGAGCTGTAAGGCTGCACACATAACAAGCAGCACTGGATGACAAGGATGCTCCTGCTGTGGACAAGGACACTCCTGAGAGGACTCTGGTTTGCTCTGAAGGCCACCGGGGGAGGAAATGCTCAAGACCTTCCTGACAGGCTTGCTTTCCTTTTATCTATTTTCAATTTCAATTTGATTGGATTCATTTTTATTGAAGCATAAAACCAAACTATTTTAGAATCTAAGCCAGATGTGCTAGTTCTGACAATGTTAGCAAAATAAGAGCCTAAGATAAGAAATGAGAATTTTTACTTCATATAACATTTTGATTCAGCATTTTTTTTAGTAAAATTCAGTTATATTCTTCTTCAGTTGCCAGGTTTACTTGGCCTATAAATTTGGACCAAATTTTGCTTTAGTTCATTAATCAGCTAGATATGTAGTAACAAAAATATTTATATCAATAAATGCAATTTTCTCTCTTTCCAGAGAAAAACAAAGAAAATCCATATTCAAAACTATTTAACATATCCCAAGGTAAAAGAGTATTGAAAAAGGATTCAAATGTCAAAAGTTCACACTTTCACATGGGCCCAACCAAAGTCACAACTGCTGCTCAAAGGTTCCTGGCCAGCAGGCTCCTCACTCTCATGTAATGAGCCCAGTTTGGGGTCCCTGCATCATCACTCCACTCTGCCAAACTGCATGCCTGGATTTGTGGGAACAACTTTATTTTTCACTACCATTTTTCAAGTTTTCACTTCTAATAAGTTCAGATGACGGCATGAACACCCACCTCTGAGTCTCACAAACATCTGTTCTCCAAACATACAAACTGAGAAGCTTGCAAAAGGGCCTTCTGATATCAAGGGTAGAAAGGACCTTAAGAACCACACATACCACTTGACTTATGCCACAGGTGAACTAGAAACTGCGTGTAAAGTTACAAAAACAGAAGCAGTCTTAGTATTCTAGAAACTTATAGAGCAAATTGAACTCCGCAGGCAGAACTGCCTCGGTAACAAAATGGGGGGAGGGACAGAGCCCACTTGAAGGCAGTAATGGGCCAAGGCCTTCTAGACGAGAGTCGCTGTCAACAGCAGCTCTACACTTAAAAGGAATGAAAGCTAGTTTACTCTGGAGCATTTTTTGAGTGACCACTGCCTGGGAAAACACACTTTTGTTACCCCAAATTCCATGTTACAACACAGAACCAACAACAACCCAGTTTCACAGGGTTTCTGTAGTTTTACAGAGCAAAATAATAAATCAAGGCAAATTTAAAATGGATTGGTGGGTACACCACAGGGGCAGGATGGGGGAAGCTTTTCTACAGGCCTAAAATATTATCTGATGACATTCTTAGCTCATGGATGGATGGAAGCTAGTATTCTGTTAATAACTTTTAAGAGGTTTTTATTTATTATCACAAGATATTAGTTCTAATAGTTCTATGAGTCAAAGTGTTAGTTCAGATAGAGTGAGGCACTGAATGGCTATTCCATAAGGCTAAAACTAGCCTAAGATAAAGTAATTAGTTAGTCTCTGAACCTACAAAGTTCAAATCTCTGCACAATACACAGTACTGAAATTGCAATCAGTCTATCGGTCTCTGCAGAGTTTCTGAAAGAACTCCTTTCAGAGTTCTTTTCAGAAACTTTCGTTTACAATGTCCACTGCTGGCCAAAGGAAAGCACTTCAGCTCAGTACCCAGGTGGATAATGTGACCCAAAAGCTTCGGCTAGAACTGAAATATCATAAAGTTTGTCTAAAAACACAAAGTCACATGTGAAGGCCATGGTCCAAGCTTTCAGAAAGTCAGACCTGGATTGAAGCCAGAACTGACTTTATCCAATCACACTGGAGAAAAGGCACCGTGCTGTGTCTACAGAAGAAGCTGCGCATTCATTGCCTTGTGGATGGGAATGGAGATTCAGACTCTACAGAGCACCTTCATTCTCTTCTCCTGTGTAAAAGCATTGAATACTCCAGCACACCAGTTCCCACCACATCTGCATGAACTCAAGATAAACTCAAGATTTTGTGTTTACCTGGCACAGTTAACGCGTTTCCAAGGCAGAAAACATTTTGGGAAATGTTGCTCTCTATTGCAATACATGTGCAAGTGCAGACAAAAGAAACACCAGTTAGGCACAAAGAAGAGCTTAATTTCCCAAACTTAGCGGGGTGTGAATAAGCCCCTTAATTAAAGTCTTTGTGTCCTTGAGGTCATCCGTGGGCCCGTAATCTAGCACAGCACCCCGTCTTTAGCATGTTTTCTGGCTAACTGACCATCAAAGCATTTGGGAGTGCCTTCTCTTGCCCGTTGCCAAACACTTTCCACAGTTTCATTTGGCTCCCATCTTTTTAGACAGTATTCCAGCCTAGGATTGGCGGAGGCTTTCCATACACTCGGTCACTCCTTAACTGCAGAAAGCATCGGAAGAGCTTAAGGTGGTAACTGAGCAGCCTCCTCATCTGAGAGCAACGGGGAGGGGGTTAGCAAGCATGAGGCTCTTTGCCCTCCCTCAAGAGTCCTGCCAGGCTAGAGCCAGGTCTCGCCTGAACAGTTTACTCCCCATGCTCTGAAATATCGGCTGCTTATTCAACTTGCTCTTCCCTTTCTTCATATTGCCAATATACATTTTGGGATTCAAACTCACAAGTGATTGTAAGTGGATACTTTATTACCCAAATCTAGAAGAGGAGGAGGAGGAGGAGGAGGACGAGGAGGAAGAGGACGAGGACGAGGAGGAGGATGAGGATGAGGAAGAAGAAATTAACAGGGGCAGAGAACTCTGGTAAAGTAGTATGTCATTGCTAATAACAGAAATTAAATTCATTAGACTTTCACCACACACTTGTCCCCAAAATTGAGGGATGAAATGGAAATTGTATAACTGCAGTACCAACTGAGTATGTCTTAAATCTACTCAAAATCCTGATTATGTAATATGGGTGAAAGAAAAAAAATAAGTTAATAGGTTAACTTTAGAGTTAGTACCTACCCCAAACCCTATACTCTTCTCAAAGGATGGAAGAAGGAAGGTAGGAAGGAAAGAGGGAGGAAAGGAAGGAGGGAGGGAGGGAGGGAGGGAGGGAAGAAAGGAGAAAAGGAAGAAGGAAGGAAGGGAGTCTTACTCAATTATACCCTCATTATATGCACGATTTTATTCTTATGAGGCTTTAAGACAAGCAGCTGTTTTGAGGACACACACAGAATCACACAGGGAAAAGAGGTCCATTATAGGTAAGGTATTAACTTGTAAAAGGCTTTAGGGCTCTAAAGAGCCAAAGCACCACAACCAAGATATGAACACAAAACACTTTTTTTTTTTCCTGATCTCAGGGCACTCAGGAGAAAATGCCTCTGCAAAGACCATTTAATTTGTAAGGGGAGACTGAATAATTTCCGACTGGTAATATAAAACACCCATTTTCTCCCAGATGTATACAATTCTTCACCTTGCATTTGAAGTGAATATTTATGGTACCTAAAGTCTATAAAGAGAGGGGACCTAATCCTTTGAATTTAATGGCCATCTTTCATCCCTTTCGGAAGATCAAAAGAAAGAAAAACCCCTTACACAACTTTACAGTGCTAATCCCAACACACCTGCAGACACCATTAACTCTTACAGGGAGGCAGTGGTCCAGGTCTTAATACTGGCACCATGTACTCGACAAGGGCCTGGGACCGTCTTCTTAGAAGAAATCAGCAAAGCCCAGATGACCTTATCTTCTCATAGAGAAGGTTCTTCAACAGAGAAGCATCTTTGGTCAGGCATGTGGCTCACGCCTGTCCTCCCTGCACTCGGGAAGCAAACGACTACCAGGCTGAGACCAGTCTAGACTTCTCAGTGGACAGTGTCAGGGAAATATATACCCCTCCATTCCCTAAAACTTCTTATAACTAAATATTTTGAACTGTAACACCACATCTACAGTCTTTGCTTCTGTGGCTGTCACTTTCTTAACAGTTAACTTAACAGAGAATATGCTATGGAAACCTAAGATATTACAAGTTCAGTCCTTGCTATGCATCTCACACACTCTTATTTCACAACCTCAAGGAAATCAAAATGGTGGCAAAGGCTTAAAGGTGATCTATCCAATTGCAATTTAAACTAGACTCAAAGTAAGTTGTATAAAATCAAAGGACAAATTTTAACTGTAGGTTAGTAATCTTGTCTCCACAAGTCACTTTCTAAATCTTGCCATTTTAAAGTACTTGCAGGAGATTTTATGTGTGTGTATATGTGTGTGTATGTCTGTATATACATATATATGTGTACATATATACATATGTATATGTATGTGTGTGTGTATATATACATATGTAAATATAAAAACAGTAACAAATCAATTGCCTGGACTTTCTGAGCCATGAGCTCCTTTTCTAGCTTTTCACCTGACCCAGGACTATTTGTCAGCCCACGTTTGAACAATGTATTTCTTGCTGGTGAAGCTAAGAAGACAAAGCAGAAGCTGTGGAATCACAGCCACAATTCCACACAGAATTCACAGACCTGCGGCTGACTTGTAGCAAACTCAATTTCCAACATGTAATTACAATAGGTATGTTATGGTTCCAGAATCTAATTTCAGCTTACCATGCACGTTAAACTAAAAAAGAATGAAGAGTATTCCACAGTAGGAAGATGCCGCATCCTCCCTTCTGCTCAGATCCTTCCATCCACAGTGAGACTCAGAGGGTCTCAGAGTGTGGCTCTGGCCAAGGTCTTTGAGCAACAGTAAGTTACAGATGGGAAGAAGAAAAGCACAAGAAGATTAGGAACCTTGCCCAAGGCAAGCAATAATGTAGGCTAGAGAGTAAGAAGCCAAAGGTGAAGAAGGGCCCTGAAGTCGCCCACAGGCACATGGGGCCTGCAGCAGGATGCCTTTAAGCTGCTGGCCAAGCTGTCCACTACTTCATGTTTGCAAGCTTCCTCTGGTTTAATGTAAATGTTAAAATGTAAATAGTGACTGGAGAACCAGCAGTTTGTACCTCTAACCTTAGCTCACACCCAGGCACACACTCTGATGCTGTTAACACACAGAGTACTAGCACAATCACAACATTCATTTGAGGAAACAAAATTACCTTTCAATTTTTTATTTTTACTTTATTTTAAAATGTATAAATGAATGTTTTGCATACATACATATAGGGACACTACATACATGCCTCAGAGGTCAAAAGAGTTGCAGAGGGTTGTGAGCCACTTTATGGGTGCTGGGAATAGAACCCAGGTCCTCTAGAAAAACAGCAAGTGCTTTTAACTACTGAGCTATCTCTCCTGCCCCAGAACATTTCTAAAAGTCCCCTATAACAAAGTGTCTTTAATGAATACATTCTAGATCCCTAAGACAAGGCTTGAACTATTTGAGCAGTAAGACATGTAAAAGTTTGGGTAGGTAAAAAAGGAGCCAGGGCATTAGAACCTACAGCAGAGGCCTCCTCTGAACTTGACTTCAGAGCTCCTAGCTGGAAATGAGCTTGCACAGTCCTGTCCATCCTCTAGCTTACAGGAGAAGAGAATCTGGCAGCAGGTAAACTGAAGAACTAGAACTAGAATCAGTCCTAAACCCTGCTGGAGCTCTCCCATCCACAGCTGCTTTTCCTGGTAGCAGACTGAAAATCTCTGCAGAGTAATTTGTCCATTCACAAGACCTTTACACATCCACATAGCTTCTTTCCCAATAAAACTCCTCAACAAAATCCTTTCCCAACAAAATCCTTTGAATTCAACAACACCACTTACTGTAGGCCCTGCCACTTGGGAGACTGAGGCAAAAAGAATCTGAGTCCAGCCTGGGCTACATAGTGAAGACCTACCTAAAAGTTAAAAAGCCCCATGGTAAAGGTAAAAGATCCATGGCAACGTGCAGGAGCCGGGAGTCATGCATCCTAGGGCTAATAAGCAACGTAGTACTGTTTCCATTTTGTATTTTTATTTTGTGTGTGTGTGTGTGTACAAAACAGAGAGAGGAAGAGAGAGAGAGAGTGCAGGTAAGATGAAAACTTGCAGGAGGAGCACATGGGCTGGAACTCATAGATTCCAACTTTACTGGAGGCTTTACCCAACTGGCCCAACCAATATCTATAAAGATATTACCTTTATACTTAGCACCTATATCATTTTGAGATCTACTTTTCCAGTTTTGTTTATAGTCACATGTTTAAAGACATTTTTGTCACATTCCATTATGTTTACATATCATAGTTTGCTGAATAATTCTTGTTTATTTATTACTGTAAATAGGCTTCTGTAAACGTGTATCGCTTGTATTTCTTTAGTTTCCCAAATGTAGTAGTACATAAGTAGAAGAAAAATCAAAATAAAAGATGAACCACTGACCTAAATTCACAATAAAATATACATTTCTAATTTTTAAAGAAAGCAGATTATGAATTAATAACAATTTTAAAAATCAGAGTAAAAGTAGTTATAAAGGCTTTTAGGATATAGCTTGTTAAAAAGAAATATAGAAAAAACAAAAACAAAAACAACACAAAACTTCTGAACATAGAGGCGAGAAGCGATGCAGAGCTGCTGCCTCCTGAGTTCAGGCTGCATTGGTGAATCTGCTGCAGAATTCCCAGTGTCTGGGGGAGCCTCAGCTTAGCATGTTAGCCCCTCTTGGCTATGGCCAAGAACATGACTTCACAAGCCTCTGTGAATCTTATATTGACTACATATTACACATATGGGAAATCTGAAAGTCACAGATTAAATGTGCAACTTTGAAAAATAAGGTCTCAGCTCAAATTCCATTTTCATTATAGATAAATTTGTTTTTAATGTTGGGAAAGCACTTTCAATGTTCTGAGATGGATTTGGATGAGTAAAGAGACCTTGTTACTAACTCTGATATATATCTGAAAGCTTCTTGAAATATTTCTCAAGAATGGAACTGACTTTCGGAGGCCTTCAGAAATGAGCAAGGGGCCTCTGAGAAGCTGCAGAATGCTGGGAGTTGGGCCTTTCCAAGTATAAGTTAAGCCTTTTTCCAATTCTTACCCACTTTCAGTATTATATTTCCTTTTGAATCTATCCCATCCTTTGAAAGTTATTTTATCTTTTAAATATACAAATTGAATATGATCATTAGATACTGTTTCCTCAATTTCTTCATGAATTTCAGAAGGCATTTACCACCATATGTGGTGGTTTGAATGTGCTTGGGCCGGGGAGTGGCACTATTAGGAAGTATGGCACGTTGGAATAAGCCAGGCCTTGTTGGAGGAAGTCACTGTGTCACTGTGTGTGGGTGAGCTCTATGAAGGACTCTGTAAGAAAAAATGGAACCCAGCCTCCATTACTATGGTTGGAGTAAACACCTCCTTGATCTCAGTGGGAAAACATATCCACTAAGAAAGTCAGACTCCAGAAGGAAAGAAATGAGAACTTACGATATGATGTCTAAAAACCTCCATAGCAAAAGCCAGAAAAGCAAAGAGTTAACAAGCTAAAAAAAAGTACAATATTTATCAGAAAAGGTTAATAGTCATACAACACAAAAGGTTCTAAGACCAATAAATCTAAAGAAATAAATTAACAAGAGGCTCAGAGAAAAGGAAATTAAAATGTGCTACAAATGAGAAAATAGGCTTGTATTTGTTCATAAAAAAGATGGAGGCAAACATTAGTGAGATGCCACTTCCCATCTATGAAACTGAGAACAGAAAGGACAAAACAAACAAGCCACAGAACCTACAATTCAGTGTAAACAAGATCGTCTCATCAGCTGCATGTGCAGTACGAAAGTCAGAAGTCTAGCAGAAGGGTATCTACCAATGACGTAGTCTTTGTCCCAACAGCCCCATACCTCTAGGAATTTCTTCCAAAAGTACACTGACAAAAGCATCAAATAGCATGAGTACCAGGCAGGACTGACTGGAAATAAGCCAAAGTTCACTGACAGAGAACTGGTCCAACTCTGGGATTCTACACATAAGAACAGTTCATTTGGCCCAAAGGAAAACAGCCTAAATATGCTGCCTCTGTGCAGGCTGCTGGAACAAGAAGCCAGCTCCACAACAGTACACACAGCACTGCTCACTCAGGTAAGAAGTCAGAAGGGTGTACACGTGCACTTACATCTAAAAACAAACCACAGAAGGACAAATGAAAAGAAAGTTGACATCAGTGGAGCACATCTGCAATTCTATCACCTGAGAGGTGAAGACAGAGGGACCACAGGTTCAAGGCCAGTGGTGGTTATACAGAAACACCATGTCTCAATAAAACCAACACCAACACACACACACACACACACACACACACCCCAGACAAACAAACAAAAAACCCCACAGACCCAGAAGGCAGAAAAGGGATGGAATGAAAGATGAAACAAAGACTAAATATGATTATCTATATGTACTCACTGTAGGTTATATACTACAGATAAAAGAAACGACTGTATGTAGTACTTAAACTCTTTTCAGCAGTCATACAGTTAGTAACATTGGAATTCTCATTTTGAAACTCTGATGACATACACAGCCAGATAAGTCAAAGCCAACAACAATGGAAATGTGTTAAAACCAAACGAAGAGAATTATACAACTCTATAAATATCCTCAGGTTCTGAATATGAATTGAAAATACCCATGTTGGGATAGAGATGTAGCTTAATGTTAAAGAATTTGGCTAACATACAGGAGGCCCTAGGTTCAAACCCCAGGACTAAAAGGCAAAAAAAATAAAAGACAGACAAAAACCTGTTTCATTTGAAAAGATCAACACTAAAAAAACCCCACAAACAAGTATTTTCTGAATCTCTGTAATCTTTGTATGCTAAAAAGCTCAGAAACAAAGTTGCATGGACAAGAGTGAACAACCTTAGCATACAGACCATGATATAAATTTGATTTCTCTCCAAAAAGAACCAGGGATCCATGGACATATGGCTGACTCTAGTGCTAAGTAGTACAAACTCATTAGGGGGCACAGGGTGATGAAGAGTTTATTCTGAAGGTGCTGATCTCAAGTAAGGTTAAGAATAGAGGGCAGGTCCCCTCAGGTCTCCTACAGTTTGAAGTCCTCAAAGCTAAGCTCCACTTGACAAAATTTTGACTCAGTGCTCCATTCCTCTCACTGGATTGTCACACAAGCAAGTGTAAGCAGGACTGTGTCACAGGATTCAGCAATACAAGACTGTGACAGAAAGCTCTACCAAGATTGTTCTGTCAGCTCTCAGGAGGCTGAGGACAGCCTGGTCTACAAAACAAGACTGTCTCAAAAACCAAAACAAGCCTAGAAATCACACAGCGAGAGTTTAAATGCACCTAAGGACTGCTGTACTGTCATGTGTGTGTTGCTTCCTCCTGACACCATCTGTGTGTGGCTTAGGCTCTGAGCCATAAATAAAAAAGTTCACATCTCTTAATTTTCAAAGTTCTAAATTTATCTTTCTCCTGTGCCAAAAACATAAAATTATGATTATCAATTAGTTCAATTATGTTCCCATTTATTATCATGGAGACATTAACACTTTTATGAACTGCTAATTGGCATAAGTAATTTTATATACTATTATTTACATATATAAATAAATAATATTAAATTTTTTTCAGAAGTCTGAAGTCCTAGCTCAGTTGGAAGAGTCCTCACCAAACATGCAAAGTCCTGGGTTCAATTTCAAGCACCCCAAAAACAAAGTATGATGACACAAGCCTGTTAATGTAGTAAGAGGATCATATTTTAAGATCATCAGTCTATGTAACAAGTTCAAGGCCAATCTAGGCTATAGAACTGCCTGTCTTGAGGTTGAGAGTCAGTCCTGGATGGATGTGAGCAGGACCACTTCCTTCTCTCAAGCTGGGGTATGGTCATTCTCTTCTTTGTCTGAGAATAATTAAGAAAATCCATCAGCTCATAGATACACTTCCTCCCTCAGGGATCAAGGTATAACACTGGACGTTGAGACTACTTTCCCTTCGCGAAGTACAGCCACTGAAACAGCTTCTTCCTGAGAGCCTAGGACCTGCTGAAGGAAGGCTTCTAACATCTCCAGGAAGAACACTTCTAACATAGGCCTGAGAGAAACCTTTCTGTTAACAGAAAAGGGTTATGTGCTTTGTAGCTCTGTGTCACCCACAGGAGCTGACCTAAGGAGAGAGTAAATAAACAGTTCTGAATTTTGGAAAAAAGACAGAGAATATCTAAAAAAGGTCTTTAGGAGAAATAATAATAACAACAATAACAACAACAACAACACAAAGGTTGTCACACTGTGTTACAACACTATCAGAACATTGAACTAAACCATTCCAAGTAAGGTTTGTGAAATGTAACAATTGCAAAACAACACACATGAAGAAAGCTAAGTGTCCATATGTGGGAAGTTTTCTACCTTATGCATAAAAATGAGGCAGGAACAATGAACCTTCATTCACAAATAAGACACTGAATCATGAGGTGGGTGCCAGAGCTTCCAAGAGCCCTGCAGCCCTACTGTCCTGCTGCCAGTCCCCCACATGGACACAGTACTGGGAATCTTGACCACAAGCTGTAGATAACCACTGAAGAGGTTCTCTTTGTAAAGTCCCAAAGCTCCAAGCTTCAAACGTTTTACCAAAGCCAATGCCTTAGATTAGTCTTTGCTGACGGTAGTGTGAATATGCTCTTTAGAACCCCTACTTTATAATCCAGGATGCTCTGTGTAATCAAACCATAAACTGAACACCTTACATCAACAAGCTGTTCAGATACGTTCCCAATGAACTTTCGAGCTCATGTTACACTAAGACAGAGTGACAAGGGAAACAGCACAATTTCACCCATGTATTTTAGCATCTGAGATCTTTCACAGGTGTCCTAAAAGGGGAATAAGGTCATGACCTCCGGTCAAGCCACTAGGTGTTACTGTAACAGAAGGTACCTAATAACCAGGGTGAGTGCATATGGTGCTGCCCTAAATGTGGGCAGTACAAGATCAATTTTCATTTCCTGAAATAAATTCTGAGAAGCATGAAAACTCAGACTGTAAAAAACAAACAAACAAACAAACAAACTAAAGCTCTAAAGCCTGTCTGTTCATCAAGGATCTTGTCTCACGTTAAACTGAACTTTCTGTAGAACTGAAAAAAAAAAAAAATTCAAAACTGAACTAGGTAACAAGCTAAGGAGGAAAAACCACTGCTGGAGTCAATGTAGCCAGTCACAAACAAAGCCCACCACATTCTACAAGAAATTATTTTTGCCACTGATTTGCCCAGCAACCACATTACTGTTCTAAACACAAAAATGCTGAGAATTTGCCTTGCCCAGAAGTGGTTTTGTTAAAAGGCTAAGTGCATCTTAACATACATAATTTAGTTTGCAACAAACCACAGAAACGAAGGGAAAAAGCCTGAAAAAAATAAAAACATATATTTGGTATAATGATCTGATCGAGTACCTCTAAAACGCTCTGAACTTTTGAAACCCTTAAAATGCTCTGCAGTGTATTACAAGTTAAAGGGTTTTTGCTTTTCACTCAGCTTGATCCCATTCTCCCATCAACATGAACATCTACATCACTTTATGGTCTTAAATTATGGAGGTGCTCAGAAAATGAAAACTATGTATGATTAGTGACCAGGCCTTCCCCACTGGCTGCAGTCACAGCTTTCTGAGTGCTACAGACACCCACAAGCTGCCGAGAGCTGCTACCACTCCATCAGTAAGGCTAGGCTCTAATCAGCACGTTCCCCGGGAGCCGGGTGAGAATCAACCAAATGAATTTCCACTCTACTTATTCTCCCAGCATAGTAGCACAAAAGGAAGCTTGTAAGCAAGCACCAAGAGACAAAAAGCAACAAGGCCCAAGTCACACGATCAAGAGGTCTGCTAAACAGACGAAGCTAAAGTATAACTGCAAAGCCGCTAGGGGTGTTTAATTATTAAAAAGTAAACCATATGCTTAAGTAATAAAAAGACAGTTCGGTAATCAAAAATGGCATGAAACAGTAGTTCTAATTCTGGTTCTACTTGCCCTACCCTGAAAATCTTTCCCTACCATATATACATACACTGTGTGTGTGTGTGTGTGTGTAGTATCAGTAAGCCTGAAGAAGAGATACAGCTAAACACACTCCAATGGCTAAATCCTTGCGCTTACAAAGTGACTCGGGAGTCTGGAAAACTGTTTGTTGTCCCTTAGTTGTGGTATATGCATATACACATCACAAGCAGAATGATGGTTTGTTTTGTTTTGTTTTGTTTTGCTGCTGACTTATTTTGACAAGTCATTTATTTAGACCTTGATTATTCTGGCCATAAAAAAGATAATCATATTTGTCATTAGAGAATCAAACAAACTAAGAAATCCCTATGAAAAATTAAGAGCCATTACTTATAATGACACTATCTTTGGCTTGATGGCTTTTACAGAAAGCATCCCTAAGAGAAAAGCACCCAGGAACTAGGCACATGCCCCAGAGCCCAGGGAGCCAGATGTGGCTGCTGATGGTGATGGGAAACTAATGATAGGAAAAGAAAGTACAGTTCTTCCCTTCTCTTTTCAACAAAAGCCAGTTACACATGTCGGGTAATACTGATCCAGGCCACCCAGGTGTACACCTTATATCAAAGCTTTTCAAGTCACAGAACACTATGGTATTCTGAGAGCCAAATGTAGACCCAAAAGGAAAACTAAAATTCTAATATCAAAACCAGACAACAAATAAAGCAAGCAAGCTAGGTATGGTGGCTCTTGCCAATCATCTCTACACTCGGGAAGCAAAGGAAAAAGGATTGAAAACTGAAGGCAAGGTAGGCTAAGCAGCTAGAGCTGGCATCAAAAAACCAAGGGAAGGGTATAGTTCAGTAGCAGAGTATTTGCTTAGATGGCCCAAAGCCCTAGGTGCAATATCTAACACCGAAAAAGGAAAAAAAGTAACAACTTGCCCTAAGCAAAAGAAACATAAAGACTGGGCTGGTGAGATGGCTCAGTGGGTAAGAGCACCGACTGCTCTTCGGAAAGTCATGAGTTCAAATCCCAGCAACCACATGGTAACCACCTGTAATGAAATCTGATGCCCTCTTCTGGTGTGTCTGAAGACAGCTACAATGTACTCATTTATAATAATAAATCTTAGAAAAAAAAATAAAGAAACATAAAGACCTACAAGGCAATTAAGAAATGAAGTAAACCGACCCGGCACAAAGAAATAGTTATAATCACTGGGCCTGGTGGCACACACCTTTAATCCTAGATTCAGGAGGCAGAAGGAGGCCAATCTTTGTGAATTCAAAGCCATATTGGTTTACATAGTGAGTTGCAGGACCACTAGAGTTACATGGTGAGACTCAAAACAAAACAAAACAAAAAACCTAGCTGGTAGTGACAAACTCCTTTAATCCCAGCAATCAGTAGGCAGGGGCAGGCGATCTCTGAATTTGAGGCCTGATCTACAGAGCTAGTTACTTCCAGGGGGAAATAGGTTGTAGGGGGGAAGTGGGCAGGGGTGAAGAGAAATAGTTATAACTTATATTTGTATATTGTAATTTAAAAACAACTCTAGGCTAAAATAGCAGATACTTTTTATTAGGGAAATTAGATGCTAATAAGTTCTCTATTGCTTTGAACTTTAATATCCACATGATTCAAATTATATAAGTTTGAAATTACAAAAGTATAATTTTTAAGATCAACACCTACTGGCTGTCATACAAGGCTCTAAGTAATATAGACTATGAAAATTTCCAAATGTTGGGTGCTGCTGTTTTTATCTTCTAGTGGCTTCTGAAGCTTGGTCTTAGACAGTCTTATAGAGGTGCTCCCTCTCACTGCTCCACAGTACCCTGCAAGGCCTCCCACCATTGACTTGCCACCACTCTTCCTGCCTCCAGACCACATGCACTTCAAAAGCAGCAGCAGCTTCAACCCTTTCCAGCTAGCTGAAGCCCCTTGCCAGCATCCAGAACTCCTTCCACAGCTGCAGCCACACAAACAGCTCTCCACATGCATCCCACAGTACTCACCTTCAGATCTGCCCAAGGGTCTGCGGGACAGATCCTGGCTCTATTCATTCAAAGACCCTGCCACTTCCCCCAGCTCATTTCTAGAACGGTACCACTACTGACAGCATGGTACAATAACACCTGAAGCAACTAGAGGAAAGTCCCTGAGTTTGACATGAACAACCAGGCCCAACCCATACAACTTGCCTCCCCTGAACTGCTTCACTTATAAAGCCCAGATCTTGTACTAGATGGACTCTAAGATCCAGTTCCAGCACTGGACTCTACTATGCATGCATAACACATCTTTACTGGATCACATCTGATGAGATGTATGGAAATGCCTAATTCCTGCTACTATTAAACTGCTCAACTTTATTGAGCAAATATCTCAACATACCTAGATATTTCAGAGCTATTTTTAAAAATAGTTCAAAACAAAAAAGAAAAGCCACAATAAAAAATAAAAACAGAAAAAAATTCTGACGATTAAGAAAATAAATATAAGCAAAGCTCCAAAATATTTCCTCACCAAACCTCACTATAAATAACTGCTAAATAACACTTTCAAAATGAAGGTTCTGGTGGAAATTTAAGATGCCAAATCCAGTCCTAAAAACAGCAAGGTAAACAGCAGGAACGAGTGATAAAAATACTTTGCTTCAATTGTTTCTAGGTTTCTTGTCAAAGAAAATAAACTTCGATTCAAGCCACAGGAGAACAAACAGCAAAAGATTCAGAACTCCGCAGACAAGGAGAACCCAGCATGGTAGGCTCGCACACACGCGGCATTTATTGGCCTAAATTAAAGCCAGAGAGACTGGACTGGGCTTTTGGCAGTGGACTTCTCCTTGCTCCCTGATTAACAAGGGAAGTTTTCACAGTGGCATTCTCCTTGCCTTGCCTCAAAGCTTGCAGGTTCACAGGTCGTGAGTGCAGGCTGCACTTCAGTCTGCTGACCTGCACACTCCAGGTCAGCAGTGCTGGAGCTGCAGTGGTGCCACAGAGGCTACCACAGCTCAGCTACTTGCAAAAGCAACACTGCGCAGCACTTCCTAACAAGTGCAAAGAGCAAACCCTTTGAGGTTCTGGAGAAGAACGGGAATAGCATTTTCTAGAAAATACTAACAATAGAAATAAAGTTCTCTGCCTTTTACTGCCCACACTCTCTAAATCAAAAACAAAATGAAATGAAAGTGGACTTTATCAAAACCAGGATGTGGCCTTTCATCCCATCACCAACCCTGGCATCTTACCTGCAGATGCTTTGATCACGTAGCCCCCGCTTTCCTCACCGGGAGGCACATCAAGCAGCTGCATAATTCTGTCCAGCAAGCCATGGATGATCTCAAACCCAGGATTCTTGTTGTAATAAACAGCACAGAGATGCCTGTAGTTTTTCGCACCTACATCTAGAAAATCAAAAAAGACTTGGTCATTGGGTCACATTAGTCATTATTTAAGCAACTTGAACGAAGTTAACAAAAAGAGATTAACAGATTATTTGACATCCAGCCTCAGAAATTCATGAAAAGATCAAACTTTTTAGCCACCAAATTTTCAAAGGTGTTTACTTTAGGGGGAGGAGTAGCTAGCTTTCAGGATTGCCCCAGGTCGACCGGCTTCACTACAAAACCTGCTTGTAAAACTTGTTGTAAACACTCTAGCAAAGTGTTCCAGTAGTGATTCATATTCTATATTCATGATACCACCCAAATACTACTACTAAATACCAGAAGAGCTTTCTGCAGAGCACATGCTGTAGTGTCTCCGATCGAGACATAGAAACCTAGATAGGATGAGTGCAGTGCAGTCACTTCTTGGAGCACTGTGAAGGCTGTGGGGAAGCATTCTGGGAATGCTCCTTAATGGACACGAGCAAACACTTAAGAGTAGTAAAATAAACAATAGCACTGGAGATTGAACTGAGTACTTTGCTGTACACCCAGATCCTGTGTTCTCTTCTTAAAGGAGGCCAACAAGTTAAAAAAGAAACCAAACTAAATTCTGTTGTTCAAAGAACCTGCACAGATTGGAAAACTATGAAGCAAAACAAAGCAGTAACTACCAGCAAAGTCAGAGAGAGGTTGCCCCAGTACAGGGAAGGCACTGTAGGAACATCATACCAGACTCTGAGGATCCCACCAACATTCCATCTCTTAGCCAGGTTGTAATTATAGTACAGTACTGTTTACTTCATAATCTTAAAAAAAAAAACCCTGTATGTAATATATACATAAAATTCTGCATAACCCTTCAATTAAAACCTGGAATTCGGGGCTAGACCACTGACTCCGTGGTTAAAAGCACTCATTGATCTCACCAAGGACCCAGGTTTAGTTCCCAGCAGCTCATCCACGTAGCAGCTCGCAGCCATCCATAACTCCTGGGAATCTGACCCTACCTTCTGAACTCCAAGGGCACAGACAAACAAAATACCCGTACACATAAAATAAAATTTTAAAAATCTTTTTGTCATGAAAGAAGTAAAACAAAGGATATGAATCAATCCCAAAGACATCACACCAAGAGAAATAAGCTAGCCACAGTAGGTCAAACCTACATGATTCCCACACATGAGGTACTGAAGCCTTTTGCTTTTTAATGTGATTGAAGGCAGGACCACGTATGAAATGACACTCCCATGCACTACAACCTCCCCCAAACCTCACACAGGAACAGGAGGATCCCCTCTGTCAGGGCTGACAGGAGGGAGGAGCGGAGAAGTACCACTCTCTGACACAGCTCCAGCCATGTCGGAAGAGACTGTTGGTCTTTCACACAGTGTAGATGTGTAGAGCTGCTGCTGTGCTATGCACAGAAGGGCTAAGAAGGCAGTTTGCATCTGTATTTTAGCCACCACAGTAACTTCTAAAAGTATGTGGAGAATCAAAACTATACAAATACAGTCATAATCAGAAACATCCATGCACAGGGAAAAAGGACTCAAACAAAATAAATCGAATGTTAACAGGTTATGTTTGAATGAGATAATTTTTTCTATATTTGATCATTTTAAAATCCTACCATGATTAATATATGTTACCTTATATAAAAATAAGACAAACTGCCAGGGAGTGGTAGCACACTCTTTTAATCCCAGTACTCGGAAAGCAGAGACAGGCAGATCTCTTGTGAGTTTGAGGTCTGGTCTACAGAACAAGTTCTAGGACAGCTAAGGCTACATAGAGAAACCCTGTGTTCCCTTCACACACACACACATACACCCCCCACAAAGACTCACAACCAGAGATGAACCCCAATGGATAACTGGATAATGGACCAGCGTATAAACAGTGAGACACTACTCATAGATCAACCTTCGGCAACTGTCAATGGACCTAAGAGGTGGAAGGTTCTCAGAGGCACTGTAGTGAATGAAAGGGGCCAGCCACAGAAAGCTACAGGACGCATGATGCACTCATGCCAGGGTAGAAAAGTGTATTTCAAGCAACTGAGACTAGACAGTAGTTGCATAAGGTAAAATGTAGGGGAAATGTGACTAAACTGGGAAAACATGGAGGATTTCCAGGGTGATGGTGTTCAGGACCTCAGGGGGATGGTTTAAAAGGCACATAGCACACAGAGGAGGATTTAAAGTCAACAAGCAGGATTTAACTTTAAAACTAGCCTACAACTTAGGTAAATACCGTGACCTTTAAACTTGAGACACATAGCTCTGAATACAAATTCGAATGCATTTGGCCTCATTTTGCTTTTTAAATGAGGAGAAAAGAAGAATGATTATGCTGTGAACACAGTGAGCTGCCTCTGTTCACATGGGCTGAACAAAAGCTCGCTGCAGCTTTTCCACAGGTAAGAGCTACTAGCCATGCTGACATAGATGGCCTTTTGTCGTCCAGATAGCCAGACACTGTGGCAGTCAAGCCACCAGTAAGCTCTGACCAGGGACTGAGTATCTACCAGGCAGCCATCAATGTCACTACTACGCTCAAGACATTACCCAGCAAGGGTTACTACTTCTATGAAGCAGATGGAGACGCCAAACCTCAAGGCAATGAGTGAAGTTGCCCGAAGTCGAGCTAACTAGCTCAAGCTAATCATTATCAATTCCACAGCTATGAAGTTACAAATCAGGGCTTGCTCAGGACTGACTAAACCCCACGCTCTCTCCGCTGCCCTACAGTGCACCATAAAGGATTTAGAAGGGAAACAGTATAAGGATAAATGCATGCCTAGCCATATAGTTGCTTAATGCAGTCAAAGATGTGCATCCTTGAAACATTTTCAATACAAAGAACAGATGTTTTACTTCTCCCAAGTTTTTATGATTCTTAAGATTTTTGTAAGTCACTGAAATAAAGTATTTTTTAAAATCTGGAATCTGTGTCCATCAACAGTATTTTAATTTACAGAGATTACAGTCTCAGACACTCCTGACTGAACAGACACAGAGAAAGAACTGTTTTCACTGGCTAACACTTCCTGCATGCTATGCTTGACGCACTCTAGTCTTCCTTACACCGTAATGCCCAGCGACACTACAGGATTCACACAAACTAAACACTTATTTCCTCAATACATAAAGTCTGGAAAAAGAGGCAAGCACAGGGAAGCAAGTACCATGCTAGGCCAGGAGCACAGAGCGGACCCTAGTCCAAAGCAGCATAAGGGACGAGTGCTGCGCTGCCACCCTTTACTACTGTTTCCACCAAGGACAGAGAACTCTGATATCTAAACTCTTTAATCAAAGGTGAGGTTAAGGATCAATATTAAAGTCAGGCAAGTATAAATGTCAGGTAGCCCAGCAGTATGCATAAACTGAGAGGCCTAATTCTGCTGCAGAAATGTGAACGAACACACACACACACACACACACACACACACACACACAAAGTCTTTCTCTTTGTGAAACAGGACTAAATGGCCCTTTCATACTGCTGACTTGCTTCTGGGTACTCCTGCCATGTGGTCCCCATTTGTTGGTGTCACAGGCATGCACTGACAGTACTCTGTAGCTCCATCCTCACAGTGAGAGAACAGCGAACAGTAGGGCCGCCACTCAGAGAGCTCACTGGTGCAAATGAGAAGAAGCCGCCTTAGTTTGGTAACGTTTGCCCTGGACTACCTTTTCCTAACCTCCAAATTATTTAAAGTGAACCTTTCTTGATAACAGTAAAATATCTAGACCAAAACCACAGAAGCTTTAAAGCAAATTATGTGCTTTGAGGGACTATAGCAAAAAAATTTACAGTTAAAAAAAAAACTTTTTAAAAAAAGAGCTGGGAATGGAAATGAGTCGATAGAGTGCTTTGTAGCACTGCATGGTGGCACTTGCATCTGAAGTTAAGGTCATCCTTGGGTAAACAGTTAGTTTATCCTTTAAACAGTGAGTTTAAAGCTATCTTAGGCTACATGAGACCTTGCCTTCAAAAAGATAAAAAATAAAATTAAAGTTCTTTTAAGAAAAATTTCAGGATGTTTATAACATATATGGGAAACAATAAACTAACTTCTAGGTTTAATTTTGCAATACTTTGAGGGCTATGTGTTAACCTCATTATTTATGTGTCTCCTCCCTACCACACCACTGTTTTTCACATTTTCCAAAGGTGCCACCCCCTCTGGATTTGGTTCTTCATATTTTGTTAAACATTCACTCTCCATTCCCATCACCACCTACAGAAAAATGACTAGGCATGCTAAATTTCCCACCTCCTTACCTTCTGCATGAGAGGCCATATTACATCACAGGAAGTAAAGACTGCATACCACAAAGTAAGAACTATTTAGATTTCATGCCAAGGCTAGGGTTTGTTGGAAATGCCTCGGTTCTTTATAACTCAGTTAACAGACCTCTTGTGTCATGCCATCAAACAATTCTGCTTCTTAAATGGGCCTGCCAAGTATGTCAGCCTAAATTATCCATGTATTGCACAGACTTCAAAGTACTGCCTGGAGAGAGCTGATCTAAACCACCCAAAGGAGGGGTGGCTAGATGCCGTTCTGTGAGCTCAAAGAATACAACAAATGACTTCTTTTTCTTTTTTAAGGAAAAGAAAAGGGAGTGGCACCGGTGTCCTGAAATAAGTGGCACCCACGTGACTCTTACTTATATCCTAGGCTTTGCCATAGGCTTCCAGGCACTGTAGATCCTGTTGCACCAATGATTAGAGGGAATTAGTGGTTTCTGGTAATAATATCATCTAGGGTACAGAGTCTTCCTTACGGTCACATGTACCCAGACACCAAATAAAGCTGTTGTCAGAACAAAAGTGTAAGAGGAGAACAAAAAGCTTCTAGAATAATCAAGGGCTGATACTGTGCTCAAACTGGAGATTAACAGTAGGCCAGACTCAGAGAATGAAGCCTCACCTCACTGTAGCATCTATGTCTACCTTTCCAGCAGCATTTTCAGCACTGGTACTCACAAAACCGTAACTCATGCTGCAGACCTATCTCCTAAAGAATTTTAGCATGCTCTAAAAGACTCTGATATATTCCTGATAGGACTATAAATTAGTACAGTAGAAATAACTGAGCAAAGACATGGAAGTGAAGGAGGGACTAGACTGGGGTGGGGGGATTAGCAGCAGTGACTCAGGGACAAGCAGTGGGGGTGTGAATAAAACACAGGGCACAACAGCCAGTGGGTGCCCTTAATCCCAGCACTCAAGGCAGTCAGACTGCAGGCCAGCCTGGGCTACACAGCAAGTTCCAACCAAGCCAGATGTACCTGTTTTACAAAGAAAGAGGAGGAGAACAGGAAGACGTGAAAATGGCATAGTGAAATCCATTTTATAGGTATAATTAATATTTGCAATATAGTACCATATGCAATATATATTTATATGTATAGACATAACTATATGCTGGGTATGTTGGCTCATGTGAACCTGTAAGCAGGATGTGAGTTTGAAGATAGTCAAGGTCACAGAGCAAGACCTGTCTCAAAACCAACCAATTCAAAAAAAAAAAAAAAAAAAAAAAAAAAAAAAAAAAAAAAAAGAAAGAAAATCAGTTAAAAGTTTTAGAAAATAACTTACTAAATTATCAAATATTTAAATGTATATACCTAGAGACTGACAAATTGTTATTTCTAAAAATAATTATTTATACAAGGGAAAATGAAACTCACTTAAAGACATACTTTAGGGAAAAGTCTCATAACCATCTATTCATTCATGCTCACTCTGCTTCCATACGGTAGAATATTATGTAACTAACTATTAAAAAGGAGATCAATATGGGCCAGTGAGATGGCTCAGTGGTTAAGAGGCTCTTCCAGAGGTCCTGAGTTCAATTCCCAGCAACCACATGGTGGCCCACAACCATCTGTAATGGGATCTGATGCCCTCTTCTGGTGTGTCTGAAGAGAGCAATGGTATACTCCTATACATTAAATAAATAAATAAATCTTTAAAAAAAAAAGGAGATCAATAGTAGGCATTCAGAGAGGCCAGATTAAGTGCAGCTGCATATGTGTCAATGATAAAACTACCACTTTGTTGTAGCTGCACACAGAAGTGTAACATGGCCGCAGATATACACAAGGACTGGTGGTGAATTCATTCTACATGTGGAATGTCTGACAAGTTGTAGATCTTATTTTTTTAATTAAACAAAAGAACAAAACCCCTAAATCAATAAAACATATTCATGAAAGCTTAAAAATATTAAAAATATGTGTTCAATCATAAAAAAATAAATAAAGTGCAACAGCTTTCCTAAAATGCTTTTATATGGCAATACTAAAGTACACACTTTTATTTTAAAATGATTCTGAGAAGCCAAGAAACAAATGTGAAAAGAAATCTCTAAAATTCTCAATGCATACAGGGAAAAAAAATTATATTCCTGAGGGTTGGCTTTTATTTTGTTAACATAAACCTGGAATGGATTTTTATCTATTAAAAAAAATACAGCACTGGATGCATGACAGGGCACATTATACTCACGTTAGCAGATCTTAACTTTGTGGAACCAAGCACACTAAAATAACTTTCTATATTAAAAATGATATATTTACTCAGCTAAGATGCCATCTCATATGCAAAGGATGCTACTTCAAAAACTGTTAACATCAGTCTCCTTACACCCATGTTTTTTGAATTATTAATTGGAAATTCTACATGCCAAAAATATGAAATGATGAAATTAAATTAATCCAGACTGATGACATAAGCCCTCTTCAGAAAGCCGCATTCCACATGTGGATGCTGGGTAATCTTCTATTATCTGAGGCTCCAGAACTGATGGATAGTGTCTCAGAAGATAGGTATTCACAAGCCTAATAAAATCTTCCTGAGCCTTAATCGAACATATAGGTATACCAAAAATTATAAAGACCTGACCCTTATTCATTCATTTATGTCTATTTTCTGTCATGCTGGATATTGAACCCAAGGTCTTATCCATACCCCTATGTTTAATGTTCTGTAACACACAGCAGATAAACACTAACATCCTGAGAAAACAACCCACAGGAAGACCATGCAGTTATGTTCTGTGGCAGCCATGATGCTCAAGGGAAGAAGAAGAAACAAAACTCTGAAACAGATCTTGCAATTAAAGGCTTAAAACATAAATTCTTTATTTCCACATCCACTTAGGAAGGGTAAAAAGAAACAGACCATCCTCTCACTTACAGAGGCGTCTGGGACAATGTGAAAGTTTGGGAACTATTTAACTGTAACCTGGAGGCAGGGGGAATGGAGTTCAAAGCAGGAGCAGCTCTGGAAGATGGAGGAAGGTCTGAGTGAGTCAAAAGCTCAGAAGAGCCAAGCTTCAAGGAGAAAGGGAGGCTACCGAGAGCTATGTGAGAGCTCTAACCCACTGCACTTAGTATAGCACTGACCAAGTCCAAATCTTCTGAGACCATGTGCAGGTGACTGAGAGGCGTGCCAGGCTGCTCCTGGATGAGCGGGTCCTGCTGATCTAATCCTGAGGGTATAAATCCCCGAAGCCCTTTACAGAGCCAAGCTCATGCGCATCCTTAGGTTCCTGCTCCTTTCAGACTTGCCCATCCTTGACCCAGAGATCCACTTTCTCTTGCCCTTCTGTGAGATTCTAGGCATAGTGGCAGCACTGAGGGAGGAACTGACTGAGGGAGGAACTGTGACTGCAGATTCAATTGTGTTTAAAAAGTGGGAAGATGGATTGTGCAAAATTCACTAGCTTTTCCACACAGGCAGTCTTTTGCTCATCCCTGCAGTTTTTCTGGCTTTTAAAAATATTTTGTTTACAGTTTGGTCATTCCTGACATTGAAATGAATGAGCTATTAACATCTGAAACCAGCCAGTAACTTTGACAGCAGCCTTGCAAGCTCTCCACAGCTACCCTCCCTGCTACAAAACTAAAAACTTACCCTAGGGCAGAGTCTGTACTCAGTTTCTTGTTCCAAAAACACATGCCACTCTGTCCAACAAAAGGGATAAATCAGCTTAGTCCCCTGAGTCATGACTAATTTTTAAAAGTGTTACAGCAGCTTCGGATCTTGAGGCTCAACAAATGCAGTGGCTGGCTCAGCCTCAAACAAGCCAAATGTGCCTGATTTACAGTGGAAGTCTTAATGCTTGAAAAGTGTGCCTGACTTGGTTTCTACACTGGCAGCCTGACAGCCTCATTCATCATGATGGCCAGTGAGAGGAGTGCACATTAGTGTAAAATGTCTGATTAGGTCAAGCAGGAAAATGGGAGTTGTCTTTCGCCTGCTTGCAGAAGAACTTGGGTCAGACAGGGCAACTCAGAAATTCAGATTCCATTTTTTTTTCACTTTGGAAGCTACATTTGCCAAGCAGACACTCAGATGAGGACTAGGGGTGCTAGGATTTTCTTGGCATTACAGAATGAGTTACTGTAGCTCCACTGTCTGCATTCCCAGGGTGCCTTGCACACTCCCTCCTCATGGAACAAGGATGTGCTGGATGGCCTTGGTAAGACAGGCACATGCCGCCATGCTTGGCTTTTCACACAGGTGCTGAGGATCTGAACACAGCTCTTCATGCACATGTGGCAAGCAAGCTCTTATACTCCACAGTCGGTCCTAATTTTCTATCACCATGGTTAATTAGACCACCTGGTTAATGCTTGCCACACAGCTCCACTTTTTTGAACCCCATAGTACGGGGACTGCTCACTAAAGAGATTTGGGAAATTTCATTATTAACTAGAAAATCCCTCTACTATTTATTTTTGGTGGTTTCACTTTATTATTCAAAAAGTTTCATTTAGAAACACATGGCTAGCATACATCTAAGAAAGAGATGACTTCTAATTTGTCACTTAAAAATGGTAAATTACTCAAAGAAAAATTTCTGTGGTTTATTGATTGATTGATTGATTGATTACTGCTATGCCAGTGTAGTTTTCACCCTGTAGACTTTGATAGAATCACTGCTGAGGGGCTCCCAGGGCAGGTGGCTTTGCATCCCATTCTGGTATTCCTTGGCAGAGTGCAGCACAGCATTTCTTCCAGAGCTGGTATCACCCAGATCCACTTAGGTCTAAACATCATCTTTCAATCCTGGTGAGCTTTAGTATCAAGACTTAAAGCATGTGGCTGCCCCAAGGAGAAGCCACACTCTCAAGCCTGTGGGGTATAAGGCAGCCTCACTCTCCAGGTCACCTTTCACTGTGACTGTGCCTACCAGGACTCTGCCCAGGCGCTCAGACCACTCTGCAACAGTGGCAATGGGATTTTCCAGTGCAGGGAGGTAATTGATTTTTAAAAGTAAAATCTTACGTTAGTATGGTTTGGGTTTCTCATAAGGGGGAAAAATAAACCACAGAAGAAAAAAATCCAATAACACCAAGCCCCTTAAAGGTTAGACTAAGAAATCAAGTCCTATTGTCTCAGCAAAGTACAGCCACATTGTTGCCCATCCTGGGCCTTTAAGCACCATAGCAGAAGATGGACATGACCGAGCCAGCCGCATCTGGCCCTGGGACTGCCAGCACCCTAACAAGAACTGCAGCCATCACTTGCTGTATGGCTAAACTTCCCAAATGCAGTTTCAATGGATCCTTACTACTACAGCTAATGAAGCACATGCTGTCATTATCCCATTGTACAGATGAGAAGACAGCCACAGAGTTCAAATAAACTGTATATCCTAGAAAGCATGACTAAAACCCACGCCTTAGGGATGTAGTCTGCAGAACCCAGACTCACTGCTGCCTCACTACAGATGCTGTAGACCCTTCCCTGTGGGTCAGATGACTAGGAGGGATCAGCATGCACTTATTCAGAATACCGCATCAGAAAATAAGATCCAGGCCCACCTAAACAGAAAACATACTCCATCTCAACAAAAGCAAACATGTTTTCAAGATCATACTCAGTGAGTAATTTAACTTCCCTTCATTTTTCAAATGCTATTGATCCAATAGAAAATATTAAAGAAAAAGTATAAGCCAATGCAAGATAAAGCAGGATCAGAAGGAAACAAACCATGGAGAAATCAATAGACAGTTTCAATTAGGACAGGCACAGTAACAGTTCAGAGTTCTCCCCATGAGAAGAAGCACAACAGAAATGCAAATGTCTGAACTAAAACAAACAACAATAAACCCAGCTCAGGTACATGCACACAGGGCTGAAACACAACAATGTACTGCTCCGCGACTTTACCCAAACTCTACAGCAAATGTGATACCCCGGGCTGCCCCTTACTCCCACCCTACTGCCTGTGAGCACACCCAGCCCTGCAGTGCCACTAAGGAGCCCTATCAGTTACTATAAAGGACTCATTGCTGAAAGAGCATTACAAAACTTTTGAGGAAACAGTACACTCAGTTACTTAGAATTATGAGCACACCACAGAGGATCAAGACACTATGAAGCTCAGAGAGCAAATGGAAAGAGAAAGAAGGAAACAGTCAACGTTCAGAGATCAGTGCCACCCTGCACTCTAAGTACCTGTGCCAATGGAAGACTGAGCAAACCCTGAGCACTCTGTACAGCTAACCCTAAAAAATGTTTTCTAGTTTCTAGTATAGACGTGTCACTGCACAAAAAATTCCAGACTCTAGTCTGCAGTTAAGAAGCACTCAGAATCACAAGGGCTGATGTACAAGATCAAAGGAAGGCTGTCAGCCAAGTGGTCACTTGAGGCTCTGCTCACTGAGGGCCACAGCACTTACATGTCTAGACAAACAATTGAACTTGAGCTTGCATTTGAAGGAATGACTTCCAAGAAAACCAGGCTTCCAAAATCCCTAAATTTATATTTATTGAATGATCATGCATTCCAAGTGTTAGACAAAAAAAAAACCCTGTTACACTAAAGCTAAGTACTTTGAACTTATGTACTTCAAAGGGAAAAATTATAAAACACATTCACAATCACTGTTGCAATAGTGCTGGGCAATCACAGCCTGACCATAATACCATGCCACACATGTCATGAGGTGCAAAAAAGCAAAGTTTCGGAATGCTCTGGGGACCGTCCATCCTGCCTTCCTTCCTTCCTTCCATCCTTCCTTCCTTCCTTCCCCCACCCCACCCCTCACGGCTGGTAATGAGGTGAGCTCAGGGACCCATGCTTAGTTTGAGAATTACCAACTCAAGGATGCTCTGATAGAGATGTACTAACTTGCATCTATACTAAACTGCTCTGAGGAGGGTGAGCAATATGGAAGAAAGAAACCTGAAATTCACACAATAAAAAACATGCTTAAGTATGCAAATCAGAGGTAGCTGACTCTTACCTTTGCTAGAATCTTTTACTACAATGTCAGAGATTTCAAACAGTTTGAGAGGAAGGGGCATCTTCCGGTTTGCTGCAATGGTCTTCAGAAGGCCAGGAAGAAGGGTAGTGCGCGCCACCTACAGGAAAAGATGGGAATTCACATTGACTCGAGAACTCGCAAACTCAGGAGTAAAGGAGACAAAGCTGGCCAGCTTCCTGGCTTCAAGGAAAACTTTGGAAAGGGTGATACCTTTTCATTTTTAAATTCTCAAGTCTAGTCCACTAAAAGAACTGAAAATATTCTCCATTCCAAATTAACAAAATAAGCAACAATAAATATAATTTATACAGTGAGAAGCAAATATAATGATTACTCCTATCTAAAAATTGGCTATTCCATTATAATTTTTAAAACTAAACTAGGTTTTCAAGGTTGTATACATGCAAATTTTTATATTATATCTCCTTTTCACAAAGTAATTGAAATAGCCCAGGCTGGACTCCCAAATGCTCACATTCAGCTTATACTTGGTTCTTACATGCTTTGAGCTGGCTGGCTCAATCCCTACCTGAATTTTCCACTTCATAATTGACTTTTACTTATTATTCTCTGCTTTCTCATCTATTTATAGTAAATGTAAGATAGATAAGTAGATAGGTAGGTAGGTAGATGTAGTTTTCTGATCCTAACAGTGAGAATTGTGAGTTCCAGGCTAGCTTGGGCAACATCATTTACAGCCAGTCTGAGGGGTCTAGCAAGACCCTGTGTCTCTAGCCCACCATGGTGGTGCACATGGAATCCTGGCACTTGGGAAACTGAGCAAGAAGAAGACTGTCATGTGCTCACAATCAGTCTAGGAGATAACAGTGAGTTCTGGGCCAGCAAGACTATCTCTTAAACAAAGAAGCAAAGTGGTTTCTTTATATTTAGCTGTTAAATCTGCTTTTTAGTTTTTGTACTCTAGTTCCCTCCTTTCTACAGAGGATGTTCCAAGATGCTCTAGTGATACTGGAAACCAAGTTCCGTATATTTGTAGCTATGATAACAGTGTATACCCTGGATGCAGTAAGAGACCAGTTATAAACAACTAATGACACACTGTAATAAAGGTTAGTCAACACACTCTTTTCAAGATACATTATATTACTATAGAGCTGAGCTTAGCAATTTTGTTATATTGTTTTTTGGGTCTTGGGTTTTTCACCACATAAATTAGACATTTTCACCTTTTAAAGGTTACTGTTTAGCCTATCAACCATATGGGTTCCAGGGATCAAATTCAGGTTGTGAGCCTTGCTGGTAAACATCGACTGAGCCACCTTGCATCTTGAGTACATCTCTAACTAGATGTACTGGTGCATGCAGTTTTGTAACAGTTTGAAGTCCACCTAAGCTGACTACATGACTTAGGTTTCTATTGCTGTCATCAACACTGTGACCAAAGCAAATTGGGAAGAAAAGGCTTTATTTCATTTTACTATTCCCGTTAACAGCCCATGATTGAGGGAAGTCAACACTGATTCAAGCAGAACAGGAACCTAGACTCAGGCACTGAAGCAGAAGCCAGAGATGAGTGCTGCTTAGCTTGTTCCTCACAGCTAGCTCATGCCTTTTTATAGCACCTAGAACCACCAGCCCAGGGGTGGCACCACTCACAGTGAACTAGGCCCTCCTCCAGCAATTGCCAAGAGAAAGCACCATAGGCTTTCCCACATGCCAATCTGCAATCTGGTGGGAGCATTTTCTTCATTGAAGATCCAAAGCAAAAACAAAAGCTCTAAATTCTTTTTTTAAGTTTGCCATTCTCCTTAGTATAGTGGTAACATCCACACTTATCAATGTTTTTTGTATACATAACCCTTATTTGCTTAGTTCAAACCCATCAGCAACATAAAAATTTAAAACCTGAATCTGGTCAAACTTTCAGCTCTAACTACTAATTTATGAGAAATATAGGAGAGCACTAGGATATATTTGGAAAATCCTAAATGTGAAAAGCCTACAGAACAAAGGGTCTATATTTTTAAACAAATATAGTACAAGAAAGGAAGTGTGTCAGAAAGACAACAAGGTGTAGAGTGAATGATGGACTAATAACCTATAGACTAGGCTTGAGCAGTCAGTCAACTCTCATGTATAACCTCAAGGGAATTCCAACTAAAAGAAAGACAGCTGGGAAGACTTACACAGTGACAGCAATTTGTAGACTTACACAGTGACAGCCATTTGTAGACTTACACAGTGACAGCCATTTGAAGACTTACTAATGTTACTGGGGACAAGTGAGAATACTACATAATCTTGTTTATAATAACTGCAATAAAAATTTCCATGTTTTTATTTACAAATAGCATTTTTCTTCTCCTGCCCATTCTATAAAACATCTACTGTCAGAGAAGAACACAAAGAATTACACAGAAAAAGAACATGCTTGTACTCAGATTATAAGCCACTTTCCATTTAATTTAGCCACAAGTAAGTACAAACCTGTGCGCTGCATTAGTAATGGCAGAATGGCTAGGTAAAGCAGGGGTAATGCAGAAGCTGCCAACCCTAAAGGACTCTTGAGTATGCTAAGCCACAGCTATGGACAGCGGCAGCTGAGGCACTTCTGCTCTGTTTACATAAAGTGGAGCAGGCAGGACACAAACTCAGAGGAATATAAAAGTTATGGAAATCTTGAGAAATACAAAATTTGTGTCACACTTGATAAATGAAACTGGGGTAGGAGGATGCATTTAGCATAAACAAGTAAAAATCCACTCCTATTCCAATGAATGGTACTATGAGTAAATATTAGTATAGCTCATTTCCTACAGTAGGTAGTTCTATAAATAAATCTCAGAATTTTTGAGTGTAAACATTCCCAGGGCCTGTAGGACTTTCCAGAAACTAACCCAGCATCTACCTTTTACACACAAGAGAACCAAGGTCCAGGGAAACTATCCAGATCACAACTGAGCTTTGCGTCACACTACGGTCAAGTTTTCTAAACCCGGATCCTTTGGTTCTAAGATTTCTCAAACATGTGGGACTGCATATGCAAGAAAGCAAGCCAGAGTTCAGAGACAGACAGAACCAGCTATTAGCAAAGCTGTTATAACTTGAAATGCACACCTTTAGCTAACATCCTAGTCCATACTCTGAATCATTTAACACAGACTGCTAGTGCAGGACTGCTCCATTTAAGTCTTCCTAAACTGTAAGAAACTGCCAATAAACTCAAGAGGACAACGAAAGCCACAAAGAGCAGTCGTCAGAAATTGGCAGGATGGCTTACAGAGAGACACGGAGTGCATTTTAATCTACTACAAATGAATGGGAAAGAGAGGAAGTGGGAATTTTAAGTAAATATCAATTATGATGTGAAAAACACAGGTAAGGGTGACTGAGCCAGCAAGATGTAACACTAAGAATAGGCTGAGTGTGAGCACTTGGAACTCCAGACTGAGCTACGCAATGAGTTCCAGGTCAGCCTAGGCTACAGTGAAAGACATCATCTCAAAGGCAGAACAATAATAATAATAATAATAATAATAATAATAATAATAATAATAATAATAAATTTTTAAGCAAGCTAACTGTACTATCTGGTTAGTAATTAATAGTACATTTGCTCACCAAGCACAAGGCTCTGGGTTTAATACTAATACATACACAGAGAAAGAGAGACAGAAGGGCATGGGGACAAACTCCAAATTATCTAAGGAAAGTTCATTAAAATGTTCTAAGGAATCACCCCTGAGTAGAAGTGAAGAGAGCTTCCCTAAGTCACCTACCACAAATGACTTCCACCCCAGTGCTTACCTGGAACTCAGCAGTCTTGGGATTACTTATGTGGACTGCCTTTGTTGCAGAGATATCCAGGCCAAGTTTATCAGCAATATCTTCTTGGGAGCACTAAGAACACGTAAAATAGATTAGCACAGGGCAATGCCTAACTCAGTTGAAAAGTATTTCATGCTCTCGCTCATGAAGTATTTGCTCTATAGAACTCAGTAAGTTAACAATAACCTAAGAATTTGATCTAACAAGTTTAACAGTTAATAAGTCATTACTTGTAGTTCACCTAGTTTAGGCTCACAGAAGATGTAATTAACTATGAATAGCTCTCTATGAGGAGTTTTAGCCACAACAGAGAGCTACTTAATGTGTCCTGTAGAGATGAAGGTTTAGCCCACACCAGGTCCTCTCTATACTAGGTCCCCACTTACCTTTCCCATCTAAGCTCCTAATTTCTCTCTGTTTTCTGAGCATTATATTTTTACCCGCCTTTAGCTAAAATCACTGTGCAGCACCACACACAGCAAACCCAAGGCTCTACTTGAGTGACTCCTCTTTAGCTCTTCCATGAAGGTATCTCTAGTGGGACCAGTAAGAGAGTACCCCCTCTCTGTTTCCCCAGGGCTTTCTGGTTACCAGTGCAATCTCAGGTTAAGTCTGCATTGATTTGGGGCAGAACTGTGCAATGAGAATTCACATGGCTGAACTCTCCTCAGTGTTCTTTGAAATGCTGCCATTTCACTTCCCCTGCACATAACATACCTCCTAGGAACAAAGAAACTACTCAGTTCTTGCCCACTGCAGAGTCTGCAACAGTAGGCACACATTAGAGAAGAACTCACTACTACATCCAACAAATCTAATATGGATCAAAATTTAGAGATGCTGAATGTCCAATGCCTGAAAGAGAGTGCTAAAACATATAATAAAATGAAAAATAATCAAGAGATGAGTTGGTGCCATCAGGTTCCAGGAGTCCTTTCTAAGTTTAGGACAATATTGATCACTGAACTGTTCTAAAAGGCATCCTCAAGCAGTGGGCCATCACAGCACTAAAGAGTAAAGACGCCTGTTGCCTGCCAGGCACTGTACCAGGACCTGAGAGAAGGTTAACAGCCAGCTCACCTGAGGGGGATTTTATCTTCCCTGCATGCTAATGCCTGCCCTAGCAACTCTTGTCTTAGCTCACCTGAGGGCCAGGCTGGCAGGGAGCTTACCACCCTACCTCAGCTCCCAAGTGTTATATCATATATGTGCTGGTATGCACTTCCAGACCCAACTTTGCCATGCTTTCTTGAAAAGGCATTAAATTCTATCCGAACAGAGCCTCTTACAGCTGCTGTGCTGGAGAGAAAGCCTGCACCATTCTGAAAATAACACTTTCTGCATAGCAGGGGGGAGTTTTGCTGCAAGATTTAGATACATTGTGATCAGTTAATTTAAAAATGTATTTACATGATGTTACCTGCTCTCAAGCACAGCTACTTCTGTCTGTGTGAAAGAAAAAGGATTTCCAGTGTATCTGAATGACCTGTGCTTCACAACAGTGATGGGAAAAAGGAAGACGACCACAGTTTGCATTAAGAGTTCCTCAAGTGACAGTAGCGCAGGCCCAGGAAAGAAGATGTTCTTAAATATCAGCATTTATGTGTCTACTATAATGTTAGGAATATAGCACATATAAAACCCATAATCATAACTGGGCTGTGGTGGCACATGCCTTTAACCTGAGCACTCGGGAGGCAGAGGCAGGTGGATCTCTGAGTTTGAGGCCAGCATGGTCTACAGAGTGAGTTCCAGGACAGCTAGGGCTATGTAGAAAAACCCTGTCTCAATCAAACAATCAATCAATCAATCAATCAATCAATACAAACAAAACCCATAATCATTCTACGTGTTACTCTTAAGGTTAAAGTAGGCGTTTTGTCCTAAAATTGAGTCAGTTTACAGAAGACAGTGTTACAGCCAGCATGCAGTGTTCAAAGTGAACTTCCTGTTAAGGAGCAGCTTTGGAAGACTGACACTCTTACACAGACTGGATGTGGCAATACAGACCAGCAATGTTAAGATCTGTTTATAAAAACCACATCTTTTGGGGAGGCAGGTGGATTTCTGAGTTCGAGGCCAGCCTGGTCTACAGAGTTCCAGGACAGCCAGGACTACACAGAGAAACCCTGTCTCAACCCCCGCCCCCTCAAAAAAAAGAAAAGAAAAACCACACAACTTTATAAACGTTTAAATATTAATGATTTGATTATTTTATGCATATAGGTGTTTTGTCTGAATGAGTGCATGGTGCCTACAGAAGCCAGAAGAGGACATCAGATGCCCTAAGACTGAAGTTACAGACACTGCGGGTGTTGGAACTTGAATCTGGGTCCTCTGCAAGAGTAGCCAGTGTTCTAAACCCCCAAGCCATCCCTCCTGCCCCTGTTAAAACTTTGAATAGGAAACTTTATGTGAACTCTACCCACTTTAGCTCCTCACTCCTTTTCTCCCAGACACTGAACATAAACTGTGTGACTGACAGCCGAGCACACTACTCAGCGCTACTCTGTGCTACAATTCAGTCACAAGCTCTGGCTCCTAACAGGGCGGGGCTGGAATCTTGGGCACATGCCCATGGCTGCATGAGGGATGGAGGGACTGAGAGAAGTTACTCTAACTGCTGAGGAGGAAGGAACCCTCCTGAGAAGAATTGGTACCATGTGCACACAGCTATCAGTGCAGTACCCTCTCTGCACAGCAACCTCTAGCAGGCGGCAGCTTATGTACTTCTGCAAGATACATGAGACTCAGTTACGGAATCAAAAAGCACCAACAGAGTCAGTGAGAAGCACAAGCCTAAGTGGAAACTACAATTAGTTTAGAGAAGAAAACCAGAGTCACAAGTAGAGAGGGGAATGTGAATGCTTACTTTGTGTTTATAAAGCTGAAATCCTTCAGGATGAGGATGTGTTGATTCCTACTGTCAGTTATATACTTTAAAAACAAATGCATTTCTCAATGCTAAGTTTTATATTTCAATGTGTATAAAATGGTGACTGCTCACAAAGGAAATAAAACGTCTGTAACTAAAGGTTAAGAACTTCAGGCTGGGGACCAGGGGGATGGGCAGCCGCCCCATCCACAGGTTGTTAAATCAAGCTAACTGGGATAGCCAAGACCTGCAGTCTGGACACCACAGATGCCTGCTGCCAGGGAACCCACAACCTGCGCACACACTTACTTCTTTCAGTGGTCAGCCTGAGGAGGGGCAGGGGAGTTCCTTCTGACTCTGTAATAACATTCATTTCCTGATTTAGGCCTTTTATGTCAGCTTTTCAACTCAAAGCAAATGTTTGTGAACATGTTCAAAGACAAAGAAATAAGTCTAATGTGGAACAGTTCCTAAGACCTTAACCAGGGCGGTATCTAGTGAGTACAGCCACAACCAAATTAAGACCAAATATTCCAACCTTTATGAAATTCACTGTGCACCTTCTACACTTACATCAAATATAAAGCACGTGGTCATCTCACTGGACTTTTTGTTTCTAGGCCTTCATGGTCTACTATGACTACAAAAAGAAATACTCTCAATTTTTCTTTACTGGAAACTGTATGATGTCAAGTAACAGAGTTTCTCTTTTAGTATCTGCAAGTTTCAGCGGTCTAGACTTTATAGATTCAAATAAGGAATCACATAATTCACAATTCAGGGATTCCAGGGAAGCACTCAGCTGGACAGAAAGCCGGCTGAAGACGTACGTACCAGAGCAAAAGTCAGTGCTTCGGTGAAGCCAGCGGCAGCCATGTCAAGTCTGAGGAGCTCTGTGAGCTTGTTGAGAGGAAACTGAGGGAAGAGCAACACACCATGACATCTCCCGCTTTGTTTTCTTCAACAGATTGGTCTGGAACATACCATTACAAGGAAACAAACTCCCCACTGGCTAGCACACTGCTAACACCACCACTATCCAACAGCCTTCCACCCCACCTCTCCCACATGGTGTCTGCCTCAGGCCCAAGAGGAGAAGATGAGTCTTACAGTTAGCGTCAACCAGAGCTCCCCGCTGGAGACCCTTCCTTCTTCACAGAGCTAGTCACCACAGGCCCTCAACTCACTCTAATCATCTAGGCATCTGTTCTGGATCCTTCCCCATAACAAATGCCTCTCATAGCAAAGCACATCCAAATGCTGTTTAATTCCCAGGCCCCGTTTGTCTCAAAGCCTTCCTGGCATTCAATAATCAGTTACTAACAATAGGGGTGTTTATTCAAGGGTGCAATCTTACTTGATTAGCTATGGTGTATGTTTTCGGCAAAGTCATCTGAATGTTGTTATAGCCATAAGCAATAGCTGCATCCTCTATGATGTCACATGCATGGATGACATCTGCTCTGGTTGGAGGTATTTCCACCTCAATCTGATTGCTGTCACCTATGACTTCTGACTTCAGACACATCCTGGTCAGGAGCTTGGCAAGATTTGCAGGAGTTTCTCTAAAAAACAATGCTCAGGCCATAAGCTTCATTGGCAAATGGAAAGCAAGCTTATATCCTGCTTTAAGATAGGTTTCTACCCGAAATAGTAACCTTTCTTTCCGAGTTCTGCTAAGTATCAAATATCCTAGCATACTATCAAGCACTTTCAAAAACAAAAACCTCACTGTATACTTTATGCTTCAATTCTCCTCTCCCACCATAAGTATGTTTCAAAGCATACCTGATTCCAACTTTCTTGTTAATTAAATCAGCTCTCACCATCTCCTTTCTGTAAGGCAGCTCCTGAGAGAGAGGAAGTTTGACATCAATTATTCCCCATCAGATGCCACTTTCTAGTCTCTCTCATTCACTCAGCTGTTGCACCTTTATTACCCAGCCAAGGGACTGTTCTTAGAGCCACACACTGAAATAAACCTGAGGTCATTCAACATTATAATCAATTTGTTACATCTGACTCATATATAAATAGTCTATGCCCTAAATTATTTTTTAATGCTTGGATCAGACAGATGGTTCAATGGGTAGAGGAGTTTGCGGCAAGTCTGATGACCTGAGTTCAATCCCCAGGACCCACATGACAGAGGAAGAGAAGGGTCCCCTGCAGACTGTCCAGTGACTTCCACTTCGGTGCTGTAGTTCACACACTCTAAATAACACAATCTATTATTTTTTACTTTTTATTTATTTTTTATTTTTTAATCTGGAGCTGAGGACTGAACCTAGGATCTTTTGTTTGCTAGACAAGTCCTCTACCACTGAGCTAAATAAATTCCCAAACCCCACAATTAATTTTTTTTTAAAGAGCAAATTTCTTTGGTATGATTTCCCATGTGGAAAAATACTATGATGTCCCCAGACCTGCCTATCAATCTCCTCCAGAAGACAGTAAAAGTGGGTGGGAACACTTCATAAATTGGCACTGGCTCGCCTTCAAATGGCACAGAACATTATTAAGTGAAAACACACATGCATAAACCTAGGGCTCTCTCACTACCTTTGGAAACAGCTTATGAACACTAATCTAAATTACCCTCAACACGTACACATTAATGAGTGTGTGCATGCATGAAATAATGAAGGCACAGACCGAGTCTAACGTCAAAGCTCACAGTTTATCATCTATCTTCAAAACCTTACTATAGTCTATAAAGTAGCAAGGCTCGTGAAAGACAACAATCTCCACTTGTGGTGCTTGTTAAAATCCTGTATTTCATGTAAGGGTAAAGAACCCTCCCTCAGGGGATTTTCCTCTGTGGACCTCAGAACTGTTCTAGGATAAGTTTAAGAAGAAAAACAAAAGTCACAAATGCCTAGCGCTCCTTTTCAGAAAGCCTACTATTTTAAATTTACAAAAGTACTCTATAACATATAAACGCTTCCATGAGACTGTCTACACGATGAAAAGCAAACAAAATTTTAAAGCACATTTCTCATCCTCTTTATAAAAATATATAGTTTTATTAAAACTTAAAGAAAAGAAACTTCAATGAACTGAAGGCTCAGTGGCTGCTGTTCTTCCACAAACCCAAGTTAATTCTCAGCATCTATCTAGTTGTTGATAGCTCAACTAGTAACTCCAGTTCCAAGAGATCTTATGTCCTCTTCTGGCCTCTGGAGGCACTGTAGGCACACAGTACGCACTTACATATACAGAAAGAAAATCTATACACATAAGATACTTAAAATATTAAAAAAAAAAAAAAAAACTTTCTTCAAATCAGACATTTAAAAAGTTATGCACACCTGGGTCTCAGCCCTGAGGGCTGAAGCAGGAGGCCTGTGAGTTTGATACCAGTCTGGCTACATTCTTTTGGTCTCTGAAAAACAAAATAAAAAGCAACCACAAATTCTTCCTCTGTCCACATATATGGCCTTCGAATGCAAC
Organism: Mastomys coucha; assembly: GCF_008632895.1. Taxonomy (NCBI): domain Eukaryota; kingdom Metazoa; phylum Chordata; class Mammalia; order Rodentia; family Muridae; genus Mastomys; species Mastomys coucha. The sequence continues at coordinate 104,297,542 of NW_022196896.1, forward strand.
ACTACAGATTTACAGAACAGACAGATGGTACCTAGTTCTCCACCTCAGGTCCCCCAGGTCCAGCCATAGGGCTGGATATCCTGCTGGGAGATCACTGGACTTGATCCCTTAGTGCAGGTAGCCCCGAAGCATCACCTTTAAACAAACTTTAGCCCTTTCTGGTCCCATATCTCAGCAGCACTGCTATAGCTGCTGCTCCCTGAGCTCTGCCCTGACACTCATGAGGTCATGTCCCAGTAAAAGCTGGGCTCCTTCCTTCCTTCCTTCCTTTTCTTCTTGTTTTTGTCTGTTATAACTAACAATCACTGTTAAAATGCAAATCAAGTAAAAGTGTGGCTCTGAGCCAGGCAGTGGTGGCACACGCCTTTAATCCCAGCACTTGGGAGGCAGAGGCAGGCAGATCTTTGAGTTCGAGGCCAGCCTGGTCTACAAAGTGAGTTCCAGGACAGCCAGGGCTACACAGAGAAACCCTGTCTTGAAAAACCAAAAAAAACAAAAACAAAAACAAAAAACAAACAGTCTGGTTCTGTAGTATAGTCCTTGCCTCCTGGGTTCTATCCACATTATAAAAAGCCCAAACATAAACTACAAAATCTCTACACCCACACATAGAAGCTGACACTGTAACTTTAGCTATATGGTACTCACTTTCTCCATGACAATCTAGATAGGAAGCTGGGGCAGTGAAATGGCTTAGTGCACAGAAGTGCTTGCTGCACAAGCCTGGCAACTCAAGTTCTATCCCCAGAATCCACAGAAAGTAGATGGAAAGAATGACTCCATAAAGTTGTCCCCTGGCCTCCAAAGGTACACCAGACATCACCACATGCACGCTTGCACACACACTCGCGCTTGCAAACAAACACACACACATAGACACACACACACACATAGACACACACACACACACACACACACACACACACACATACACTACCAATAGCACATTTTTTTTTTAAGAATACCATGCTAAACACTAATGTTTCTAGAAAGGGTAACATTTGTATCTTAACAGACTTTACCATACTTTTAAAACTACTTTATTGTCTGGAAGGAAGCAGAGAAAACACTTCCCACCAAGTCTAATGACTAAAGTTTCATTCCTGATACCCACATAAGAGGAGACAATCAACTTCCATAAACCCTGCAGAACATAGTCACAAATACATGTAATTTAGGTACTGGGCAGCTCAGGGGTTAAGAGTACTGGACCCAGGTTCTATTCCCAGCACCCACAACGAAGCTCCCAACCCTCTAGAACTCCAGTTTCAGGGATCCTCTGGCCTCCTTCAACACCAGGCCCACAGCACACACCATGCATACAGGCAAAATGCTCAGATACTTGAAAAAATTTTTAAATTAATTAAAAAAATTTATGTTCTGATTCACTTCACAAATGACAAGAAGAAAAGAGAAAAGCAAAGGAATCCAAGTTGATCAGAGAACGGTGTCACTGATCAGAATCACAGCTATGTGATCTGATACTGCCATTTAACACCTTAATAGGGATGTGGTGGCATACTTTGGGGAGAGAGGCAGGAGGATCATAAATTCAAAGTAGCTTTAGCTACACAGTGAATTCCAGGTCAGACTCAGTTACAAAACAAGAACCTGTCTGAAAAGCAACCAAATGAATTAAGACTAATACTAGTTTGGGTGTTTTCTACCAAGACCCCATATTTAACATTACGTGTGCTTACTTCTTAACCAGTCTAAACAAATTCAGAATTACACTACCATGACAACCTTCAGCAATTAGGGACTCAAATGTGAACATCCTAACTCGATGAGACTGTAAGGCACTCAGTTAACTAGTTAATAACAAGAAAGATCACAGAATTATGATGCTATGTAATACACTGTGAGACAGGTAGTCAAGCTCCTGCACTTAGAAACACAACACTTATTAACAGACAACCTATTAAACACTTCCAGGCCTCAAGAGCTCCCCAATGAAACGCAGCACACCACCCACCCTCAAAAGGTTACTGAGAACTGAATCCGCAGGACACGGTGCAGTGCAAGTTGCAAGGGAGAGGTGACTTGTAAGGACAAGAGAAACAAACACCCAGCAACCACTACTACTACCAGTACTCCCATCATCTTTTAAGAACTTACTGGAAATGTACTTGATTTTCCATTAGGGGAAACTACTTCAACTGCTTCAACTCTAAAAAAAAAAAAAAAGAAGAAGAAAAAAAAAGTCAGAAATAAAATGTTTATGAAGGTAAATAAGCTATAAATTCTTAAAATGCATATGATTAATAACTATTCTGTTTTATAACTACAGCTTCAACTTGTTCGATCTCTTACATCCTAGCATCGCTGTTTTGGCCTATCTTCCTATATACACTAGATACAATATTATTCTACCATTCCAGGTCCCAAAGCTCCCACCCATGTCCCTTTAGGCAGTGGACACTTAGAAAGCTTACTCCCAGTGTGTAAAGCATGCTTAGAACATGGACTCTTTAACAATGTTGATGTACACCATAAGCTTTACCAGGGTAGTATATTGAAAGACAGAAGTTAACACTTAAATCCCTGAAATGCAAATTATAAATAACAAGAAAACTGGTACAGCCTACATAACTTCAGTCATTTTTATTACTATATATTTACGATGAATTATAACTGAGAGTCTAGAATAAGCTGATGCTAAAACATAGTAAGGACATACAGCTTTTTCATATGCTTCTACACCTGCTTAGCTATTCCTCCATCTTTACATCCTCAAATCTAGTCCTTAAATACTACTTAAATTTCACTGTCTCCATGAGGTTTTGCCAGACTAGCCTCACAAACACCAGACCATGGCCAAAAGATTGAACACTTTCCATTCTGTATACTGTTTAGAGCTATGTCATCTCCCCAGATGTGTCCTAACTACAGGAACACATTTGAGCCCATGTCCTGACCGGCCTTAGTGGTATTCCCTGAAGCTTCTGTCCAAGCTAAACACAAGAATAAAACATGCCTCATAAGGATTTTTTTTAAAGACTTACTTATTGTGTATGAATGCTTTGCCTTCACATATATACATACACTACATACACTGCTATAATCAGTACAGGAGGGAGGCCTTGGACCCTTGGCCTCAGAGCACAGGCAAATGATGGTGCTGACTGAACTTACGTAAACTGATGTTCACAGTGTTCACTGAACATGGTGACAATGATGTCAAGCACGATTTTTGCCTGCAAAAGGAAAAATACAAATATTATGGTAATTTATAAGTATATTCTCATTCAATCCTAATGCAATGAATATTTACTATAACTTAGTCTTCAAACATCTAATAATGAACCCTTACATACACATTCTAAGAAAGGAAATAGAATAAAAAAACGTAGGAGCAGGCTCATTCTTATCTTCAGGTGTTCTCTATTTATGCAGCTCTCTGAGAGTTACAATCCATGACTGAGACAAATCGTTTAGTTCCCCCGCCCCAACTCTGGATTATGAGGTTTCAAGAGAGACAAATGGCTAGTTACTAGAGTAAATGTTATCAATTTCATAAGTCTTTGGAGCCAGACTGTTGGAATCTGGCTCAACCCCTTACTAACAATACAACTGTGGATGATCTAGTTTATTCTCTCTCCATCTCATTCCTCTCACTAGCTAAGTGGACATACTAAAATTTCTACCTTTGGTAGCTATAAGAATAAATGCACAAACATAAAACACGTGGAACTCCCTAATAAGTAAGAAGGACCAGATACATTCTTAAGGTAAAACTAAACCCTTACGGGGGGCTGAAGAGACAACTCAGTGGTTTAGAGCATTTGCTACTCTTACAGAGCACCCAAGTTCAGTTCCCAGCACCCATATGACAACTCACAAGTTGTTAAGACAACTTCAGTCCCAGGAAATCTGGACTCATTTTCTGGCTTCTACAGCGACCGGGCATGTAAGTAGTACACACATAAACATGCAGGCAAACCACTCATAGACATAAAATAAATATGCATTTAAAGGTTAAAAAACTATAGTAGGGCTAGAGAGATGGCTCAGCGGTTAAGAACACTGAGTGCTTTCCCAAAGGTCCTGAGTTCAAATCCCAGCAACCACATGGTGGCTCACAACCACCCCTAATGAGATATGACACCCTCTTCTGGAGTGTCTGAAGACAGCTACAGTGTACTTGCTTATAGTAAATAAATAAACAAACAAATAAATAAATAAATCTTTAAAAAAAAACTACAGTAAAATCTCTATCACTTTGGCGTATTTCTAAAGGCAAACATCATAGCTGAGAGATACAAACCCCACTCCTAGAAGAGTCTCCAATGTGGCAGCTACAGGTGAGAGTCTTTGCAGGTCCTGTTTCCACATCTAACCTCCTACTGTTACAGGCTCTCTCTTAATCTGCCTACCTGCCTGCTCTCTCGGCTTTACTTACCATGTGTAAAAACACATTACATATCATAGAACAAAAAGCTTTCCTAGCACTCAAATCCTACATTTGTAGTAACTGAAAGTGGGACAGCCCCTGTTCCAGTTGTTGGAGGACCTGTATGAAGATCAAGCTGCACATCTACTATATATGAGCGGAAGGGGTTGGGGTTGGTCCAGCCCATGCTCGCTCTTTGACTGGTAGTTCAGTCTCTGGAGTTCCCACCTATTCTAACATTTTATACTTTAAAATCAGTCTTGGCCCACAAGCAAACTATATTTTGTCTGACATTATAAAAAGGTGAGCAAAGATTTTAGTTACCTTAGTGAAGTCAGTCCCTGTGCATTCAATAAATATATTCCTAGTATTTACTGTTATTTTTGAATGATTCCCTGTAGACAATAACAAAAATTTCAGAGACATGATACAAACCATAATTTAAAAATAAATCACATTTGAAACTTAGAAAGCAATTGAAATACCTTAGAAGTAAGGAGATAGAATTTTTTTCCTTTGATTTTTATAGATAGGGTATTATTAGCCCTGGTCAGTCTAGAATTTACTACATAGGTCAGGCCACAGTGATCCTCCTGCCTCCGCCTCCCAAGTACTGGGATTACAAACATAAGCCAACTATGCCTAGCTATAGGATATGTAACATTTTCCTTTTACAATTAAATTGGTGTGCATGTGTGAAGGTCAGAGAACCTCTTGTAGGAATCAATTCCCTCTTCCCACTACACGGGTTCCAGGGATCAAGCACAGCTCAGCAGGTGTGGAGTCAAGTGCCTTTATCCTCCACTAGGCCATGTCACCAGTCCTGAGATATCAGACTTTTAAGCTCCCACTGGTCTAGACACAAGCTCTAGGACATCCAGGGCTTCATGGAGAAGCACTGTCCTGAAATATAAATGAAGTAACAACAAAAAGATAACTAAGGCTTAGAAAGGCTAAACTACCTGGTCACCACAAACTATGAAGCAACAGGTTAAGGTCAGTTTGGATCCTGTTAACTGGGAGGTCAGCATTCTCGACCATTCAAACTGCAGGCATTTGCAATCTCAAGATTTCTTTCTCCTTAGAAAACATTGACACAACAGTCAAAGAAAATGCAAAAAGCAAAAAGCTCCTAACCCAAAACATCCAGGAAACCCAGGATGCACTGAGAAGACCAAACCTAAGGATAATAGGTATAGAAGAGAGTGAAGACTCCCAAGGTCATGGGCCAGTAAATATCTTCAACAAAATTATAGAAGAAAACTTCCCTAACCTAAAGAAAGAGATGCCCATGAACATACAAGAAGCCTACAGAACTCCAAATAGACTGGACCAGAAAAGAAATTCCCCCCATCACATAATAATCAAAACATCAAATGCACTAAACAAAGAAAGAATTTTAAAAGTAGTAAGGGAAAAAAGGCAAGTAACATATAAAGGCAGGCTTATCAGAATTACACCAGACTTCTCACTAGAGACTATGAAAGCTAAAAGATCCTGGGCAGATGTCATACAGACCCTAACACAAATGCCAGCCCAGACTACTATACCCAGCAAAACTCTCAATTACCATAGATGGAGAAAACAAGATATTCCATGACAAAACAAAATTTACACAGTATCTTTCCACAAATCTAGCCCTGCAAAGGATAATAGATGGAAAACATCAACATAAGGAGCAAAACTATACCCTAAAAGCAAGAAGGTAATCTTTCAACAAATCCACACAAATCTAATCCACCTTTTACAACAAAAACAACAGGAAGTGACAATTACTTTTTCTTAATATATTAATTTGAAAATTAATATTACCAACATATCCTAATCGATTGAAATCCAATAATATGAGGATTTGGAAATTTGTTGATTGTCATCCAATGCTCTCTCTAATTTGGTAATTGGAGAAATAGGTCCCACATTGTTCAATCTATACACACTGTCAGCTTGTAAGTTTGTGACAGTGTCTAGCTATGTACCACGTAAGGGTCTTGAAATCTTGCTTCTCCTATCTTAGCCTCTCGATTAGTAGTATTGTTTATTTCATGTTTTTACAGTATACTATGGTTTTCAGAACAGCTTATATATTTCAAAAGTATTTATAGACCCAAAAGAAACATAGATGATTAACTAGGGAGGTGGCTGGTAAGAGAACAACAAAGTGAGAGTGAATGTTTTGCTTGACATTTGTAACTCGTATCAAGTTTGAAGAAGAGAACTTTATAAGTTACTCTTTCTCTGAGATGAATGCTTTTCCAAATTAT
>NW_022196896.1:104305004-104309018 GCF_008632895.1 Mastomys coucha
AAATTCAGATAAGTTGAAATCATGTAACTTTTCTCATCATAATGCAATAAAAGTTTAAAAAAAAAAAAAGGAGTTCTTTCTCATCCTGTGTCAGCTCAACCCCCTTCTGATTGCCCCAGAGACACACATCTATGGCTTGGACAGCATTAAACTGAGAAAATACATTTAAATTGCTTCATAAACACTTTCTCCATAGAGGAATTAAAAGAATTAAGAGTACAAAATATAAATAACTGTTTAGTTTATAAAACCACAAATCAGAGTTTGAGTTCAACAAAGAGAGTTGCTGTTAATACCAAAACATGTAAATAAAAACAAAAGAAAAAAAAAAATCTCTCAGTCCCTCCTCCCCAAGGGCCATGCACTTGCCACTTGAGCCTGAGTCCAATCCACAGAACCCATGTTGGAAGCAGAGAACCAACTCTAAGAAGCTGCCCTCAGACCTCCAAACATGCCATGTGATGTAAGCTCCCACATAAGCCCCAGCATGCACACTAACAAGACACTAAAATACCTGAAACACCAGCACATGCTGAAAGAAGAGTCAGAACCCAGAGTACTGTCAGAGTATGCGCACACATGCATAAACATGTGCAATTATGGGTTAAATGCTCACCTCATGTAGTAAGATAGATTATTACATAATGATCAGTAGTTAAACTAAAGTTTTTGAGAAATATATTAAAAAAACTATTAAAATAAAATCTATCAGGCTGGAGAGATGGCTCAGTAGCTTAGAGTATTTGTTGCTCTTGCAGAGGATCTGGGCTCAGCTCCCAGCATCACATGTGATTCATAACCATCTGTAACTCCCATTCCAGAGGATTCAGTGCTCTATTCCTGCCTCCAAAGGAACCAGGTACACACGTGGTACACAGACACACATGCAGATAAAACATTCATACACATAAAGTAAATTTAAAAAAAAAAATTAAACAATAAAATCTACAGAAGACCTGAGATTCAGATCTAAAGTCAATGACTAACTCACCCTTTTGAGAGTTCTACAAAAGCACTAATAAGAAGAAACTGCAAAGATCCATGTTCTTCATGAAGTAACTTACCATTTATAATTGGAGGCATCGACAGGACCACACCATTGCTGTCATAGATAACTGGATACAGGGGCTTACTTTCAATGATATGTAAATAATGTTTAAGGTGATTGTCAGTCTAAAAAAAAAAATGAAGTCAAACAAAAGTAGTTATTTATTTCTACTATAACCAGCTGGCATTAATCTGAAATTTAAAAGAAAAAAGTCAGAAAAATACCAAAAATGTTGTACATGACAGGAAGCTATAAACTTATAAACTTTACCAGTATAAATGGGAATCTTAATATCTGCATTCAGTCTCTCCTACCAGAGCGAGGTGAGGAACTGATCACTTTCCCAAAGTAAAAATAGATTTTCACTAGCACTGCCAAGTCATTGCAAACAATACTCAGCCTTCACAAAATTCAGAAAGAAGAGTTAAGTCACCAGTAAATCAGGGCCAATGATACTATTTCTACTCGCTATTTCAATGTTAAGTGATGGCTGAATCCCTTCTCATTGCTGAGGCTCTAAGATGCTAATAACAGGTAGATATTTTGCAATGGTATTCCTCATGTACTTTAATTTTTTGTAATGGTTCCATTTAATTTTTTATGTGCATTAGTGTTTTGCTTGCATGTATGTCTATGTGAGGCTGCCAGATCCCTTGGAACTGAAGTTACAGCTGGCATTGGGTTCTAGGAACCAGGGTCTCAGAGCTATCTCTCTAGCCCCTAAGTTTTTAACTATATAAGCATAGGTATTAATTCAATACAAATATGAAAATTAAAAAGTATAGTTTACTCATTAGCTCTCAATTCTTGTATCACACTGATAACATCTCTGGTTTATTCCCTTAATCTCAGCATTTGGGAAGCATCTCATGATTTATTCAAAGTTATGGCACTAATGAAGATGATTATGATTGTGATGATAATAATAATAACCTTATTCGTAGGGTAAGTATAATGACTCCCTCAAAATCATTGTTGTGAACCATGGATGTTAGCTGCAAATTGAGAAGGGAACACATAAATGTCTATTTTATTTTTTGTTAAAAAGTAAAACAAAAAGAATACCAAGCCAGTGAGATGGCTTAGCAGGCAAAGGTTATTCTCCTCTTATAAGCCAAGCAATCTGGGCGTGATCCTCAGAATCCATTCTGAGAGAACCAATGCCAATGCCCAACAGTTCTCTGAGCTCTACATTGAAGTCAAGCCTACACACACACACAAACACACACACACACACACACACACACACACGTACACGCACACGCACACAGACACACACACAGTCACATAGACTCACATACACAGTCACACAGACTCACATACACACATTCACTCTCACACACACACTCACACACAAATAAATAAACCAGAAGACTTTTTACCTTGTATATGTTCATTAGTTCACAAGCTGTATACTCCTTGGTCTTATTCAGAGGCTTGAATTTGATATCTGAAGGACGTTTCGCAGTGTAAGTAAATGGGCCTGATAGAGTGTCCAAGTCGTGAGTTCCAATAGCAACCAATGTTCTTTTCCTAAGTCAAAGAGGGAAAGGAGGAGGACAGAGAAAATGAGAGCAAGAGATTTTAATATTCTGAAGATAACAGAAATCATGTTTTTAATTTTTATTTTAAACATTTCCTTCAAACAGCCCATAGATGCTACATAACATCTTTTATTGCAATATAACAAATTCTCACAATCATTAAAATAGTGAAAACAAAAATTGGTTAAAATTATTTCAACAGCGGAAGCAAATACTTTTGCTAAGTACTGTGTCCTTATGATTCCTTAAAATTAGTTCAACATATGACATATTTATATAACCACACACATATATAAATCAGATAAAATGTATAATGCAAGACAAAGCTGGGGATTTAGCTAATTGGTAGAGCTCTTGCCTTCCATACACAAGGCCCTGAGATGAAGTCTCAGTATATGTGAATAAAAACTGGAATAACTATGGCTGAACTAGGCTGGAGTACTAGCAAGCAGAAACGACCTGTTATCCAATGAGTTAATAATTAACACAGGACTACCATAATGAAATACATGAATTCATTCCGTAAATTTAAAGTTAGACTGCCAAATCCAAGGATTAGAAAGTAGAAACCAATCAGCCTGAAAAAGAAAGAAGGGAAAGAAGAAGGGAAGGAGGAGGGGGGGAGGGGGAGGAGGAGGGAGGGGGAAGAATTGTGAATAACTATGTCTAGAACAACAGTCTGCCACTCGTCTCCTAGCTCTCACTGCCTGTTGGACCTTTACTTTACGCTTTTAAAATCATATTCTACTTTTTTCAGGCAGGTTGTTCCCATTTTACCACCCTTGCCCACTACAATCTTAAAATGTACAATAAACTTCTTTCTTCAAAATAAATTCATAGTTCATTTATTATTTTGCTTAGTAATGATATATGTCAGCAAGCTAATACACAGATTTTTGATACAAAAAGACTAAGACTGTTATTTGACATCCTAGGGATGCGGTGAACTATTCAACAAAGACACTTCATGAAAGGAACACATACGCACTAGCTGCCAAGTCTGACTCATAACCTCAAGCATTTTTCAGCATTGAAGTATCTAGAGTTTTCCTTCTAAAACTGTCTCTAGCCCCATCCTATACCAAATATACAAACACACACACACACACACACACACACACAGACACACACACACACACACACACACACCTCCAAGTCAGTGCGCTTTGATAAGCTTCAATTATTAAGAAATGAAAATTTGCTTTTATATCGTTTAGCAGTTTTCTATTCTATTTAAGAGTATGTAATGTAACCATCAGTATTATCTTTTGACCAAAATAACTCGTTTCAAGATCCACACAAGCCGGGCAGTGGTGGTGCACACCTTTAGTCCCAGCACTTGGGAGGCAGAGATAGGCGGATTTCTGTGTTCAAGGCCAGCCTGGTCTACAGAGTGAGTTCCAGGACAGCCAGGGCTACACA
>NW_022196896.1:104309110-104321869 GCF_008632895.1 Mastomys coucha
AAAAAAAAAAAAAAAAAAAAATCCCAGTTCTGGCTGGCTTGCAACTAGGCTGGCCTTAAACTGACAACAAACTCCCTGTAACTGTCGCCTGTGTGCTAGGATTAAGATGTGCACCACTATACCTGACTATAACATTCATTACACCCTGCCCCCCCCCCCCCTTTATGCAGGGTTTCACTGTAGCTGGCCCTAGACTGGCCTCTAACTCACAGAGATCTGGCTGCAGAGGAAATGTAAAGTACTGAAATTATTCCAAGGACTCCCACGCTTACCCTCCTTTACTATTAGGGTTTGGAAATAAAAGGTTTAAAGATCACAGCACTAGAGAAAAACCACACAGGAAGCAATGTGCAAGACTCAAGCTAAAGTCCCTGCCTAACTAACACAAAGGTGGCCCTGGGTATGGTTCACAGCACCACGGAAAAAGACAAAGTAAGTCACTCACTTAAGTTCAGGTTGCTTCTATTTATTTAATTTTTTTTTCCAGGGTTGCCATCAAGCCTAGGCCCACGCTACATGCTGGGGGTATATCTACGCCGGCTCAAGTTTTATGTATCAACATTTAATTATACTTGTTCAAAATGTCTACATCAAGTAAATAAACTTTTCCATTTTTTAAATAACAGACTATCCTTCGAATTGCCATGGTTTATACTTGGTAATCCATTAATAACTATCTGAACAAAGTTGAGGGCATACAGCTCAATGGTATTTAGCACACACAGGAACCTTGATTTGACTCTTAGCAGTACATAAACAAATCACACTTAATAAATATAATTTTTAAAATAAAAATTTGAACAGAAAGAAAATAATCAAGAAAACTTTTAGGAATAGAAGTCCTCTATAGGGGCTGAGAGATGGCTCAGTGGTTAAGAGCATTGACTGCTCTTCCAGAGGTCCTGAGTTCAATTCCCAGCAACCACATGGTGGCTCACAACCATCTGTAATGGGGCCCTCTTCCGGTATGTCTGAAGACAGCTACAGTGTACTCATATAAATAAAAATAAGTAAATCTTTAAAAAAATGTAAAAAGTCCTCTATATATCACACATACACCATTCTTGAGATTTTTGTTTTTATTTACACTTTGTGTTTATATCTGAATGTGCAGACATACACAGCCATGTGCAAGTGCCCAAGGAGCCCTGAGACTGTGGCTGACTGAGAGCTGGAGTTACAGCACCATGACTGCAAGCTGCACCATATGGGTGCTGGGAACCAAAAGCAAGAACAAATCCTCTTAGCACTGCACCATCTCAGCAGCCCCACACACACCAGATTTAATAAGTAACAAGCACCTGTCAGGACAGCAAAGTGAAGTTCCCTCATGATATGGTTTAGAAATGTTCTGAAAAGCAGTCGGCAGAAGCAGGTAGCATGCTGGTTTGAATGAGAATGGCCCCATAGGCTCATAAGCTTGAATGCCTGGTCTCCAAGTGTGCAACTACCTGGGGAGGATAAGAGCCTTGTTGGAGGAGGGATATCCCTGGGGGCAGGCATGGGCTTTCATGCCACGCTCAGTGCCTCTCTCTATTGCTGCCTGCAAATCAGGATGTAAAGTTCTCAGTACTGTGCCTGACTGTCAGCTTGCCACAATGCTCCCACCATCATCACAGATTAATCCTCTAAAACTGGAAGCAAGGCACATTCCGCCCCCAACAGAGCATTTCCTTTTTGTAAGCTGTCTTGGGCATGGTGTCTCTTTTCAGCAATAGGACAGTAACTAAGACAGGGAGGTTTGTGAGACAAGGAGATGTGAAACAAAAAGGATGGGAAGGAAGCAGGAGGAGAGGAAGACAAGGAGGATGAGGATGAAGCCTGACAAACCTGCAAATATTCTGGTGTAGTTTCTCCTGAAGTTCGATGAAGCTGTCATATCGGTCTTTAGTAAACTTGATATTCCGGAGAACTGCAGCTACAGCGAAAGGGCGCACTTTAGCTGTCTGCAAGTCACAACACCATCAAGATGGTTAAGTTTATGGCTTTCCCTTTGACACATTTTACCACAGAAAAGTGGTTGCACTCTTGACAAAGTCACAAATTTTGATTCAAACAGGCATATATGCATGCCAACCAACAAGGAGCTATAAACACCAAGCAGGAGACACAGGTACTATACAAACACAATTTATATTTCAGTAAGATTTCTGAAGATATGTTAAATAATTAAGGAAAAATTAATCTTTAGATAATTTGTTCACACACCTAACTTTTTACCAAAATAATCCCTCTACATTTTACCTTTATAAAATTTATTAATGTACCACAATTTAGACAACTAAATCTCCAATGTATCTTATTTATTTAATCAAAATTTTTGGTAGCAGACAATGAACACAGCACCTCCCTCAGACTAAGCTAGTGCTCTATCACTGAGCTGTATGTCAGTTCTCAAGCTTTTTCTTCATTTTGGTTTGAACATTTAAAATAGGATCTCTTTTTCATGTACCCAAGGCTAGTCTCAAACTCTGTATAGATGATGCTGGCCTTGAAGAACTGGTCTTCCCCCCTCCACCTCCCACATTCTGTGAGGGGTCTCTACAGGTGTCAAACAGGGAAGTAAACCCTGCAGAGAGGTAAGAAGGAAACCCAATACAGATGGACTCGGCAGTCTGCATCAGACTTCAGGGAGTCTAAAGCCAGGCAACCCATTGTAAGCATATTTGAAACACTGTACACTTTGGGAAACAGTTTCCAGGCAATATCAATCCAATCCAGGTGCACAATAAAGCTTGAGCTGTGACCACATAAAAAGTTTTACAAAGTACATGTGACCATGAGGGCGAGGTCTATAGCTAAAAGGCCTAGAATCTAGTGTGGTCTCTGACTATCAGTACAGAGGTCAGCAGGCCATAAAGAACGTGTAACATCTCCCCTCAGGGTGAGTAATGGTCTGGGGAGGGGAGAGTCTGGGATAATCTTTGTAGGGAGTTTGGGTAAGGTCGGCCTCTATAGCAAAAAGTGGGTGAGGTCTGTCTCCACAGATAGTAAAAAGGTCACCAGGTTGTCACAAAATCCACTCTTAGCTTTCTGGATGGAATGCAGGTATTTAATTTTAATCCCTCCACTGAGGAGACACACCTTGTGTGATTAACATACCTGAATCTCTTAATGCTTCTCTGTGAGTATAAGAACCTCTGTGCCCCCAACAGTTCTGAAATTACACCACCATGCCTGGCTCAAATGTGCTTTTTAAAAGCAATTGATACATTTCAAAATTACCTATTGAAAGGAGGTACTTCGTTTCCTTTCATTTCTTAATAATAAACTGACAACCTTTTAAAAACTATAATTTTATATGTACAGGTGTTTTGCCTTGCATATATGCCTATGCATTACATGTATGCTTGGTGCACACAGAGGCCAGAAGAGAACATCAGATGATCCCCTACAAATGGAATTACAGATGACTGTGAGCTGCCATGTCCATGCTAGGAATGGAAGCCAAGCCTGACCTTTGAAAGAGCAGCCAGTGCTCATAACTGCTGAGTCATTTCTCCAGACCCATAGATTGACAATTTTTAAGAGTAAGAAACTGAAAACCACCTATCCTGAACACATGACCACAGGAAATTACATCTGACAGAAGGGTTAGTTTTATTGCGTTCTCCTTCCCACCTTATTAATACATGCGTGGGGGGGTAAGGGGAAAGGAAGAGCCTGTTTCATTACCTCTTCGGTGATAATCAGCTTTTGGATCTCTCCCTTAGGCATTACTCGTTTATATACTGGAGCTTTTATCCTAAAATAATATTGAAGCAAAGTTATTCGAAATAGTAAGACAATTTGATAATTACATGTTGTGTTTATAAATATAAAGTACATTATATATAAAAAAATCAATAGAATTAAGGAAATAGGTTAACTTACAGTAAGTCCCTTGAACATTAGAAATAGAAACAAAAAACTGCAAACTTCCTAACATTTAAAAATAACTAAAAATGCACAGAATAGCCCATGGTAATGAGCTTCTCAGTGGAGTCTCAGCAACACCACAAAATCATTAACAGAGCAACTGTTCAAGGCACTGGACTTGACAGTGTTTAAATTTCATTACAACACAAGACTCTAAGCTTCTAAGAATAAATAAAGTTTATTGAAATTGAAAATAGAGCTTCTCTGGTTCTATTTGAAGTCCCTGCAGCAGAGAAGGTATTAGGAAAGCTTGGTAACGGGTGCAGTTTGAAGGCATTTTGGGCAACTCTTGTCACCTGAAGCCAGCTAGTGCTGTTTTAAGTCAGTACTTCTCCACCCACATGACTGTCAGCCCACCACTGGCCATCTCTGCACCAACTCTCTGATGGTGCTGCTGACGCTCGATGGATGCCAGAGGCTGAGCTCTCTTGCAGTGACGATGCTACTGGCTTATGGGCCATACTTCCTAATGCTGTCTAGTCATAAACAGTCCCAAGGTTGGCTGGCCTAGGATCCCAGCACCTGGAAGGCAGGGTCAAAAGGAGTACCTTAAGTCCAAGGCCAGCCTGGTATATGTACTAACTTCCAGACCAGCCAGGGATACATAAAACAGGCCCCATTTTTCCAAACCTATATCCATTAATTTAAAAAACTAAATAAATTAAAGGAAAGATCCTGACTGGTGGTCTTAAAATCCAGTCATTTAATTTTCAAGTATGAAAGCAACTAAACAAACCCCCAACTCAAACCATCATTTCAAATATCTACATTCACCCAAAGATGTCATAACTTCAGAATCTAGCCTACCAACCAAAAGCATATACTCTTTTGCAACTGACCAGATGATGTGTAATAAAAAAATAATGAATTCTGATAACTATATTTTTGTCTTCATCTTACATTCACTGCCTTCTATATTTATTGCATACTGAGTTTGAAGAGTCTTAAAAATCTTCATTACATATCAAGAGACTAAAACTAGAGGTGATTAGCATGCCTGAGACCACACACCCACCATTAAGTATTCAAAATTTCCACAAGGGTTTTCTACTCGGGCACCTTATGATTATTAATGTAAAGGCAAATAAAGTCCATCATCACCTCTATTTTTCCCTCAATAACAAATCTAATGAACTATCTACTGCACGGGATTACTGAGGGAAACCATAGAACCCTGATGAAGGATTTTTATAGTAACCCTAAGAACGTGCATTCCCAGTCTTAAAATGTTCCCCAAACTTTGGAAAGGCTACAATGCACACAACTCTTATCTCCCAGTCACCACTCCTGAGGACCCGAGCTGTGTTACACAGACAAAGTTTCTCCTAGAAATTTGAACTCGTCTGCTGACGGCAGCAGAGGGAAAAGTGGCGAGGCATCTCAGTAATGTGTGCACTTCCGTACCTTTCTTTGAAGACTTGGAGTCCCCGAGCCAATCCTTCCAGACACAGGAGATCATATCTGTTGGCAGGGACATCAATCTTATAAAGCACAACATCCGAGGCCCCCTGTGCCTTCACATTACCTTGTTCCTTGCTTATGATTTGCTTCTCAGAAGTCTAAAACAAGCCAAAAAAAAGTTTAATAAGATACAAAATATATTTCTTTTCTACAATAACAACAACACAAGAATGTTACATGTGTTATAATCATAGCAAATAGAAAACTACTGTTTTTCATGGTAGAACACTATAATCCATCTAAAGCACCGCCAGCAAAAGGTGGTTCACCAGGAAATCACGCACCCCACCTGTTTTTGTAAACAATGCATTACTGGAAAACAGCTAAACACAATTACACATGTTATTTTCTACTGTCATACATTGAAATAACTGAATTATGACAGAGGCAATACTTACTATCTGCCACCTCACATGAAAAGTTTTGCCACCAAAGGAAACGGAAGACATCATCAAGAACACACAGAAGGAAAGTGTCAGAAGGGAACAGATGAGTTACCGCATGAAAGAAGGAGCACAGAATACAGTAACCCTGGCAAGTAGTCCCACGAAACATGAGAACAAGAGGAACAGCACTAAGGCAAATGTGAACACCCTGAGAGGAGACCTGGGCTGCAAATGAGGGACGGACAGCAGAGATGGTGGGAAGCCATGGGAGACAGCTAACTGAAGGAGCCACCACAACTAACGTAGCCCTAATGCAGCAGCAGAGCTTAGCAACCTTAGCTACACATAAGGTAATTTCTCAAAAAGGATAATCATGGCCAAAAAGTTAAATATTCTACTCCTATTTTTTTATGTTTGTTATTTAAAACAGCAGGGTATTATAAATACACTTAAGAAATTTTCACTCACAATGACTAAAAATGTTATTATATTCTACCCCTGACCTTAGTCAAAGGTTGAACAGAGATAAAAGTTAAATTTCAAGTGTTACTGTTACCCTTTATGTAGAAATGCTACTCAATGGCAACACACCAATGACCTGCTAAGGTAACAGAGGGAGCTTTGTAACAACATGCCATGTTTTCTGCCCTCCATGACACTTTCCTGTGCACACTGACTAGCCAGGCCTTGTCCACGGAAGGATTACAAGCTGCTGTCTGGGGGAAGGAAAACCACCAGCAAGCTGGACAGAGGAGGACAGAGGAGGGAAACGTACACATACATGTGCATGGAAATGTCACACTGAAACCCATTTCATTATATGCTGCTAAAAATGGAGGTTGGGGGGGGGGGGGGGGAGTAGGGAGAGGAAAGAGAGGAGCAAGCCATGGGTCCACACAGTGTTGGGACTGTTCAAGGCCGTTCCAGGTCCTTAAAACACATCTAACCTGGTCATTAAACTTAAAATCAGAAAAGATGATAAAATTAGGAAGGGAAAGGGACAGAAAGAGGAGGGGAAAGGAAAGACAAGAATAGAGGCCAAAGAAAAATAATTAAAACTGAAATAATGTTTGATTGAAGCAGTACTAAGAATAATGTTTTTCAGTGAAGAAAGCTAGCTAGATAGCAGATATGAGAAGAGTTCTAAAGAATTGGAAATAACAGGGTAACCAGAGAAATGAAGGCGTATGAATAGAAAGTGACCTGATACTTATGCAGCCATCAGTGTCATCTTCAGACTCAGTTCACAAAGCCCATATGTGAAAGGTGAGCCTGTACTGCTAACTGACATAAGTTTTAACAGACATCAAAGACCTCATGAATTTCAGAGCCAGAAGGTATGTGTAATTATATAAAACAAATCATTTGTTTCTCCAAAATGAGGCCTGGCAAGACAAATTCTGAGATCAAGAATATAAGTAACCCTCCCCAGAACATAATATAGGAATCCCCAAATTAATTACCAGACACTCACTATAAGTTAATAAAGATAAAACACAGCAAACTCTTAGGGGAAAAAAAAGAAAGAACTCAGACATACACACCAACTGGTTATCCAATACTAAATGGTCAGCCCTGAAAGAATATACATACAAGTAACATACAGAGTAAACAGGTTATTATTTATGTATTTGGAAATATGTGTGTATGTGTATGTCTACATATATGTATGTAACAACAATTAAAGAAAAAAGAAGCCCTGTATAAAAGACAGAAAGGATGGGTATATATGAAAGGGTTTGGAAGGAGAAAAGGGAAGAGGGAAATGATATAATTATAAACTCAAAAATGAAAAATTGTTTTAAGTAAAGTCTTTTTCAGGGGTAAAATTTGCAACACAAATTCATCAAACAAGAATACCTCAGGGCTTATCCAACAGTAATAATAAACATTTTTAGATATGAGCTCATAGATAGAATAGCTTTAAAAAAAAAGTCTAATACATACAATTTCATCAAGTTCCAGACCAAATTCAAAACACAGTTCGTCAAATTCTTCATCAGCTAGGAGAAAAAAAAGGAATGCTAATTTTAATGTATTTAGCACAATGAAAACTGCATATGAATCTATGAATCTCAGCTAGTGTTTAGTTTCCTGACCCTGAGCATTTGAGTATGCATCATATAGCATTATGAAAACAAAAAGGGTTGCTAGTGGTTCTGTTTGGTTTTGTTTTAAGCTAAGAAACATGGCTTTGCAGACTGAAATATGGTGGGTCTATCGACTGACAAAGTTCTCTTATCTGCTTTGCTTTGTTGCCTGACTCAGCATCTCCAGGGTTCTCCATCATCAGCCACTGAACATAAACCATCAGAGCCACCATACGTGAAAAGCTAGACAGAAGTCTCAAGTTCCAAGGCCAAGGGTGAGACTTAGTATGTTGCAGGCTGGGAGCCCACTCTCTAGCATCAAAACAGTACCAAGAAAAGATTCACCTGATGTCAAACATCTAGAAAGACAATTAAAGGGCCGGCCACTCTGTACTAACATCAGTTATATACTCTGGTTAGCAGTGCTGAGGTCTCTGTACAGACTCAGCAGAAAAAGAGTCACTCGGTAAAGGTCAAATGAGAAAGCAAGCTCAGAAGCACAGGTCCTACACAGAGGAATGCCACTGAGTCTTGGTATTTAATTCAAATTCTCTCAGGTATCTTTGGGAACCACACTAATCGGGGTTTGATGCCCCTCACTCTGAGGGCTCAGCACCTCATGTAAACATCACCAACACCTCATCTAGAGACAAGCTTTTGCCACCATTTTTAGTATGTAACCTTAAAAAAGTGTAAATGGAAATGGACCTAAGACTCTGAAACATAGCAGGTCTACAAAACTAACAGTCCTTCCTTATTTCACTTTGCTTTGTTAGCTAAAGACAGCATTTTTCAAGGTCTTCATTTATCAAGCCTGAACAAACACCATTATACAATTACCACTATATTCTACTGAAGAACCAGATATAAGAACCAGATAGCTTAGGTTTCCTGATCCAGGGTGAGGAGTTGGCCTCAGCAGAATGCATGTTTAGTATGTCACCGGCTCTAGGTTCAATTCCCAACATCAAAATAAAACGACAAGACTTGTCTGGCCTAGATATCAAACTTCAATTCAATTTAACAATTATCTACTGCCATTATGTGCCAAGAAACAGCACTAGATGCCAGGGCTATGAAGATAAATATCCATTCCTGCCTCAACTACTTCCTTCTCAAGCAAAGAAACCAGAAGTGTAAATAATCAGAATAAGGTTCAGGGGTGGCACAATGGTCTACTTAGGTTCACTTAGCTACATAAACGATGTCTTCATTAGTCGAAGACTGGAGGCAGTGAATCAAGTGCTTGTCAAAGCTGGGAACTCCTTAGTTCAGTATGGATGAAGAATAGTGTTTGTGTTAGGAATAGGACACAAAAAGTAGAAAAAAGGGTAGCTCATGACATGCCAAGGAATTTGCCCTCTGTCCTACCTGCAGGCAATGGGAGGTGTGCTCAGGAGCTTTCCAGCTAGACAAACCCTGATTAGATATGCTTCCCACTTAGCTCTATATCTTCATTTTGTTTTATTATTTTTCTGAAACAAGGCCTCATAGGTAGACCAGGTCGGCCCGCAAGTTATGAATACCAAGGTTAGCATAAACTCCAGATTCTCCTGCCTCAGACTCCCATGTGTTTCTCTCATAGTCATAGGGACCAAGCTTGGTTTCTTACATCTAAACTTTTAAGACTGCTGGGAGGATGGCGGATGACTGAAAAGGGGAGCCTCCTCCAACAGTACAGGTGAAACACAGAGCTGTTCTAGTAAACCTACAGAATATGGGGAAGAATGAACATGAAAAGTGTTAGAAGCAGAATGTGTAAGTCTCAAATGATGGGCTAATTACAGGAGAAATGGTGAATGAGCAAGAACAGTGTGGCTCCCAGCTCACTTAAGTGAAAAGAAGGCATGCAGTAACTGAGGTACCTAGCCTCCAATATGGTCTGAAATGATCCTGCCTCCTGGCTCACCTTTGTGTGAGCTTATTATGGTACAATCACATGAGTGAGCTAGGGAGCTCAGCTAATCAGTGAGGTGACTGTAGTTCTAGATGATGGCTTACTTGCCACCTAGCAAGAAGCTAGAGACTAAACCACCCAGCTAACCCCCCTGATCCTGGTCACCCTGCCACTCTGCTATTGTGTGAAGTAACAAAGGCATATTGTTTTCTCCTCCTAAGAAGCAGGAATAATCTGTTATGAAGCAACAGACTAATACAAATCTAGCCTCTGTAAAAGAAGTGGCACCAGAACCAGAACTCTAGAAATAGCTTTGGAATCACAAAGCAGGCTCTGAGGAGTGTAAAAGAAAGCCCAAGGGCCGCAAAAACACTATTGGCTGAGGCTCCATGATCTTGAATCAGGATGCAAGCAAAGGCCAGGAAAAGGACAAGGGCATCCTTGTGAATAAGGGAGAAGCCGGATCAATACCACTGCTGCAGGTACTCAACTGTAGAAAACGATGTTGCTAAGACTTCTGATCCCTACTCAAAGAGCAGCTTGTTTGTTGTTCTGCTTTGTTTTCACCACTCACATAAGAAGAGATAAACGTAGAAAGAGCTATTCAACAAAAAAGACCCAGGACGTTGGTGTTTTAAAAAAAAAAAAAAAAATGTTTTTGGCCTTCTAAATGTAAAAGCAATGCTAAATTTAAGTAAGTTCTGGACAGAGACCAAATCCTAGGCATGAGATAGAACCCACGGTCTGACTGAAAAACCTTCAGGCAGATCAAAGCCGCAATTCATTCAAACAAAAGGTGTAATAAAGAAATTAAGGGTGTGCCTCGCAAACCCAATTAATCAAATAATAAAGCTTAATTAAGAGCACTGTATGAAAAAACCTAAAGTCCTGAAACAGCTAATTCCAGAGGTTTTTGGAGTCTGTGGTTTTTAACTAATGAAAAAGAATCCACCAAAAAATTTGCCAAAGACCCAGAAAGTTTTTAGAAAAAACACTTCGGCAGACATAGCCAGCTTGAACTGAAAAGGGCGGAAGCAAGACAAAAGGAAGTCTTTGAGCCCCTAAAATTCTATTGACAGGAAGTAGAATGAGAAAACTAATCAGCTGTGAAGCACATGCTTTCTGGGGATCACTCAGAGGGTGGAATCAGAGCCTAGAGGGCAAGGCACAGAGCCATGGAGAATTATCCCAGGCCTGAGACCTAATCAAGACCATCCAGCATTTGCCATTCAGCTTCAGAACTGCTGTGGACCAATGGCTCCTCTCAGAGTTCCATTTCCTCCCCTCCAGTAGTTACCAGGGCTGTGTCCCTCCATGGCATTTTAGATGTATGGGAGACACCTATCCTAGTGCTTGAGCCTCTCAGGTCGCTGGTTAACTCATCGATCACAAGATGCTAAGCATTCCAGGACCCTCATCCACAACACAACCAGGTTCAGATGTCTCACTGTGGACTCTGATAGTGCTGTAAGATGCTGCTTCTAGGACAAGTATATTTTGCATGTGGATTGTTAGCATCAAGAACCTGCCTGCAGCAGATATGTGGGCGGGTCCACAGACCTGTCACCAAGGCAACGGCCACCATATTCCCAGAATCCATTGGGCTCAACTCCCACCTTTACCTAGATTACTACGTCACCCCACATATAAATATGTGGGTAGTTCCCTCCATCTCTCTCTCTCTCTCTCTCTTTCTTCTTCTCTCTCCCCCTTCTCTCTTCCTGCGCTGCTACCCCCCTACCCCCTTCCAATTAAACCTCTTACACATGAAACTGCTTGGGCCTGGTGTCTGCAGACGCTTTCTGCCGCGACTCAAAACCCATCATGGATGAACAAGAACCATTTGGTGGCTGTGTGGAGAGACTGATACCAGTGATATCTGTCTATCTAGTCCCCTTACACATGGTCAGGATTGGCCTCTGTGACCAAAAGAATATGGACCAGCATGTCTGAGCAATTATCAAACACTCAAACACAGAGGATAGCACTTAAGCCCTCCCTTTCCCTGCTCTCTCTAGAGTTCTCCTTCTGGGACAAATTCACAAACACCAAGGTGGAAGGAACTGGAAAACATCAGTGGGTAAACAAGACCCACTGCTGGCTCAGCAGTTGGGAACAGTTGTTTCTATTGCAGAGGGCCCAGGTTTGATTCCCAGAGCCCACACAGTAGCTTACACTCATCTGTAACTCAAGTTCTAGGGGATCTCATGCCCTCTTTTGGCCTCCACAGGCAGAGACATGCACCTGATGCACAGCAAAATTCTTATACATATAAAATGGGTTAAGTCTAAATAATAATAATGATGGTGATGATTTAAGGAACTTAAAAGCAGATTCCCAATGAGCTCTTGATCTGACTTCAGATCTGAAATCTGGAGTAAGATACAAGACCACCAAATGTCAAATCTTAACCATCAGAAACTAAATGGCAATATATCAAATTGTATGAACTATTAAAATATACTGGACCTTATTCCTTATTCCTTTAAGCTATATTTTTAAAACTTAGATGAAAGAATCAAAATTAAAACCATTAATAATTCCCTAGAATAAAATGGTAACCCTAAGAGACTGCTTGTGTGTGTGGCACACAGGTGGCTCTGACAGTACTTGCTGTACCAAGCAGCTACAACAGGGCCCAAACTGAAGAGCAATCAGAAACCAGTTCACAAGAAAATGGATCTCAAAAAAAAAAAGAACAAAAAAACCAACTGAACAGAAAGGCAATCACAAGGATTAAGAAGACAGAGCTGCTCCAAGGGAAGCAGGGAAAACAAAATGCCCTGGGTAACAAAAACTGCAAAGAGAAATGGAAGGTGCCGGTGGCAGCTGGAAATAACAATGGAGTTCAGATGGCTGGCAGCCCTAGAAGTCTCAATAAGAAGGTAACTGTGAGAGCACAAATGAGACATTATCTGAAAACAAGAGAAAGGAAAACAGGAAAATAAAACAAACAAACAGCCGGGCGGTGGTGGCGCACGCCTTTAATCCCAGCACTTGGGAGGCA
>NW_022196896.1:104321879-104333240 GCF_008632895.1 Mastomys coucha
ACAAACAAACAAACAAACAAACAACAACAACAAAACCAAATGGGATCCACACTTCATTTGGAAACTACTGGTTTCTATGAACAGCCTTCCCCAACTCCTACCACCACTGAATTAACATTTAAAAAGAAAGGTTTCAAGAAAGAAAACAAGAGGAACAATGAGGATCCGTACTGACCCATCGGATGGATACCTCAAATACCATCAATAAGTAGGAGAGAATTTCAAAAGAGCCTACTGTTAACAGTGTGGGGAAATCAAGCTTATTTGATCACTCACCACTTCAGAGTGGAGGGAAAAGGAAACATCCAGAGAAAGTATTAAAACATCATCTGATAATATCGAAGAGGTTATAAGCCTCATCGTCTTAAAATTCAGACAATTTCATAGTTTTCCAGGCATAAGGGTCTGACTAGGAACTGATTCTAAAGGTGTTAAACTTGCCATGCACCATAGTATTCAGTTTAGAGACAGCAACCACCAGTAGAGAGAATATGGTTTCAAATAGCAGGATAAGTGAGGGATATAAATAAGCCTATCATATAATGGAAACTGGTTAAGAAATTAAAACCACATTCCAAAAGCAAAGCTATTTCCTGTTTCTAAGGACTTGAGACAGTTCCTGGTCACAACTCTAACTGTATCACTTGAGAGACTGAGAGAGGAGGATTGCCACAAGTTTAGAGCCAGCCTAGACTTCAGAATAAGGTTCTGTCTCCAAAAGAACAGCAACAAAAACCGACAAAGACAGAGGTGAGTAATATTTAAAAGTACATCTTTAGGAAAAAAATCTTAAAAGTGTATTTGTACGACATCAGTACTGTGTTATTATGAGCAGGTACACTTGCCCCATTTTGTTATCATTTTGGCCTCTAATACTCAAAAAAGGGGAGGCTCTCACAAAGCACTCGTTATGACCGTTACAGAACCTGATAATTACAAGGTGAGGCAGATTCATTTCCACTTACTACATCTGTGTAGGAAATGATAATCTGGTTAATATTTACCTCCCTTTCCCCAATGGTTTAGTTTTAGAACTGAGGAAGAGAGAAGTGTATCGTGAATGCTAAGTCCATAGAAGAGATTCTATTCAGAGCCCAAATCAATGTTACCTATCAAATGCTACCCCTGCACACCACCTGGTTTCCTTTCCCAAAAGCATTTAAGCATGTCCAATAAACCGTTTTACTAACGTCATGGTTTGTTATTTTTCTCATGTATGTGTCATGTGCATAGCTCTATTCTCAAACACTGCCTGCCACACTTCTGGAGCCTAGTCAACACTAAATAAAGCCAGTGGTGCCGGGCTTGGTGGCACACGCTTGTTACCCCGGCACTCGAAAAAACTGAGGCAGGAAAACTGACGGTTTGAAACAGTCTGCATAGTTGAGACCCACATCCTTCTAAAACGTCTCCCCTTCGCTGTCAATCTGGTTCTACAGCCTACACTCCTGATCTAACCCAGGGTATGTTTCCTAATCTGTGTCCCGATGCTAAGTCGGTGCTAAGCACGCAGTAGGAGCTCGGTCTCTGAATGAATGACACGGAGAGCCCGACACGCGCTGATGATGCAACGGAGCCACCGCAGAGCTGGTTCCGACAATCTACTTCTGCCCAGCCAAGTCTCCTCGCCCATCAGCGCGCCCCTGCGGACTCAGGCCGTGCCGGGCCAAACTCCGCGCGGCGGCATAAACGCCGCCAGCACGCCCGTCTTTTGCAGGGCGAGCCCGGCTCGTCCAGGCACCGAGCCCAAGCCACGGGGCGGACACTCACTGTAAGTCCGGCCCAGGGCTTGGAACAGCAGGTCTCGCTTCACGCTGACAGTCGGCATGGCGAGTCGTGAACACTGCGCCTGCGCCACGTGCGGGGCCTCCGCAACCCTAGAGCGAAGGACCCGTCGCTCCTCCCTTGGGCTGTCTCACGTAATGCCTGTCTAGACTCAACAATTCTCACACACCCGTTTTCCACCTGAATATAGAAGAATGCAACTCTCTGGGTTACTTAATATAGTGCTGTTTTGCCGATAACCAAAAAGTTTGGAAAACAGAGTCAATCAGGTGGAGTGATCTTTATTTCGACAGGCAAGAATGAGAACAGACCGCAGAGGCCCGGATTCTCCCAAAGCCCTAAGGAAGAGACCAGGTTGGGTAGGCGGAGCGCTAGAGGGGTGGGAAGGACTTCCAGGTAGAGAAGGCAGCTTCGGGGTATTTGAAAAGCTAGGTAACCGGGTGCAAGACTTCCTGGAAAGGAGAATGTGCAAATACTAATGGCAAGGTCTGTTAACAGGCCACACTTTTTTTTTTTACTTTTTTTTGAGACAGGTTTCTCTGTAGCCTTGACTGTCCTGGAACTCGCTCTATAGACTAGACTGGCATTGAACTTCAAGAACTCTGAGATCCACTTGCTTCTACCTCCCTAGTGCTGGAACTAAAGGCATGCGCCACCACTGCCCGGCTTTTACTTACTCCTTTAACCTTCTTGAAACTCTACCGATTTTATACCCGAGCCTTGTTTGAACGCAACAGAAACCTTATGGGTCGGCGTTGTTAGAGACCGCAGAACTTTTCTATCAAATGCTGTACTCAGCCTAAAATGCGCATGAGCAGATTTCCTCCTTAGAACAACTCTGAGGGACAGTAGGTCAAATAATGTCCCACTGAGATGTCAGGACTTAATCCCTTGTAGCGTGCAAATGCTACTTTATGTGGTATTGGAGTCTGTATGGAATAAACTAAGGGTTTTGAGATAATACTTAGCCTAAGTTATTAGGGTGGACCTTAAATGCAATTGCATGTAGCCTCGGTAAGTGGGAGGCAGTGGTTCGAGTAAGGTCACTTCAAAAAATAAAAATTCAGCCGGGCGGTGGTGGTGCACGCCTTTAATCCCAGCACTTGGGAGGCAGAGGCAGGCGGATTTCTGAGTTCGAGGCCAGCCTGGTCTACAGAGTGAGTTCCAGGACAGCCAGGACTACACAGAGAAACCCTGTCTCGAAAACAAAAAACAAATAAAATAAAATAAAAATAATAAAAATAAATAAAAATATAAAAAAATAAAATAAAAATTAAGTCAGTAGTTTTAGGAAACTGGAAGAGATAAGGAGAGAAATCTCTCCTAGCCTATTCGGCAGCCTTCAAACCACTTGGATTTGGGCCAGTGAAATTGCTTTTGGGTTTCTTGCCTCCAGAACTTGAATATAACAAAATTCTGTTTCATCTCATTTATTATTCTTCATGGTTTGAAGTAAAGGCTCAAAGCTGTAGCTGAAGCAGGCAGGAACTTATCCTGTAGCTCTGGCTGGCCAGAAATTTTCAGAGCTCCTGCTTCAAGGTGTCCTGAGAGACGAGAATAGGAGTCACCTCACCAGACTCGAGTTTCTGTTTGAAATCAAAAGTTTGTGGTAGTTTCTTTCAGCCACCATGAAAAAAAAAAAAAAATCAAAGCAGAGAGATAACAAAATAGCCATGGACTATGGGACTCACCTAACCTGTAAGGCAGAGCAGAAACATTGTTTCCTCAAGAGAAATGAAACAAGGACCACCACTGCCCTTCACCACTGCCCTTCACTTGAGGAAGCAGAACTTTGGCCATATTTAGGCCATCTTGACTCTTCGCAAGTTTTTCACTGCACTAATGTCCACTTATGGTGAGTCCTATGTATAGCTTTCTGCCCCTAAATTGCAATAAGTATGCACTTACTGCAGAGTTTTCCATGGCCATAGCCTCACTTTTCTTATCTGCAAAATAGAGATGATTATACATGCTGTAGAAAAATTACTGTAAGAGTTAGAAATGATTCTTTTAACTAACACAGTTCTTACCTAACTGGTCCTGGAAATAGAGCAGGTTTCATCATTTTTATCTTATCAATATTCCTGCTTGCAACATCAGTGACATACTGTTTTCTGTCATCTCTCCCAAACAATGTGTCATGATTTTCCTCATTACAAACAACTATTGTGTGCCTTTTTTTTTTCTTGTGACCAAAAGGCTCTTAGAAGATTCTATAGGAACAAGCCAAAGTAAGACATCGATACTCATCACAAATGGCACCAGCCAATTAACAGAAAAAATATTTGGGGGAAAAATAGTACATCCCAAATACAAATAGGTGACATTGTTTTGTCTAAGTTTGAAGCCAATCTGAAACCTTAATTGTTATGGTAACAGGAAATGGATATTGCACTAACCTAAAGATTATAATTTCAAGCATACATAAATGGTGGAACTATAACATAAAATAACTACCCATAGCAACAAATGCAAACCAGTTAATGTGGTGGAAGAAATGCTCCTGGAAAGGGGAGTATTAGTGTTCCCCCAGAGAAAAACAGAGCAGACAGATAGGCAGAATCGACAGATAGTCAAGTAGTAGCCTTGCAAATGAGGACACCATGAAGTTATACAATCTGTTGTCTACAGACTGGACACCCAGAAAAGTGAGTACTCGGGCTTGAAGGTCTGAAAGTGTGGGACCTCTCTGAGGATCTCAGGACCAGGAACACTGATGGCAGGAAAAGATCAATGTCTTAGCTTAGTCAAGCAAAGAATGCTTTCACACTCCCTCCACAGTATTGCTCCACCCAAGCCATTGAACGATTCTCACTCAGAAAGAGCATCTGCCTTACTTAGTCCACCAACTCAAATGCTCATCTCTGAGAAACATACAACTAACAGTATTTGGCTACTTATTAAGGGATCTTTTAACTCAGGCATTTGACCATAAAATTAACTCTCATAATTCATAAGAGGTTTTAAAATGCTGCTTTGTTTCCCCTGATATGTCACCATAGGTGTTTTAAGAAATTATAGATGGATGTGGGAAACAAAGTAAATAATGCTGCTTGGAGAGTAGAAGAGAAATAGTTCTTGATATTTGTTTCCCCATAGAAATTTACAAAGTTTCAGCCCAATTTAAGTTATTTTTTTCTATTGATTCTGGAGCTTAGGTTGTAGTTTTAAAAGTCTTCCTCCACACATTTCTTTTAAAATCATGTTTTCCTCTTTGAGTATATCAGTAGAATTCTTTTCCATTTAAATCTTAGATCTTTTTTGAAATTTGTTTTGGTTTTCAGAGTTAATGAACAAGCCAGTTTTATTTTATTTTCAAACAGCAATGCCAATACCATTTATTAAAAAGCTTCTTTTCCCCATCCAGTTTGTAATATCACATATTAAATTTCCACATATATTTGGATCCACTGCCAAAGTGTCTGTTTCAATGCCAGTACCAAGCTATTTTAATAATTATGGTGTCATTTTCCAAATCCCTCCTGGAAACCAGTTCCAAAGGCCAAAGAACCACATTGTCAAGTTTAGTTACAGCAATGACCCTACTTCTCCAGTTACTTTTCCCATTGCTGTGACCAAAAACACCCGACGGAAATAATTCAAGGGAAAAAAAAATATTTTTGGCATCCTTTCAAAAGGTTCATTCAGTCTGTCACGGTGGGCAAAGCAAGGAGAGGCGGTTCAGCTCACATCGTGGAGGGCCAGGCAGCAGGAGGGAAATGTGGGTGCTCTTTCAGCGGTCTCCCTCCATGGTTTCATTCCATCCAGATCTCTAACCCATAGGATGGTGCCAGCTACACACAAGACAGATGTTTTCCTCTCTGGACTCGGCCTTTACAAACATAGTCGGCTGTGTACTCCTCAACTCTTAGGTGTTCTAAATCCAGTCAAGTTGGCATGATCGTAACTTTCATAAGCATGTTTTCTCTTTCATCATGAAATTCCATTCTTGGAATTATTCTAAAGAACAAACTGGTATCATTTCTTTGTGATATAGAAAAAAATTGAAACAGCTGAAACATCTAACAACATGGCTTGATTAAAGTGTTTCAGTACAACCTAATATGAACACTAAAAACCATGTAGAGGGCCAGGGATTCAGCTTAGTGGTAGAGTATTTACCCAGCGTGCATCACATCTTTGGTTTGATGTCCAACATCCCAAAGTAAAATATAAGTCAAAATAATGTTGACTGTTGTGGTGGTTCGCGTTAATTGTCAACCTGACAGAATCTCCAGCCACCTGGGAGATAGGTCCCTGAGCATGCCTATGAAGGATTATTTTGATCATGATGTGGAAAGATGCATCATAATTATGGTTGGGACTCTTGCCTCAGCAAGGGATTCTGGACTTCATCCCTGTCTAGGGATGTGGTATGAGAAGCTGCTTCAAGCTCTTGCTGCCTTGACTTCCCTCTTTGAGCACTGTACCTTGAGCAGTAAACTAAAATATGCTCCTCTTCCCTTAAGTTGCTTTGTTAGAGTATTTTATCATAACAGCAGGGAAAATGCACACATTATGTATGCATATAATGTTGGGAGAGAGGGAGTCACTCTGTTGTAGCCCTGGCTATCCTGAAATTCTATATAAACCAGGCTGGCCTGGAGCTCACAGAGATCCATCTGCCTCTGGCTCCCAAGTACTAGGATCACAAACATATGCCACCACAGCCCATGTATGCTGTGGAAATTTTAACATGAGAAGACTTTTCAACAAATAATATGAAAATGAAGTTATTATATATGCTTAAAATGATTAATTTTGCTAAATTGAGTGTCTAAATTGTATAAATATGAATGTGAATATAAATATGAATAAAAACAACAATGTATGATATACATCTAAGTGTTATAGCTATCCCTAGGTGGTGCATCTATTTTCTTAATTAAATATTTTATACCTTACAAAGCTATAATTAATAGTCATTGCTTTTATTATAAGGAAGAGTCTCATTTTGAAACACAATATTGGTCAGGCTGGAGAGATGGCTTAGCGGTTAAGAGCACTGATTGCTCTTCCAGAGGTTCTGAGTTCAATTCCCAGCAACCACATGGTGGCTCACAACCATCTGTAATGGACATCCTATGCTCTCTTCTGGTGTGTCTGAAGACAGCGACAGTGTACCCACACACATGAAATAAATAAAAAATCAAAGAAGATGAAGGAGAAGGAGAAGGGTAAGAAGAAGGAGAGGGAGAGGGAAAGGGAGAGGGAGAAGGAGAGGGAGAGGGAGAGGGAGAAGGAGAAGGAGAACAAGAAAAGAAGGAAGCCGGGCAGTGGTGGCACATGCCTTTAATCCCAGCACTTGGGAGGCAGAGGCAGGCAGATCTATGAGTTCAAGGCCAACCTAATCTATAGAGTGAGTTCCAGGACAGACAGGACTACATAGAGAAACCCTGTCTTGGAAAAACAAAACAAAACAGAAAAGAAAAAAGAAAAAGAAAGAAACAATATTTCTCATTTCTTCTTTCTCATGTCTACCACCAGTAGACAGTCTAGCTCTCTCACTGCACATAGGGTCGGGACTGATTGCTTCTGCCTGTCAGAACTTCAGTATGTACAGAGAACATTGCTAAGAAAACTACCTTACAGCCAGGTGGTGGTGGCGCACACCTTTAACCCCAGCACTTGGGATGCAGAGGCAGGTGGATTTCTGAGTTCAAGGCCAGCTTGGTCTACAGAGTGAGTTCCAGGACAGCCAGGGCTATACAGAGAAGCCCTGTCTTTAAAAAAGAAAAAGAGAGAGAGAGAGAGAGAGAGAGAGAGAGAGAGAGAGAGAGAGAGAGAGAGAGAGAAAACTACCTTACCTTCCTGAAGTGCTTGTGGCTAAGGCAGTAGCTGAGAGAGTGATACTCCAGGTATGAAGTTCTTTCTGGGTGGGCCCTAGAATGCAGTATGGTTTAAACTAGCGCAGAAGGTTAAGATGACACACTGATGTTGTGTATGTTTTCACGTGTAGGTTGTCCACTGTCAGCTTCCATTTCCTCCTACATAAAAAGGACACAGCACTTCCTCTGATGACAGCCAGAGTAAAGCTTGAATAAACTGCAAAGTACTATTTGGATATTAGATAGTTACACTAAAGCTAACAGTCTTGCGTGATCCAAGGCTATAAATCCTCTCTAACGTTAAGTCAACTTGAACTTGATCTACTTATCTACTGCCTTTCAGAAGTGAGATGTCATAGGCAGAGTATATAATTTCCTCTACTTGTCTAGTTTGCACTCCTTCTGTGTCCTCACTACCGATAATCAAAATCACATGCCTTTTCTGATTTCTAGGGATGTAGCACTTTCCCAGCAAGTGTGAGCCCCCTCAGTCCATCCTAAGTACAATAAACAAAAACATTACCTTAACCCCAGCTACTCAGGAGGCTGAGACAAGGCTGTGATTTCAGTGGGAGCCCTGACTCTAGAATAAACCCAAAACTAGCTCTCCGTGGGAGATGATGACTGAAAACATAGAAGGCAAATGGGTAGAGCCTCTGTAAGGGGCTGAACACCCTGGTTATTTGTAAGACACCCTTTACTTTTTCAACAGGAAGATGTACAGAGCTTACAGTGTTCCACGCTGCAAAGTTACAGTTGAGAGTCAAGAAAGAAGTAGATTATCTATAATCCCAGCGCTCATGCTGGGCTGCTCACAACCAACTGCCATTTCTCCAGGGGATATGGCACAAGCTTCTTGCAGAGATATGCACAGCACACATAAACACATACATAAAAATTAATCTTGTATGAAAGGTTGATACTTCACCCATTTAAGTATCCATTGAGAACAGTTGAAAGAAATTCTGGGATTTTTATAAATGGCAAGATTAAAACTTGGTATTTTGAAAAACTCACAGCAATAAAGCATTGTTTCAGCTGCCTGTCATTCTAGCAAAGTACCAATAAAGCATTGTTTCAGTTGCCTGTCATTCTAGCAAAGTAGCTGTGGTGTTTAAACAGGAATGGCCCCTTGGGCTCTTGTTTGGCCAGTTTGGTGGAACTATTTAGGGAGGATTCAAAAGTGTGGACTTGGAGGAGGTGCGTCATCCTGGTGGGTTTTTAATATGAAATCACTGTGTGGCTATCCCTCCGGTGGAGAGAGACTAGCAAAAAGGTGGGAAAATCTTTACTGATTTTAAAGAAAGTTAGGACAGCTGTGGGCGCGAGGTGTGCAAACCAGAAAAGCCTGGCCATTGAGAGCAGCAGTGGGGAGGTTTGTGAGCTAGAAGAGCCAGCAGGTGAGTGTAAGGGCTTTCATGTCACAGGTGTGTGCTAATAGGAAACTAGATACCCCATTTGCTGGAGAAAAAGGGAGATAAGGGACTTTGATGGCTCTTCCTGGAAGACAGAAACTCATTTCACGGGTTCCTAAAAAAATGCTGACTGTAAACTCCATCTGTCTGTCTGTCTGT
The DNA here is from genome assembly GCF_008632895.1 of Mastomys coucha. Taxonomy (NCBI): domain Eukaryota; kingdom Metazoa; phylum Chordata; class Mammalia; order Rodentia; family Muridae; genus Mastomys; species Mastomys coucha. The sequence continues at coordinate 104,331,067 of NW_022196896.1, forward strand.
CTGTCTGTCTGTCTGTCTGTCTGTAAGCACTCCTTCTGTTTACCCTGTCAGAGTTCAGCCTGAGCTGAGCCCAGTATGTCATTTAGGACATTGTCAATGCTATTGCCATTTTTGGGGGTTGGCCTTTGGAGCCTAACACTTTCTATCTTATCTGAGACAGGGTCTCTTTAGTTTTTGTACCTCCATCCCCTTGCCCTCTGTGAATGGCAGTCTCTCAAGCCCACTGACTACCAGGCATCTCCTGACTCCTCCACCACCTCCTCTCTCTCTGGAGTACACACTTGCATGCTATTCTGTCCGGTGTTAGCTGAGACCTGAGTATTCTGGCTCAGGCCCTCACACTCATGTGCCCAGTGTTTTACCCAAGGAGCCATCTCCCCAGGCCTATCTACTTATAACTTAAAAATAGGCACATCCTAAGTTGAGGCAAAAAGTTATGTTTCCATCTCCTTGCTCCTAGCAGTCAACTATGGTAAAACACAAAGACGAAAAGCATGGAAGGAAGTCAACATTACTATCTAGTCTACACTTTAGTAATCTATGGGGCAATTTGAACTGTGACCTTCTTATTGTTTAGTTAAGAATTGTTTAATTGTTATGTGTTTTCTTTTTTTATTAGTTATTTTATTTATTTACATTTCAAATGGTATCTCCCTTCCCGGTTTCCCCTCAGCAATTTTGTTATGAATTTTCATTGGTATTTGTATTGCAATGTAAAAATATCCCATTACGTTTTATGTTTGTGTATGGATTTGAGGTGGGGTCGGAAGTCAAAAGACAGTTCACAGAAGTCACTTCATTTCTTCCATCAGGTGTGGTGCAGGTGTCAAACGTAGGTCTTGTGTACTGGTGGCAAGTGCCTGTATCCGCTGAGAGCTCTCAGCCACCCCTATTGTCATTAGTTTCTTTTCATTATGTAGCCCTGGCTGGCACTGGTCTCCCAGAGTTCCACCTGCTTCTTATCCTGGGTGTTAAGATAAAGGGACCATGCTCAGGGTCCCACTGTTGTATTTTAAACCTTCTATGTAGACATGTGGTTTATTTCATTCCACTAATAGCAAATATCTTCCTATGCACCTCCTCAATGGTAAAATGTCTTTCCAAATGTTTTACTCATCTTTAAAGCTTATTATTTTAATGTTGAACTATAATCGGTTTTATACATTCTTGATTAAATTGTTTATCAGGTATTCGTCTCAGAAATATTTTACCAGTCTACTTTACGGCAGAAATTTTATAGTTAAATTTTTATGTGTGTATCTAGAATCTACTGCAGATTTATTTTTATGAATGGTATAAGAATAAACGTTTAGGGAAAATGCTGTATCAGTGGGTGTTTAGTTGCTGGCCATGTCAAACACAGGCACACTGTCTTCCACAATTCCTTTTTGCTAACCACTTGCTCAAATATTTGTTGATGGAATGAATAACCCCATTCTAAACTGACCAGTTTGGCATTGTGTTCTTCATTCTATAATATTCTCTTCCTTATTTGAGCAGAAGTCTTACTACGGTAGCTACTTGCCGAAGTGTTAAAGACAAACGTTATTTCCCCAAAGTAGAAACCTGGTTCTGTCAATTCACTTGACTTTCAGAGCCGGTTTCTTCACTGATAAAAGGAATAATACCTGCCCTGCAAAGATCCCAGTGGGGATGAAGTCAAACCTGGCTTGGAAAGCTTGTAGCAGTATATGCAGAGGTGTAAACAGCCAGTGATGCTTGGATGTTAAAGTTTGAAGTGCAACCCTCCTTTAATCTGTATCTCTCCAAATATCAAGCCACCCACAAAATGGGATCAATACTCAAAAATAAGCACATGAAACAGTGGTTCTTGCTGGATGCAGAGGAGCTGAAACCGTCAATGTTCATTTTACTAAAAATACAGTCTCCTGAAAAGATGTGGGTTAGGCGGGAGTCAGATTCTATGCTGGCTTCTGCCACAGCTGCTTTGCTTCACTTTGTTTTATAAACTGCAAGGTTTCAAGGGTTAAACAATATTTCGGTGAGAGAAAAAGTCTGAAGCCAGTGTTTTACACCATACTGCTTTTCCTCATTCATTCTAGCCCTTAAGAACAGGAATTACAAGCCGGGCAGTGGTAGCACGCGCCTTTAATCCTAGCACTTGGGAGGAAGAGGCAGGTGGATTTCTGAGTTCAAGGCCAGCCTGGTCTACA
>NW_022196896.1:104333293-104337002 GCF_008632895.1 Mastomys coucha
AAAAAAAAAAAACTGAAAAACAAAAACAAAAACAAGCAAACAAAAAAAGAACAGGAATTACTTGCAGGACTATAAAGAGATCTAGGTGTCCCAACCAGGAAGCAGCTGGCTGTTTTGGCAAGCCGTTCAGTTTCTATGCTCTCCATTCCCTATTCCATTAAGTGTGCAGCTTGGAAGTATAATGTCAAAGGCTCCCATTGTCCAGTGGATTTTCATGTGGTTAGTTGATTTTGTTTGGTTGTTTGGTTTAATTTGGCTTTCTTCATACAGTCCAAGCTGGCTTCAGAGTTACTACATAGCCAAACATGACAGGAACGCCTCTTCTTCCTCCCTCACTGAATGATAAAAAAGAAAGAACATGACTGCTCCTAGGTATGATGGAGAAGAAAACTTATTGAAGATAAAAGGGAGAGAGCATAGCCAGCGGCAGAAACATCTGGGAGAGTCTGGAGTAGACAGGACCCTGAACCATGTGAAGAGATGGGAGGCAGGGGCTGGGTGGGTGGGTGGGTGAGGTCAGCAGCCAAGATGGCCAAAAGTAAAAGAGGGATGGGTAACCAAAATGGCTGCACTATACATATAGGGAAGAGTCTCTTGGGGAAGAGCAGCCCAACCTTTGGCCAGGAGAATTCAGAGTAGAGGGCAGGTTATGCCAGCCATACCCTGTAACAGGTTGGGACTGAGGGGTGCTGGGAAAGACATCTGAGATCCAGATGACTTACAGGAAACAGAAAGAGTCTGAAGAGTTAGACTTTCTCACCCTTTCAAGCCAGTGATTGCCCAAGTCCAGTGACCACACAGCATATACACACATGGACACATGCGGAATGCCCAAGGAATGAGTAAAGGATTCAGCTATTGATCAAGTGAGGTAAATGACGATGGAGCTGGCTGTGGTGACGCACACCTTTAATCCCAGCATTTAAGAGGCAGAGACAGATGGATCCCTGTGAGTTCAAATTAATTCTGGTCTACAAAATGAGTTCCAGGCCAGCGAGGCTATATAATGGGACTCTGTCTCAAAAAAAAAAAAAAATCAAAACAATAAAATGATGAGATGATAATAGGCCAGTGAACTGACCACCCTGTGGGGTCAGAGCATGGCTTCAGTGGACTACAATAATATGTGTTTGGGCTGAAGAGTAGCTTGGCATTTAATAGTTGCTGTTCTTCCAGAACATTTATGCTCAATATCCACTATCTATATGACAGCTCACAACTGTCCATAACTCCAGTTCCAGGAGATCCAATACCTCTTCTGGCCTCTATGGGCACCAGACATACATGTAGTGCACAGATAGACAGACAGACAGACAGACCACCCATACACATAAAATCAAAATAGAAAAAAACCCCACACATATAAAAGTAAATAAGCCTTTTAAAATATGATGGTTCTTGCTGATCCTGATGATGCATGCCTATAAACCCCTTAAGGCTAATGAGGGGAAGGCAGGTGGATCAGGAGTTCAAGTTCATCAACATATGGAGTGCAGGCTCTCCTGAGCAACACCAATCCCTCTTTCCAGCCAGTCCTCCACCTCCAACAAAAGATTCAATTGCTCTTTACTAGCTGCTTTCTGTGATGTGACAAATGCATCATCAATAACATTCTAAGTGATTAAGACCAAGGGTTTTAGGTGTTCCACATATTCCTATCATTTGTATCTTTCATCTGAATCTCATTTCATCTCTGCTCTGCCTTGCTTCTAGGATAGGGCAAGCCAGGGTCCTTAACACTTACCTACAATAACAGCTTCTCTCTCTCTCTCTCTCTCTCTCTCTCTCTCTCTCTCTCTCTCTCTCTCTCTCTGTCTCGTGTGTGTGTGTGTGTGTGTGTGTGTGTGTGTGTGTGTGTGTGTAGGTTGTTTTGATTTTTGAGACAGGGTCTGCTAGCCCAGGCTGGCTTCTACTTTGAGTCCCAGTTTCCCTAGCTGCAAATTGTCATTGTTCAAAGTGCTGCTATGGAGCCAGGTCACACCTGGCAAGAGACAGTCACAGTGTGTGACATAGTATGCAATCACAGAATCTCCCACGTAGCAGGGAGGGTGGCTCCGAAAGAACTCTAAGAGAAAAGAAAGTACCTCTTTGACCAGAAAAACAAAAACTAAAACAAACAAAAAAACAGTTTTGTCAACAAATCACAAACGGCTACCCTCCCCCTTTCTTAGAAAGACCTTTGCACACACATTTCTCTTCAGTTAATTAAATTAATCCTTTAAAACTCGGGTCAAAGGCTGAACAGACAGCTCAACTGTTAAAATGCTTGCAAGCATGAAAATCTGAGTCTGGTGCCCAGAATCCAGGTAAAAAGTCAGGCTGGTGAGGTGATGCCAGAGAACACCCAGGGCTTTTTGGATAGCCAGCAAAGCCTGATTGGGTGACCCCCAAGCTCCACTGACTCGATCTCAAAAACCAAAGTTGAGGGCTAAGATAGTGTTGAGAAAACATACCTGAGGTTGACCTCTGGGCTCTCCAACACGTTCCTGTGCACTCATTTAAGAACACTATGCAGGGCAGTGGTGGCACTAGTCTTTAATCCCAGCACTTGGGAGGCAGACCAGGCAGATTTCTGAGTTCGAGGCTAGCCTGGTCTACAGAGTGAGTTCCCGGACAGCCAGGGCTACACAGAGAAACCCTGTGTCTAAAAAAAAAAAACCAAACCACTATGCAGGTAAGCGCAGAGAAAGACAGACACAAGAAGTCATCCCACCAGGTTCTAGGTCTTTCAGTCTTGTGCCCACAATAGGGTCTTGTAATTGTATACCATTCAGTTGGATAGTTCGTTGGCTTAGATTTGTCCTGTCCCCCAAAAGGTCATTTTCTCACAAGATAATGGAGATTTGGTGGGCTTTCAGTAAATATGGGTTAAGAGAATGAGTGAAAGGAAATCACCCAGGATGTGCGTAGGAATTTTAGGACACAAAAGAAACCACACACAAAGAGAGACCCTTGCGCTCATTCGCGTATGCACACACTTTGGAGGCGGTGGTTGGTAGTGTGGAGAGCCACACTAATAAACACAAGTACCATGCCTTCCTCCAGCTAGTGCTGGACCCCCAAGAACTAACCAGACTACCCATTCCCCAGTCCTTGGCTTCAGAGGAAGAGGTGGGTTTTAGGGCGGATGCTTGAGCTGAGCGCTAGGCGGTGGATCAGATGAACAATGGTCAAACACCGGTGGAGACCCAGGCCCTAGCGATTGGGCAGGAGGCAAACTGACCTCTCCCATGAGTGCCCAGGGTCCTGCCTCACGCAGCGCACAGTGATCCCCAGCACCCCGCCTCAGCCCCGGGCACCCTCCCTCATCTCCCGCCCCAGGGCGAATTAGTTCCTTTCCCGCCCACTGGAGCCGCCGCCTCCTGGTCGGTACCCGAACGACAGATCCTGCAGAAGGAGTCCTCCGGGTGGAACCATGAAGGTCAAGTTCGCGCCGCTCAACATCCCGTTGGCACAGCGCCTGCAGACCGCTGCGGTGCTGCATTGGGTCCTGTCCTGGCTCCTGCTCGGTAAGAGCCCTGCCGTCCCACACTCTCACCAGACACAGTTCCCACCCTACCTGTGCACAGCCTCTGGTTCCCTGGTCTGCCTGATCAGAGAGGGTGTTCACCTACTGTGGGACTCCCTGCTTTTGAGACAAATGATTTTGCCAAGTCTCTCTGTCTCTGTCTCTGTGTCTTTGTCTCTGTCTCTCTGCTTCCCTCCCTCC
>NW_022196896.1:104337082-104339921 GCF_008632895.1 Mastomys coucha
CTCTCTCTCCTTTCCTCTGTGTAGCCTTGGCTGTCACAGAAGAACTTGCTCTGTAGAACTCTATACCAGGCTGGCCTAGAACTCATAGATCTACCTGTCTTTGCTTAATACAGCTGGATAAATTGAGGCAACTATGGTTTCCCAAATGTAGTGATGATCCCATCTAGAAAGTGAGTGCTATACAAAGTTGCATTTTAGTCCCTCAAAGGCTGCCAATTCACTTGTGGATCCCTCGACTCATAATGGGTAAGTAATGCCTTTAGGTATTAAAACTTTGCCATCTTGGTATCAGGACCAAGAGCTACTGTTAGTTTTCTGGTTTCTGTTTTCCGGTTGCATCCACTCCCGGGCTTTTCTGCCTAGACCCAACTGCATATTTGGGTTGGATTCGAGTGCCTTCTGTTTAGAAATAATCCACCCAGGGGTGCGTTCTGGGGTATTCCCAGGCTAAGCCCATGCAGTGACAGTATAGGAAACAGATCGCTGGACAGCACTGGAAGGAAGCTTGTCCTTAGTGTGTCATGCTCTTGGAGAAAGGTGTGTGACACACAAAGAGAAGAGAGGGATAACTATGAACTTCTATGCTTAAACTTTGCTGAGAAGTAGAAATGGCCCATATGGGCCAAGTCAGAGCAGCACACCAGTAGGGCTAAGTAATAATAATAACAGCTATTGCATTACAGAGTTTTGCATGTTGGAAGCAGTTTCATGTGTTCAGTGTACTTACAGATCTCAACCATGACTGTATATCATCTCCTCCTCCTCCTCCTCCTTCTCCTCCTCCTCTTCCTTCTCTTTCTTCTTCTGCTCCTCTTCTTCTCTTCCTCCTCCTCCTTCTCTTCCTCCTTCTTCTCCTTTTCCTCTTCCTCCTCCTCTTCCTCCTCCTCTTCCTCCTCTTCTTCCTTCTCTTCGTCCTCTTCCTCCTCCTCCTCCTCCTCCTCCTCCTCTTCCTCTTCCTCCTCTTCTTTCTCCTTTTCATTTTTTCTTCTTTTTTTGTCTTTTGAGACAGGGTCTCTCTGTGTAGCCCTGGCTGTCCTGGAACTCACTCTGTAGACCAGGCTGGCCTTGAACTCAGAGATCTGCCTGCCTCTGACTACCAAGTGCTGGGATAAAAGGCTTTCACCACCACTATCATTGAAGGAGCTTCTTAAACACTCTGATACCCAGGCTCCAGCCCTAGTATTTCTAGCTCATTTGTCTTGGATTGCAGCCTTCACTCAGACATATAAAAACAAAAACAGAAACAAAACTCTCCAAGTGCGCAGCAAAGGTTTATGAAAAGGTGATGCAGAACACTAACTAACTCACAGGTCCTCACAGACCAAGCTCATAGGCTGGGCTGGTGACAGTGCATTTCATTCTTCTCTGAACCAAGGGCCAAGGAACATCTGGAGGATACTGTATCCAGCACTCAGTACTGCCAATGGGCCTCCAAGCACCTTCTGCTGTTACCCATGCCCTCCTTATAGTTAGAGCATGGTAAGGACTCTTCCTACTGTCTATACAGATGGGGGAGCTGAGAGACAAAGTAAATTACTCTATATCACAAGGCTAGTATAGTAAGTGGGAAAGCTGGAGGCAAACGTGAACGTTCCGTTCCATGTCCCTGGCTCAGCCACTGTGTGCCTTCTTTGATGGCTTCCCTTTCATCATGCAGGAAATCTCAGAGAGCTCACAGTCCTTTTCATTGACGTCAGCTATCATTGATTGCACTTGTAAATGTCTGCGGTTGTAGATGTCTAGGTTGGCATCCAAGTGTGCAAGCTCAGAGGAGCACCCAGCAGCTGCCTGGCCAGGGATACCCAGATACATGAGAGGGCTTGTCCTAGGATTATTTCTACTCCATCACCCTTCACATGTCCCTGAAAAGTATAAACTCATGTCATCTCCTTAGCAATCCAGTGAGGGTGGAACTGTTCCCCTTCCTAGTCTCACAATGAGGGAAGTATTACACAGGGTTACTTAGCTTAGTGGGAGGGGGACGCATGCTAGGTTTCATTTTTAGACATAGAAGGGAGGAGAAAAGAAGGTAGATTCCCACAAACCAACTGTCTTGGTTTCTTTCTTTTTCTTTGCCTGGTTTTGTTTGTTTGTGGGGTTTTGTTTGTTTTTTGGTTTTGTTTTGTTTTGTTTTAGGTTTTAAAGACAAGGCCTCACTCTAGCCCAGATTAGATTTGAACTCATGGCAATTTTTCTACTTCAGTGCTAGGATTGCAAGTCTGAGCTACCACACTTGACTTTGTTTTCCAATCATTTAATACTTTGCCTTTTTGTTTTTTCTAATATTGTGTAAAAAAAAAAAAAAGCTTTAAAAATTTATCTTTTCCACATTTTCAGAATTTTGAGATTCATTCTTGTTTTCTTTTTTTTAAGATTTATTTATTTATTTATTTATTTATTTATTTATATTTAAGTACACTGTAGCTGTCTTCAGAGACCTCAGAAGAGGGCATCAGATCTACTATGGATGGTTGTGAGCCACCATGTGGTTGCTGGGACTTGAACTCAGGACCTTTGGAAGAGCAGTCATTGCTCTTAACCGCTGAGCCATCTCTCCAGCCCCCCCCCTTTTTAAGATTTATTTATTATTATAAATAAGTACACGGTAGCTGTCTTCAAATGCACCAGAAGAGGGTGTCAGATCTCATTACAGATGGTTGTGAGCCACCATGTGGTTGCTGGGATTTGAACTCAGGACCTTCGTGCCACGGGCCAGCCGATCTGGGCCTCCCTCAACCCGTGGGAGAAATGGGGATGTTAGTCAGGTCGATAAGGCGTAGGCAAAGAAATGATGGCAGAGACGACACATGAAGTATAAGATCTAAATGTATTTCTTAGA
>NW_022196896.1:104340422-104371344 GCF_008632895.1 Mastomys coucha
GAGTGGAAGCCCTTCGATTACTCTCTAGTACGTAAAACATTAAACTATCTATTGCCCTAAGGAATGTATTCGACCTCTATTGCCAGAGAAATTGCGAGCTATGGACAGCTTGGTATTAGACTAGGATAGTTGGAAACATTGTGTCAGCCAGGAGACAATGGCCAATCTTAACCATTTACGAATCATTTCTTGGGGTACCTTTATGCCTAATTATGAGGCCGTGTTGACGATTGGAAAGACTAATCTGGAACACGTCTGAATTAGGGGATACCAGCGACTAGTCTGAAATCCAGGAGGCACAGAAACTCCTTTTGGGGTCTTATTGCCTCTATCCTTTATCGGGATTTTATCCCCGATATTTTGGATGTGACTGGAGTAGACAAGTGTGCATAGCACCTTTGGAAGAGCAGTCAGTGCTCTTACCCACTGAGCCATCTCTCCAGCCCGAGATTCATTCTTGTATTTGGATTCCAACAGTCTCTGGGTTCCCAAATTATGTTCTTTTTTTTTTTTTATAAAACTTTTTATTGATTCTTTGTGCATTTCACATCATGGCCCTCAATCCCATTCATCTCCCAGTCTCTCTATACCCACCCTTTGCCCTTGCAACTTCTCCTCCAAAAGAAAAACAAACAAACAAAAATAATTACAATGGAAGCTGAAGTGTGTCACAATATGTCACACATACACTCTTTTGTCCAAACAGCTTTTCTTGCAAATGTTCGTTGCAGTTAGGTATTGGTCTGGTTTGAGGCCTCTGGCTTCAGCTACACTATCAATACTGGATCCTCACTGGGACTTCTCTCAGATATCCTGTTATTTCCCTATGTTGTGGAGATCTTGCAGCTTTGATTCTGGAGTCTCAGCCCCTTCATGGGCTCCAGAAGTTCATAGATGGGGTAGATGTTGGAGTGGGCCAGCTCAGTGTCCTGGATCTGGGCCTGGATGGTAGCTGAGTTGGTTACCCTGACTGCTTTCCTTTGCTCGTGCCACCTGGGACAGCTGCTCTCCAGCACTGCCTGGGTGAGGGGCAGGGCCAGCTCAGCAAGCTTACCCAAGTGCAGCAGCTAGCAAGGGGCCCGCTCTCATGGCCCCAGCTCTCTCTTGCCCACTCCACCAGGACCAGCTCTACTGTCCTGTGTGCCACTGCTGGTGAGGGACAGGGCCGGCTCACCTGCTCTTATGCCCTCAGGGTCAGCTCTGCACAGCCCTGTTTCATCAACATGGCTGGAGGTGGCAGTCCAGACCAGGGACATCAGCATGGCCTTTGGTGGTAACGTGGGTCATGGATATCAACACAGACTCTCATTGCTGCAGGGCCACGGACACAGACATGTTCCTCAGTGGCAGCCCGGGCCAAGACAACGTCATGGCCTCAGGTAGCATCGAAGGCTACTCACATCAGGCTGTTCCTCACTACCCTCGAGTCTCCAGTTCCCCCTCTCTTCATTGTGCACATACCATTCGGCTTCTCTTTCTCTTCCATCTCTCCATCATCTTAGTGGCACCTGGGGGCCTCTGGGTGTCTTCCAAGGTGGTCTCAGCTGGGCGGGAATTATCTTCATCCCACCTGCACCAAGTGGTACCACCCTAAGTTATGTTCCTTTGAGTGAATAAATTGTAGTTTGTGTGTTCCTGTGCTTCTGCTTGTTTATCTTATAGCTGTCATGAATAAATTTTGTCTTATTTAGGGTTTTCATTACTGTGAACAAACACCATGACCACGGCAACTCTTATAAAGGCAAACTTTTAATTGGGGCTGGCTTACAGGTTCCGAGGTTCAGTCCATTATCATCAAGGTGAGAAGCATGAGGGAGGCATAATACTGGAGGAGCTGAGAGTTCTACATCTTGATCAGAAGGTAGCTAGGAGAAGACTGTCTTCCAGGCAGCTAGGAGAAGGATCTCAATGCTCACCCCCAAAGTGACACACTTCCTCAAACATGGCCACACCTCTCCAACAGGGCCACATCTCCTAATAATGCCACTCCCTGGGCCAAGATTATTCAAACTACCACAAGTTCTTACTTGGGAATCTTTCCATGAGAATATACTTTCTATTTATTTATTTATTCATTTATTTATTGTTTGTTTGTTTATAGACAGGGTTTCTCTGTGTAGCTCTGAGTGTCCTGGAACTCTCTATGTAGATTGGATTGGCCTTAAATTAAGAGATCAACCTGCCTCTGTTTTTCCCAATACTGGGATTAAAGATGTGTGCTATCACTACTGGGCTGCTTTTTAATTGATAATTAGTGTACATGTATTTATACTAATTAGGATTACTATTGTTGTGATAAAAACACTATGACCTAAGCAATTCAGGGAGGAAAGGGTTTATTTGGTTCACACTTCCACATTACTGTTTATCTCTGAAGAAAATCAGGACAGGAACACAAATAAATCAGGAACCTGGAGGCAGGAGCTGATGTGGAGGCCATGGAAAAGCGCTGCTTACTGGCTCAAACACAGATGAACACTATGCTGGCTATTTTTGAACCAACTTGACACAACCAAAATGTGCAGCCCATCCTTTAATTGACATAGTCAGGCTTCTTTTATCTGTAGTTACAATAGCTACATAGTGGCATTCAACTGTGTGTTCATGCCCTAGTCAGCATGGTGTGTGCCAAATCTTTACTTGCTCATTTGCTACCTGTGCAAGTTTTATTGAATTATCTGTTTAAATCCTCTGCCCATTTTTGGTTGGATGGCTTATTCTTATTACCAGTGTCTTTTGAAGCGTAGAGGATTTAATGTTGGTTCACTCTTATCAGTTTGTGTGTGTGTGTGTGTGTGTGTGTGTGTGTGTGTGTGTGTGTGTGAGAGAGAGAGAGAGAGAGAGAGAGAGAGAGAGAGAGAGAGAGAGAGAGGTGTGAGTGTATATGCATGCATGCTTGTTTGTGTAGGGTGCAGGCCCACACATGTCACAGCACAGAAACGGAGGCCAGAGGCCAGCCTTTACCTTTCTGTCTTCGGGTGTCTGTCTTTAAAGAGCATCTCTTTGCTGCTCTGTGAGTCAGGCTAGCTGGCCTGAGAGCTTTGAGGAGATTCTCTCAGTCTCTGCCTCCCGTCTTGCTGTGGCATGCTAGGATGGGGGAAGATGAAGATATTTCATCTGGTTTTTTCTTAGGTTCTGGGGATTTCAACTTAAGAGTTTTTACCTGCCAAGCCATCCCTCGGCCCCGAATCATCAGTCTTTTAAAGATGGCATCTGACTGAAGCGGGCACTGTGGAAAAGCAAAACTTGTCTCTCTGTGGGTGAAAAGGGAAAAGTTTATTCCAAACTGCCAAGGAGTGAGCTGAGGAGCAAGGGTGGATCGGGGCTGGGCTTGGGGCTTGGGGGTAGAGTGGGGGTGGGGAGCAGGGGGTGTGGAGTTCAGGGATTTAAGGGAACAGGTAACTGGAAGAACCTGTGAGCTGGGGTGAGGGGCTTTGAAGCATGTGACAGGTACTTGTGAGTAGAGACTGATGGGGCCTAGAAGCCAGCCTAGACCTTAGTGTGCAGAGCTCCCTTTTGCCAGAGAGAAGAATGATACCTTTTAGGGGGTGGGGACTATTTTCTCAAGTCCCCAAGTGTAGCTGCCAGTGGCCACACACACACACACACACACACACACACACACACGTATGAAAGGGTTTTCTGGAATAGGGGTTAAGGTCCTAAATAATTTTGGGGTACCGGAAATGTGGGAAGGGTTCATAAAAATTAGACCAACACATGGTGTGTTATCAGTCCGCCATCATTCATTGAATTCCCTTTGTTACAAGTAAACAGGTAGAATAGGTAAAGCAAAACCCCTCCCCCAAGTTCGTCAACAACTTGGCCCAATCAGCAACTTCTTCTTTAGTCTCTGAGGGCGGGACTTCGAGCGTTACTGGAACTTGGAGAGGGGCGTGGCAATTAGCAAGAGGTGGGCAGAGAGGCGTGGTTATCTGTGGCAAGGCGGGGTCTGAAGAATCAGCCCTCAGCTGCAGGAGGGTCACACCCAAGAGAATGCTTCCTTCTGTCTAAATGCCAGACTTTTGGAAAAGGGGGTTTCTTGGGACCAGACAGTATCTTCATTTCATATCTAATAAGTTTTTTCATAATCCACTGTTGGGTGGGGTTGTTTTGGGTTTTTGTTTGCTATTCTTTTTGAACTCATAGCAGTCTTCCTACCTCAGATTCCTGCGTGCTGGAATTACACGTGTGAGCCACTACACCCAGCTCAGTGCTTCTCTCTTTTATCTCAGGCTTGTTTAGAATATTCTGGGTCCTCGTCATTTCTATTTGTCTTTGAATCGGCTTTACAATTTTTTTTTCCTAAAAAAAAAACAAAACAAGGGAACCCTGCTGGTCATAAAAAGAAGCGATGTCGTGCAGGTGACAGACATTATCTTCCAGGACTCTCAGCTTTGTGACTAATAGAAGTGAGAGGTCCTGCAAGCTTAGCAATACTTTTCCAGAGTTTTACCTAGTAGTGAGGAAGACGTTGGATCAGATACAGAGGTTAGTGCTAAGTGGCCAGTAAAAGGGAATAAGATTCCCCAAGGTAGTTTTGTCTCTGGGTGAGCAATGTTTCCTCTATCCAAAGTTCCTGTGTTCTAGTTCACTAATAGTCTGTAGTTGCAGCTGTCACAGACTAACATATGAATCTGGAAAAGCCACATGGATTCAGCGTCATGACTCTGCATCCTGACAACCACATACCTGATTCTCACCTGGGCAGCTGGAGCACATAGATCTGTACACATTTATTTGTGTCTTTGTCCGCTTGGAGCAAGGAGTTTTTGGGGAGAGGGGCACACTTTAAGATGGGAATGATTTGCATGAAACTCTTAGGCATCTCTGAATACTGACATACCTTCTTTCTTAGGGACAAGCTCCGCGGCTTCTGGCGTGAAGCTATAACACGGTGTTTGGGCTGGTACTGCCTCACATTTGCAAACATTCCCGAAACACACACTATGCCCTGTAGGCAAAGAACTAGGGCAAATAATTTAAGAAACAAATTAAAAGAGTTCCCCTTATATAAAACTTGAAAAGTATGGAGTAACCAAACATGGAGAAGAGTGGAGTGGACTGTAGGGTCTGTCTTCCAGCACCATCTTCAACTCTGGGAGAGTTCCCTTACAGTATGAGTCGTGAGAACGAGGAGGACATTACACTTAACGTTCCTTCATTCAACAGATGACATTGATTAGTGGTTTGAATCTCTGTGCCTTAAGGGATATAAATGAACAAAAGTGCTAATGGATTTTGCTTGCCTGTGAATTCTATTATCTTTCTCTATTTCATGTTAAGTCGTCGAAATAAGTATAGAAACAGGTTTTCTTTTTTTAATTCTTTTTAAATTTTGTATAATTTTAAAAACAGGATCTCTTGTAGCAAAGTCTGGCCTTGGACTCCCAGTCCTCTCCTCTTGGCTTCTTATCCTGGGATTTCAGGCGTGTGCGACCTTGACCAAGCAGAAACAATTTTATGGTGTGTGTGGGGGGGGAAGGAATGAAGACATCTTAGATGGAGTGAGAAAGGAAAAAAAAAACGCATATAACTTAAACATCTAGTTATTTCTTAATATGGATTGTGGTAGTTTGAATATGCTTGGCCTTGGAGTGGCACTACTAGGAGGTGTGGCCTGGTTGGAGTAGGTGTGGCCTTGTTGCAGGAAGTATGGGGGTCGGCTTCGAGGTCCTATGTTCAACCTCTGCCCAGTGCAGAAGAGAGAGCTTTCTCCTAACTCCTGCAGAAGAGAGTCCCCTCTGTGAGAATGAAGACAATCATTCAAGTCAAATAGCTTTGACCATAGCAGGAAGCCTGCATCCAAAAATCGTGCCCACAATTCATTCCTTGGTGCAGCAGAACTGTCAACTCTCAGCTTAGCTACGATGGAGGTAAAATCCTTTGGTGAGGTGAGGGTCATTGAGGTACAGCCTTATTACAATGAACTCCAATGTCTAAAAATTGTTCTTATTTTGGGCTTGTACCACAGTAAGAGCCAAGATTTTTTTTTCTTATTTTTAAAGATTTATTTATTTATTATATGTAAGTACACTGTAACAGTCTTCAGAAACACCAGAAGAGGGCATCAGATCTCATTATGGGTGGTTGTGAGCCACCATGTGGTTGCTGGGATTTGAACTCATGACCTTCCGAAGAGCAGTCAATGTTCTTCCCCACTGAGCCATCTCACCAGTCCAAGAGCCAAGATTTTAAGCGCTACTAAAAACAAAACAGAGAAACAAAAAGACTTTATCTACTTATGTTCATTAAAAAAATTCTAGTAATGATGTATTATTATTATTATTATTATTATTATTATTATTATTATTATTATTTTGTTTTTTGAGACAGGGTTTCTCTGTGTAGCCCTGGCTGTCCTGGTACTCACTCTGTAGACCAGGCTGGCCTCGAACTCAGAAATCCGCCTGCCTCTGCCTCCTAAGTGATGTATTATTTTAAAATACACAGTTAATTTGTTTGGAGTTGTTTCAAATTTATACTGAGACAAATGTATGTGTTTTCAGTATTGCTGTAGACAAGCATCTACATAAGACTGTTCAATCGATTGTTGTTTTATATCAAACAATTTTTATAATACTCATTTTTATTGTTATAATATTTTATAAATTTTAAAGAATATGACAAAATAAAAAAAACGAAGGTATGGCAGGTATTAAAGGGGAGTCTCTGGAAGGAGTTGGGGTACAAAAGGGAAATGAGAATGTGATGCAATTCTATTTACTTAAAATATGTTTTTAAATGTTAACAAATTCAGACAAATTGAAATCATGTATCTTTTCTCATCATGATACAATAAAACTTAAATCAATAAAAAATAAAAAAAAGAGTCCCCTCCTAGCTGCCTGGAATCCAGTCTTTTCCTGGCTACCTCTGGAAACAGAAGGTAGAACCCTCAGCTCCTGCCCTGCTTCCCACCAAGATGCTAGGGGACTGAATCTCTGAACCTGGAAGCCTGCCCTAATCAAATGTTGCCCTTGGTCGTAGTGTCTGTTCACAGTAGTAAAACCCTAAGACTGTAATTTTAAATTTTTTTCAAATCCTATTTTTAATGGTGTCTCTTAAACACTTTAACCTCCCTTGTAGCCCACTACCCACCAGTAGTGGAAAAGAAAGGATATGGGGTAGGGGTACTTGTTTAGAAAGGTTCTTTGGAGCAGCTCCCATCTGTGTTGTCTGGAAATAGGCAGTTCCGTTTACAAGTTAGCGGTGGCAGCTCGGTCCACTTGCAAATACTTCACGAAAGTATCAGCAGTCCAGTTTGGTAGAATTGGGTCAGCAGCAATGATGGTACTACCTAGTAGAGACAGCTAGGCCTCATTCAGCCTTGGCACCAGTCAGCAGGAGGGACCAGGTGTTGGCTACCAGCACCAACGTTAAGGAGTGGGTTACCTGGAAATATGGAGTTAGAAAGAAGAGCAGTAGCAAGAGAGAGAGTTAGGGATAGGATAGAGTGGCCACAGAAATACCTACCCACGTAGAAGGGTAAAAATTAGACAGGAGACTTTACTGTTCAGCCATCTTGGTTCTTTAATGATGAATCCTTTGTTCCCCCAACAGGGATAATACCTGGGGCAAAAACCACTCCCCCCATAATACGTCAGTGTGACAGTCCAATCGGCAACTTCCTTGTTACTCTGTGGGGGTGGAGCTTTTGAATGTAACTGGAACCAGGTTGGAGGCGTGGTGAATAACAGGAGATGGGCAGAGAGGTGTGGCCATCAGAGGCAGGTCTCAAACCAGGAGGGTTACAACCAGGGCCAATAGGAACATTGGGTAAAGCCATGCCTCTCTCAGTGAAGCAAAGATCAAAGATGCGAGACCAACAAGCATTGCACGGCTACCTCTACAAGCAAGCCTAGCCCAGCCTATATCACTGTCCTTCCTGTCCCTTTTATATAACCTCCAAACATCACGTGCCTTCTAAGGGTCTTCTTTCAGCATGGGAGTCTGTCTCAGCTAACATCACTTTGCCTATCAGCCCAAGTCCAAGAAAGCAGTAAGAAGCCGAGGCACATCACCATAAGTTTTTTGGTACATGTCTCTCTATGAAGTCCTGACAAAAGGAGCTCAGCTGTGAAATGTAAGGCAGGCCAATATATGCATGTCATTAGCGAAGAGTCTTTCATCACATGTCCCTAGCAGAGCATCCTCTCCCCTGTATCTGCTTCAGCCAAATGTTCCTTCACAAGTCTACCTTAGCCTTTCACCTGTGTCCACTTCAAAAAAACACTCCGTCATGTGTTTGCCTCAGCAAACACAACTGACTTTCCAAAGAACCCCTAAGTTTCCACTTCATAAGACATTGATCATTAATGCAGATGAGTGTGTGGAAATTTACTGAAGCGTTTTAAAGGTGTGACCATTCTTCGGTTAGTGGTTTTGTTCTGCAGAGGTTAATTTAGGTCATCTTTTCTTCCTTTGATAGCATCATTTAGCTTCTTTAAAAAACAACTTTTTGAGAGCTGGGAATATAGATCAAAGATAGAGTGCTTGTTTAGTATACAGGAGGCCCTGGACTTGATTCCCAGCAACACACTCACCACCACCACCACAAACACCATCACAAATACCACAAACACCACCACAAACACCACAAACACCATCACAAACACCACAAACACCATCACAAATACCACCAACAAATAATTTTATAATTGGAAGAAAATCCATTCTAATTGTGAGAAATGTAGACAAACTGTGTAAGGATTTTCTGGAGCTAGGAATGTAGTGCAGGGGTAAAATGCTTGCCCAGCGTGAACAAGGCTCTGGATTCAAAATTGTGGAAGAGAATAGGAAAATTCCAAACACCATCATTATAATTTTGGCATATATTTTTCCTTCTTGGTTGTTTTTAAAAATACAATGTATTTAATTAAACTACATGAAACGGATGTTTTTTTTTTTTTTAAATCGCAAGCACTCAGTGGTAGCTAACTGATAACTAATAATTATTGCTTCTTGTAAGTCCTTTGTTATATAACTCTTTCTCCGGCCACGCCTCTGTGAGTAACCCCTCCCTCACCCAGGTTGCTGTAACTCCAGTAAATTCACTGGTCCACCAAGCCGGACTTGAGTGGGATTTTCCCTTAGTGTGTGGATGATGCCCTACTTTGGGTGAAGAGGTATTTGTTTACCCCTCTTTGGGAAGAATCACAAACCACTGTAATTGTTCTTGTTTCCTTGAGCACTGTACAGGGTGACCTGGGTGCATCTCTATTCTGCCCTAATCTTGTTTTGTCTTTGAAATCTAGGTGCTTAGGCGTCAGAAGTCGCTCTTCAGGTGGTCTGGCTAAAACTAGCTGCCCATCTGCTTTGCATAATTGCACACATCTTCAGTACCGTCACCACTGACAATTGCTATCTTAGTCAGGGGTTTCTATTGCTGTGAACAGACACCATGACCACGACAACTCTTATAAAGGAAAACATTTAATTAGGGCTCGCTTACAGTTTCAGATGTGTAGTCCATTATCATCGTGATGGGAAGCATATCAGGCAGGCAGACTTGGTGCTGGAGAAGGAGCTGTGACTTTTAGGATGGGCAGGCACAGGAAGAGACTGCCACACTGTGTGACTTGAGCATCTATGACCTCAAAGCCTACCTATCCCCTAGTGACACACCTCCTCTAAGAATGCTGCACTGTGTAAGTTAGGGTTTTATTGCTGTGAAGAGACACCATTACCAAGGCTATTCTTACTTTTTAAAAAGATTTATTTATTTATTTTATACATATGAGTACACACTGTAGCTGTACAGATAGTTGTGAGCCTTCATCTGGTTGTTGGGAATTGACTTATAGGACCTCTGCTGGCTCCGGTCAACCCTGCTCATTCTGGTAGGCCCACTCTTGCCGTCCCTACTCGCTCTAGCCCAAAGATTTTTATTTATTACTATAAATAAATACACTGTAGCTGTCTTCAGACACCCCAGAAGAGGGCATCAGATCTCATTACGGGTGGTTGTGAACCACCATGTGGTGGCTGGGATTTGAACTCAGGACCTTTGGAAGAGCAGTCGATGTTCTTACCCACTGAGCCATCTCACCAGCCCAAGGCTATTCTTATAAAGGCAAACATTTAATTGAGGCTGGCTTAGTGCTTCAGAACTTTAGCCCATTATCATCATAGTGGGAAGGATGGCAGCACACAGGCAGACATGGCGCTGGAGAAGGAGCTGAGAGTTCTGCATCTTGATTGGAAGGCAGCCAGAAGGTGACTGTTCCACACTGGGCAGGACTTGGGGTACTAAGGGACCTCAAAGGACTTGGGGTACTAGGGGACCTCAAAACCTGTCTCCATAGAGGCACGATTCCTCCAACAAGGCCACACCTCCTAATAGTACCACTCTCCATGTCCAAGCATTCAAACACACGAGTTTCTGGGGGCCAAACCTATTCAAACCACCACACTCCACTCCCTGGCCCCCACAGGCTTGTAGCTATAACAAAATGCACAATGTAGTTAATGCAGGTTCTAGGGTTTATGACTTCTTGTTAGGTTTATGAGAGTCATCCTAATTTTTTATATACTTAACGTTATTGCTTCAAATAACAGGTAGGGAGAGGAAAAAGGAGAAAACTTGAACTAAATACTGACCAAAAAAATGACTTTACAAGAATCCATTATGTTTAAGGTATACTTTTGTTTTCTGAGACAGGGCCTTACTATGTATCTCTGGCTGGCATAGAACTTGCTATGTAGATCGTGCTGACCTCAAACTCACAGAGCTCTGCCTGCCTCTGCCTCCCAAGTGCTGGGATTAAAGGAATGCGCCACCACTGCCCGGCCAAGAATATGTTTTTTTAAATGTGGTGGTTTGAATGAGAATGGCCCCCAGAAGCTCATTTGTTTAAATACTTGTCCTTGGTTGATGAGACTGTTTGGGAAGGATTAGGGGAAGTGCCCTTTGGAGGAGGTACATCACTGCTAGCAGCTTCTGAGACTCTAAAAGTCAAGTGCTATTCCCAGTATGACTTCTTTGCCTCCTGCTTATAGGTGTGAACTCTCAGCTGTCCCTGACTTCATGCCTTTTCTCCCGAATCATGGCCTTTAGCCCTCTGAAATGATAAGCCCCATATTAAACACTTTCTTTTATAAGTTGTCTTGGTCATGATGTTATGTCACAGTGATGGAAAAATAACTTATACACTGCTGTTTCAGTTTCCTACAATAGAGTTCTTGAAGATGGAGGCTGTGCCTAGCACACACCCTCTTCCTGGGTACACAAATACAATGGCTGTATAATCAAAGTATTTTCCTACAGTAGCGAATCTTCTACTTTCCATAGCCAGTGGCTGTGAAGTACAGGGAGCAGATATGAATGGGCTAATTCCATCTGGCTCTTCCCTTTCTTACAGTGGAGGTATCCATTGGGATCATGGTGATGCTGGTCCTATACAACTATTGGTTCCTTTACCTCCCGTATCTGGCCTGGTTTTGCTACGACTGGCGAACCCCAGAGCAAGGAGGCAGGAGATGTAACTGGATCCAAAGCTGGACTGTTTGGAGGTATTTTAAGGACTACTTTCCAATACATGTAAGTAGAACTGTCTTCTAAAGGATTGAGTCGGGAGGACAGTGGGAGTGTGTTTCCATCAGTGTATCCCCACCTTCTTCCTTTCTGCCCTCTTATAATGATACCAGAGCTTCAGATCTATAAAGAGAAAATTTATTTCTTACAGTTCTGAAATCTGGGGTGGGGGGTGGGCATCTAGTAAAAAAAAAGTTCTAATAGTCAACCAGTGTCATTTGTCCAGTGACCTCATGGCAGATATAGAAAGCAAGAGAGTAAGAGGAGGACCAACTTATCCTTTAGAAAGGCCACCCACACCAGCAGCAAGGATGTCAGGCTCCCCTCACTCCACCTCTCCTCACTCCCTACACTGTTGCTCTAGAGTTTATGTGTCCAGTGTGGTTTTGTGGGTGGTTGATGGACACATTCAAATCATTACAGAGAAAGCTTGCAGTTTGGCCCAAGTTAATAAATGAACCTTAAGCCAAGTTGACAAAGTCTGAAAGACTATGTACAGAGGGACCTGGGCTCAGTGGATTGTTTAGGTGTTTGACAAAAGCATCTCTAACCCAGGGAAGTAAGATGAATCGTGTTCCTCATTCCCCACTGAAGTTCAGAGGAGGGAAGCCTTCCATTTCTCACTGATCCGGTCACAGCATTTTCTTCTCTCCATGTGAACATGCTGTAGCTCGTCAAAACCCAGGATCTGGATCCAGGTCACAATTATATATTTGGGTTTCACCCTCATGGAATACTCGTGGCTGGAGGCTTTGTAAATTTTTGTACAAATTATTCAGACTTCAAGAAGCTATTTCCTGGCTTTACATCATATTTCCACGTGGCCAAACTCTGGTTCTGCTTCCCATTGGTGCGAGAATATCTGATGAGTAACGGTAAGTGACACAGCCACTGTCCCTACAGGGCTCAGTGATGCAACCACACTGTCCCTACAGGGCTTGGTTGATGCAGCCACACTGTCTCTATAGGTCTTGGTGATACATCCACACTGTCCCTACAGGGCTCAGTGATGCAGTCACACTGTCCCTACAGGGCTTGGTTGATGCAGCCACACTGTGTCTATAGGTCTTGGTGATACATCCACACTGCCCCTACAGGGCTCAGTGATGAAGCCACACTGTCTCTACAGGGCTTGGTTGATCCAGCCACACTGTCTCTATAGGGCTCAGTGATGAAGCCACACTGTCCCTACAGGGCTTAGTGATGAAGCCACACTGTCCCTACAGGACTTAGTGATATACATCCACACTGTCCCTTTCAGGGCTTGGTATTGCAGCCACACTGTCCCTACAGGGCTTGGTGATACATCCACACTGTCCCTTTCAGGGCTTGGTATTGCAGACACACTGTCCCTACAGGGCTTGGTTGATGCAGCCACACTGTCTCTATAGGACTTGGTGATGTAGCCACACTGTCCCTACAGGGCTTGGTTGATGCAGCCACACTGTCTCTAAGGGCTTGGTGATGTAGCCACTGTCCTTTCAGGACTCGGTGACACAGCCACTGCTTCTACAGTGCTCTGGAGTGGCAGGCAGCAGCACCTCTGGCAGCTACTTGATTTTACACTTCCTATGCTCTGTGGATTTTCCTCATACACACTCCTGGACTCATAGTGCGTAGACCTTGGGGCCATGCTGTCTGTTCCTCTGCTCATTCTAAGTACTTAGTTTTGTGACAGCAACATAGGGATGTTTCAGTAAACACCAATCCACTGGAAAAAGAACTTGGTGAATGGATTTAGCGTGTTCAAATGTGGAAACAGTCACAGATCAAATAAATGATAAATTGCACTCTGCAGAGGTGTGCATACTTTTATGAATGCTGGACCTGGAAAATGTCCTCCATTGTGTCTTGCAGTAGCAACAGTAACATAAACTACTCAGTGTGCTTGCTGGCTTTGTCATCCTAGGTTGTGTGTAACTCCTAGGGTTGCGGAATGTTGTCAGTGGTACAGTGTTTGTCTAGCATGAACGAAGCTACCCCTAATCTATAAGGAAAGAAAAGGAGGGGGAGGGGAGGGCATGGAAAGGAATGGGAGGAGATGAAAGGTAACCCTTCACCAGCCTGGTCTACAAAGCGAGTTCCAGGATATCCAGGGTTGTGCAGAACTTCACTCTATAAGCCAGACTGGCCTTCCAACCCTGACTCCCTGTTGGTACTGCTTCTGCCTCTCAAATTTTGAAATTGTAGGTGCGTGCCACTGTGCCTGTAGAGCAATGCCATACTCTTTAATTACTAATTCCTAGAACAGAATCATCCTGAAGTGCTTCAGAGACGCCTGTGTACGCATGGCTACGCTCATGCCAGTAGCCTTCATTTCAACTTACGAGATTCAGTTTGGTTTTCCCACTTGGTGGGCTTTTTGACCACCTGCCTCAGTAGCTTACAAAGTTTATGAAATATTTTGTACTTGTCAAAGTTATGTACGGTGGTTATAATTACCTTTGCAGCCCCTGGGTATAAAAAAATTTATAATTTTAGTATCAATTAGTGACAGAGTTAGGGACAGATTTTCTATTACCTTCCAGTTTGACATGGTTTCCTATGTAGTCACTCTGTTGTTATGTATCTGTTTGGAAATCATTACAATCCAAAGCTGGCTAGAGTCTGCCAGTTTGTAGCCTACAACACCGAACTCAATCCAGTGAGGGCTGCAGGGCACACCAGAGGGCGCCCTAACCCCTCGAACTACCGAGTGATTTACCATCTGGCCTCACGAGGGCGCGCTAACACCTCCAACTACCGAAGGAAACAGTTCCCTTTCTCCTCATCTTGTAGACATTGGGTTAGAGTCTTATAAAAGGGGGAAAATGATAAACATTTAGTTTCCAAAAAAAGTCACAGAAATAGATTTTAAATATACTTTTTGCTGAACCAAAGTATGATCGCTAGAAAAATTTGAGTAGTTGAGAACAGGTGCAGCAGAGATAGCAAGATACACCCCTCTCCATGGCCACGTCAGTCACAGTCAGTCTCAGAGTCTTTCGTAATATAGTGATCACAGCCGTTCCTGCTTACTCGAGTTGATACGGAGATGCTGTGTTGCCATCGTTGGCTTATTTATTTATTGGCTCTTTTGAGATTGGGTTTCTCTGTAGCCCTAGCACTCGAACTCACAGCGATCCCCCCTGCCTAGGTGTGCACCACCACACTAGCCATTATTGGTTTATAATATGATATTGCTGTAGCCTTCTTGTCTTTTTTTTTTTTTAAAGGTTCATTTATTGTTATATGTAAGTACACTGTAGCTGTCTTCAGACGCACCAGGAGAGGGTGTCAGATCTCATTACGGATGGTTGTGAGCCACCATGTGGTTGCTGGGATTTGAACTCAGGACCTTCGGAAGAGCAGTCAGTTCTCTTAACTGCTGAGCCATCTCACCAGCCCCCTTCATGTCTTAAATGCTAAATAAGAATGTCCAAATTTGTATTCAGTGACGACATACGCCGTTAGTGTCTTTACATTATCAGCATTATTCCCCAGCGCTGGCTTCTGAGGACAATCTGTGGGGCAAAGCTCCCTCCCGTGACCTTCCTCCCACACAGGAAGTTTAAATCCTAACTACAGCCCAGTCCTCTTGGCCCATTTTGGAGGGTCTGCAACCACTAGATGTCAGCCGGAACAGTGTGAGCTTCAAGGCTTATGTGCTATCTGTCTGCCTCTTAACGCTGGCATAGGTACCAGGGATCTAGTTACTGCAGCCTCTGTAGGTACCAGGGATCTAGTTACTGCAGCCTCTGTAGGTACCAGAGATCAAGTTACTGCAACCTCTGTAGGTACCAGGGATCTAGTTACTGCAGCCTCTGTAGGTACCAGAGATCTAGTTACTGCAGCCTCTGGCACCGTGCAGAGGATCTTAGCTTTTCCTCTGTGGGTAAAGCCACAGGGAACTTGGGAGGGGCTTTGAACAAAAGCGCTATTTGCTTGCTCACTTGCTTTGTGGTAGAAACATTGTTCATCTAGCAGCATAGAGTTATATGGATTAGATGGGTGGAATCTGAGTGCTAGAACTCTGGAACTGGCATATGGCAGTGACCAGAGAGACCTGATGTGTATTGCACTGGCACAGTGTTCTGGTGATAGAATTCAGAGGACAATTCTTGATGTAGGAACAAGACTTCACCGTTGGCTTGTCAGATACTGACAATAACAATAATAATACCCAGCTGATATTAGGAGCAGGTGTCTAATAAGTGCTTTGGAATGAAATGAGTCAGCAGTCAACTGATAGCCAGCTGAAGGGAGCTTACACGACAGACTGATATTTTGAACTGGATAACCGGGTAGGTGACGGGATTCTTTGCCTTGGTTGTTAATGTTGGAACAGGGCTTGTTCTGAGGAATAATTTGATGCACTGGATTTGGAGATAACGAGCTTGAAGTGTCTTGGAGCTGTGAACACGGAGATTTCCATTTGGCCGTTGGTGATGTGGCCTGGGAAGCTGAAGAATATATTCCAGGAGATGGGGTTAATACAACCCACATAAGTGGAAGTTGAGTTCATGGAGAGATGAGCTTAGAGGACAACAGAAGGGACTCTCAGAAATAGCAGCTTACAGGAAGGGGTGGCAATAAAACCTAGCAGGGCATGAGAAGTGGCCAGGAGAGAGCCACAAGGGTTATGTGTCAAGATCCAGGGACTGTCTTTGTAAGAGAAGCAATGCCTTTTTTTTTTCCTCTCACGCAGGTTACTCAGAACTAAATGACATGTCTTGAACTCAGGTAAAGTTCGAAGCCATCCGGAAGGGTCTGATTCTCTCATCCATTGGCATTTGTCTTTTCTTTCAAGGGAGTAGGCCATTCAAAGCCAGGTGTGACCTGTAACCCCAACATATTAGAGGCTTAGCTAGGATGATTGCCATGAGCTTGGTGCAAGCTTAGGTTAGTAAGTTGAGGGACAGTGATCCTACGTGGTGTGACCATGTAGAGAAAGAGAAAGAAGAGAGAGCAAGAAAAAGAGAGAGAGAGAGACCAAGACAGATTATCATTCAAAATCTTTTATTTCTCTAATAGTAGGAATCACAATAAAACCATCACTGTTGCCATAAAACATTATTTTTAAAAATTATTCTTCAGGGCTAGTAAGATGGCTTAGGGGTTAGGAGCACTGACTGACTGCTCTTCCAGAGTTCCTGAGTTCAATTCCCAGCAACCACATGGTGGCTCCCAACCATCTGTAATGGGATCTGATGCCCTCTTCTGGTGTGTCTGAAGACAGCTGCAGTGTACTCATATATATTAAATAAATATTTTTAAAAATTCTTCAAAAGGAATGGCTATCTATACGTTCTGTTTGACTCATTAAGGGCCAGTTTCAGTGACTAAGGAGAGTGTGTCTCATGTGTTGAGCAAGGAAGGAGGTGGGAACATTTCAGTCATTGTCCTCGGGGGTGCCAAGGAGGCATTGGAGGCCCACCCAGGAAGATTTACCCTGTGCATCCTCCAGCGCAAAGGATTCGTTAAGATTGCCTTGACCCATGGGTAAGTGGCTTTTTTTTTTCCCTGTTATGTTAGAGATAGGGCCTTAATATATAGTCCAGGCTGGCCTGGAACTCACTATGTAGTCTAGGCTGGCCTCAAACCTGTGATTCCCCTGCTAAGCCTGCCAAGTCCTAGGATTATAGGTGCAAGCCACCCTGCCTGGCCAAGTTAAGTGGCTGTTCGTTTAGGGCGAGCATGTTTTAAAAGGATAAGAGATTACATGAGCACAAAGAATGGCAATAGCTTTTCTAGCCCTTAAAGAACATTCCCCAAGTCAATGGGAATGGACTATGAGCTTTCTACCAAGGCAGCTTGATGTCCCAGCATATGGCAATTTAAAGAAACAACCGTGGACACCGAATTTTACATGCTCAACAAAATGGACGGAAGCCAGTTGGGGGAAAGTTAGCTTACCCTCAACTTGGCTTTCTATAGAATAAAATTCTGGCCATGGCTAGCTTGCTGAAGTGCTTCCTAGGGATTGCAAGGACAGCTTAAAGCGTTTTGAAGTCCATGCAGCTTCGTGCAGCTTCAGTGTTTCCAAGTGGAATAGGATGCAGCATTGGAAGGGCTGGGCACAGTATCAGTTACTTATCCTGTTCCTGAAAAACGCCCAGTTAAAGCAGTTTGAGGGAGGAAGAGTTTATTTGGGCTCCCTGTCTCAGGGGATATAGCCCATCTTCCTGGGGAAGGCGTTTGGGGAGCAGGAAGCCACTAATCGTGTTGCACTCAACAGTCTACAAGCAGAGAGCCAGGAACGGTGGGACTTGGCTTGCTTTCTCCTTCCCTCCTCGAGTTATTCAGTCCAGGACCCCAGCCCGTGAGATGTTTACAACTCCTGCTCAGGGATCATCTTCCCCTGTTCATTCAAAACCTCTGTAAAAACACCTGTGCAGACGTGCCCAGAGGCCAGTGAAGAGTCAATGTCCCTGGCATATTTACAGTTTGGGAGGTTTTTTTTTTTTTTTTTGGTTTTTGGTTTTTGGTTTTGGGGGTTGTTTTTTTGTTTTTGTTTTTGTTTGTTTGTTTGTTTTTGTTTTTTTGAGACAGGGTTTCTCTGTATAGCCCTAGCTGTCCTGGAATTCATAATTCACTCTGGAGACCAGGCTGGCCTCAAACTCAGAAATCCACCTGCCTCTGCCTCCCAAGTGCTGGGACTAAAGGAGTGCGCCACCACCGCCCAGCGAGAGGCTTTCTTGAAAACTCTGGATGAACGTAAATTATTTAAATTCATATCCTTGAGGCTGGGGCTGGGGGAGAGATGGGATTCAGGGCTCAACAATGAAACTGTGCCATTCTGAAGGCTGGGGTCTAGATCCCAGCACCCCCATAGCAAGCCAGGCATCCGGCAAATACACGTAACTCCAGCTCTGAGGGAGGGACACCTTCTTTTAGCTTCTATAGCCTGCATAGCGTGTGCACCTGCAGATACATGTGTGCATACATTTTGCTATGCACAAACAGGTTGCATTTCCTTGTAAAGCTGTACTCCTCCCCTCTGTTCCTTGCAGTGCCAGTTTGGTTCCAGTGTTTTCTTTTGGTGAAAATGATATATATAAGCAAATTAACAACCCCAAAGGCTCCTGGCTTCGAACTCTACAAGACACATTCCGCAATGTAACGGGAGTAGCCTTGCCACTGATCTATGCCAGAGGAATTTTCCAGTACAACTTTGGCCTAATACCCTATCGGAAACTGATCTGCACTGTTGGTATGTACACAAAATACACAGGAGAACTTACTTCATGCAGTGTTTACTGTTACTGGCTAGGTGCTAATAATTCAAAAGAGGTATTTGGACTTCCTAATGTCCTAGACCAGTGAGTGGGTCTCAACCTTTCTAATGCTGTGACCTTTTAATACAGTTCCTTGTGTTGTGGTGACCCCCCAATCATAAAATTATTTTTGTTGCTACTTTGTAACTATAATTTTGTTACAGTTATGAACTGTGATATAACTATCTGTGTTTTCTGATGGTCTTAGGCAACCCCTGCGAAAGAAAGGGTCATTCAGTCCCCAAAGGATCAAGCCACATAGGTTGAGAACCCCTGTCTTAGACCTTAACTGGACTTGAACTGTAGCATGCAGATCTACTGAACTATCCCTATTCCAGTTTTGAATGGCAGCTGATTACTTTGCAAAAATCCACTGTTGGACTAGAATCCAAGTGGAGACATGAAGTTTCTAGTGCTCCTTAGTGGTCCTGTTTCTCTGCACTTGCCTGTAGCACAGTGGGTAGACAATAACAGAGGCTGAATACGTGGACGTTTCTATATATGTCTTTGTTGGGGACCGTCCCAGCATCACAAGTGCTGAGGTGGGACACAGAGTTAGAGAGCAAAAGGCTGATGATCTCTGGCCTTGTAACTCTCCCTTACTGTTCTGGGAGGCAGAAGCTGTTGGCCTCTGGAAACTTAACTCTCTCTTACTGTTCTCTGCTAATAAGCGCTGGTTCCCTTTCTCCGTAACTCTCTCTTACTGTTTTGTGCTAATTAATGCTGGTTTCTTTTCTCTGTTGCTTAAGGACTTCTTGGTGGCCATCTCCAGAAAACTTACTTATTATTTGCCTTTATCCTTTCCTAGATGGCTCTGGACATCTTCACAGCCACACACACCCCTGGTGTCAGTCCCTTACTGAAAGCATGCTTTGTGTCATTGATTATGCTTATATATGTTCTGGTATAGAATGGTTTTATGTACAAAAGGTGTGTGTCTGATTGACTAGAGATAGAGAGGAGTGGAAAAGGGCAGGAGCAGCACCCAGCCTGGACATGCCTACCTACTGTTGTTTTACCTCTGGAGGATATGGAGGCAGGAGGAACCCAGGATCAAGGCTAGCCTGAGTGACACATAGGCTCTGCCTCAAAAAGAAAACCAAAACTACGAGACAGGAACAGAATAATCTCTTTCTGAGACTTGGAAGAGACTGGGAAGTTGAAAATGAGAAAGGGCCGAAACATGCAGAACTAACCACTGCTTTGCACTTTATATGAGATAGAAATAACCTAATAACTAAAATCTGAACATAGTGACTTTTTTTTTAAAAAAAATTTTTGACTCTTTTTTTTAAAGATTTATTTGTTTTATGTATATGAATACACATGCTGCTGTCTTCAGACACATCAGAAGTGGGCATCAGATCCCATTATAGATGGCTGGGAGCCATCATGCGGTTGCTGGGAATTGAACACAGGACCTCTGGAAGAGCAGCCAGTGCTCTTAACTGCTGAGCCATCTCTCCAGCCCAACTTATTTTTTAGATCTGTTTCACTAGGATTTCCTTCATTTCTTCTCTTCTTCCTCTCCTCCTCCCCCTTCTCTTTCATAACAGTCTCATGTAGCCCAGGCTAGCCTGGAACTTAGCTATGTAGCCAGGTGTTCTTGACTGCTAATGTTTCTGCTTCCACGGGAACCCGCTCCTGCTACATTACACAGTGCACGTGAACACACATAGCATTTTCTGCCGTCAGGTTATATGAGCTTTTCCGTTCAGATGTAGTCACATAGTGCTATTTTTAGCTGGCATACTTAACTCAGATGGGATATAGCAGCCTGTTAGTTACTGCGGGGAACACAGGTACATTTCAGAGTACAACTGTAGTTTTCTGATCAGCTGGCTCATTTCATCATTTCAGCTCCCTTGTGTAAGGCTGTTGATTTGGGGGAGAAATAGAAAGGAAATTTTGAGATATGATTTGAGGAGTAAGTTTAATTAGGTGCAGTGCATATGCTCACATACTGAAAATCAAGGACTTTCTGTTGAGTTAAAGGATTAATAGCTATTACCCCATCGCGTTAATCTTTTTTGTTAAATTAGAGTCACTCGCCATCTGACATAGTTAAATTGTGCCTTTTCCTGACAAAGCCAGAGTCAAATGCACTTGCTAAGTGTGAGCTAGCTGTCAAGACATCACTATCATTCATAATGTGCACTGCGCTTCTTTTGAAAACTCTGAATAAGGGGACATTCCATCGGCTCATCCCTCTGCTTCCTCCCAGTGGTTCTTAGTCCATAGCATCTCTGGGTATTATTTGAAATTTTTAAATGAAGCTAAACCTATGAACATTTCATAAAGGCCCAGCTGTCCTAATCTTAGGACAACAGAAGGGGAGTCAAGGATTCCAAAGAGCCTGACTTGTGGGAACCAAACCAAGCATAGGCCTGGGATCCCAATTACTAGGCAGCTGAGGCAGGAGGGTCACAAGTTCAAAGTTGACCTGGGCTATGGAGTGACCAGCCTGGACATAAGCTATATAGTTAGGCTCTATTTTGCTTGGTGGTAGAGGAGTCACCCAGCATGTGAAAGGCATATTCAGTTTCCAGAGGTGCAAGAAGAAATGCTAGGGAAGAGGGAGGGAACAAAGGAAGAAGGAAATAAGAAAAGGAGGGAGAGAGAGATTGGTTCTTGATGGTATGTCTTAATGGCCTATGGCTAACATGTCCCCAGCTGTACACAGATTGATATTGACATTAAGAATCCTTATCAGGGTCGGGCAGTGGGGGCACACACCTTTAATCCCAGCACTCGGGAGGCAGAGACAGGTGGATTTCTGAGTTCGAGGCCAGCCTGGTCTACAGAGTGAGTTCCAGGACAGCCAGGGCTATACAGAGAAACAAAAAAATAAAAATTAAAAATTAAAAAGAATATATCAGTTTGTGGAAGGACAGCGAGGAGGAGACATTCAGAGACACACAGCTGTCGTGGGCTGAGAAAGCAAATGCAGGCATGACTAATGAAGCCCCTGACAGAGTTTGAATGTGGATTATGTGCAAAATGTCGCATAATGATGTGAATCTGTAGGTGTGATCATGGTAACTCGTAGGACACTTTTCCCACTCTTAGAAAATAGTTAGGGATGATTCACATGACGGAGTTAGAGCCATCCATGGTCTTACTTCAGATGCTTTTAGACATAAATAGCATGTCTGACATGGTGGTACATGTCTTCGGTCCCAGCATTTAGGAGGCAGAGGCAGCAAGATTGTTTCATGTTTAAGGCTAGTCAGGGCTACATACTAGATCCTTTCTCAAGATGGACCAGATAAGTGAACAAACAAAAACCCTAACAAGAAACTAGGTAGGTAACTTAGTTGATGGAATGCTTGTCTAGCAAGCACAAGGCCCAGATTTGATCCCTGGCAGAAAACAGACAGGGTAGATTGCCACGGACTGGGGTTTCTAGCGGGGTCCCTGTTCCGGGGGACAAGGGATTCTGGCCAGGTGGGCACGGGATTCGGCTATCTCCTCTGAACTGGTGCTGCATCCCCCGGGCCCAAGTGCTAGACTGAAGTCACGTAGGCAAGTGACCCCCACACACCAAGGTCACCTGACTTCTAAAAGCCAGGTGTAGATAACTCTTCCGTGGTTACAGACTAGGTGGGTAAGCTCTTCAACTATGTTGTCTTTCTGGGCCAGCAAAGGTTAGCAGTGGGGAACACCTGCCAAGCTAGTTCCTAGGAGTGATTCAGTTGCAAATCTAATATAGCCTGTCTATGTTGACTAAGAATGAGGATTTCACCTGATTTTGTCCTGGGATATTTCTCTCATTCAGTAAGCTATAATGCCTTACAATGCTGGAGGCTATTAGTATGAATGACTAAACATTCCAAGCCAGGGTTAGGCTAGGAAGTTGGAACATTGGTGAAAGTCAGAAAGCAATGTCTGAATTTTCTCTTGTTAGCTGTAAGAAAACGATATCTTGGTGAGTTCCTAGCACACTAGTACGAGGACATATCTGGACCACCTCTGAGTTTGGGGTGCCAGGCGACAATGCGGAAGCAGGAGACTGACTTTCCTTGAAGTTTACGCCTCAGATACCGCCTTTACGCAAAGTGTGTGTGGCAGTAGATGGATAATACCTTTAATCCCAGCACTTGGAAGTTAGAACCAAGAGGATCCAAAGTTCATGGTCGTTCTTTGCTCCATAATGAGTTCAAGGCCTGCCCAGGCTATAAGGTATCTCAAAAAAAATTTTAAAAAAATAATAATTCCTATGTATTCTAATGTACATATGCATGCTTACGCAGACAAAGCACCCGGGAATGGTTGTGTGTAGCTGAGGGGATGCAAGTGCTTTTAGCATTCTTTCTAAAAAAGGATAAGGAAATGTGTTTTATTTTAATGAAACCGATTCCAACCCACATAAGGGCCCAATAGCCCACTGTGTCTTAAATCATCATAGACTAGAGGAGGGAGCACGGGCTAAGAGGCTTCTGAAATAGAAGGAAAAGAAGGGAATGCCAATATAAGTTTTATTTATAAACTTATTTATAAACAGGAGATAAAAAGGAAGGAATAATGTCAGGAGGTCTCACAGAAGTGGGTAGGAGACACATTTACATGCTGGGTTCACCAAAGACAGCCAGTTGTGGGAAAGTAGCTAAAATGTATGTAGAGATGAAGACAGGAAAGTGTTTTTATAGCACGCTCTGCAAGGATTTCTCCTGGCTACTTCCCTGATCTTCTGAAAAGAATGCTTCTTCCTTCCTGGCTCAAGGAGAGCATCTTTCACATGGGAGTTTGAGTTCCCTGTCTCAGGAAGAAAAGGGAAAACCATGATGCCCCTCTCACACTGCAAAAGTGCCCTCCACCATGTTTTAAGTGTTGTTTTCTCAAAATAACCCATGAGCCCAAGTGGCAAACCACATCGCATAATTACAGCCCTTCAGCGTCCAGTACTACATGCCGACTGCTTAAGGATGGTTCACAAGTGAGTGTCTAGTGCTGCCACGCACCAG
The DNA here is from genome assembly GCF_008632895.1 of Mastomys coucha. Lineage (NCBI taxonomy): Eukaryota > Metazoa > Chordata > Mammalia > Rodentia > Muridae > Mastomys > Mastomys coucha. The sequence continues at coordinate 104,364,179 of NW_022196896.1, forward strand.
AGTGCACACATGCATCCATGCACACTCAGACCATCCTTTGAACTTCAGTCAGAGAATGAATCTGAATTCAGGGGTCTTTCAGCTCCCAAGTTTATCCACAGCCACACCTGGCCACATAGGCCCACCTGTTCTTTCTCCAGTGGTACACTCCAAGGAGGGAGCTTCCTTCATGAGACTAGGAGAGTTTTGCTTGGTGTGTTGGTACAAGTTTGTAATCCCAGTGCTTGCGAGAAGCTGAGGGAGTTTGAGACCAGCTTGGGCTACTTAGTGGTTCGAGGCCAGCTGGACTACACAGAGAATCTATGTCTAAAAAAAAAAAATAATAATAATCAGGGAGAGTTATAAACTCTATGGAATCTTTCTACCGACGGACAAGCAGAATAAAGATACGTTTATTTTGAAAGATCAATGTCTTAGGGTTTTACTGCTGTGAACAGACATCACAACCAAGGCACCTCTGATAAGGACAACATTTAATTGGGGCTGGCTTACAGGTTCAGAGGTTCAGTCCGTTATCATTAAGGTGGAAGCATGGCAGCATCCGTGGTGCAGGAGGAACTGAGAGTTCTCCATCTTCATCTGAAGGTTGCTAGCAAATATTGACTTCTGGTCAGCTAGGATGAGAGTTTTATAGCCCATACCCACAGAAATACGCCTACTCCAACAGGACCACACCTCCAAATAGTGCCGCTCCCTGAGCCAAGCATATTCAAACCACCACAATCAATTCTCTACTTCCCTGAGGAAAAACAATGAGCATCCTTGCCTGTTGCACAGTAGTAACATGGACTTGAAGCAAGACAGGGATCCTTGGAGTGATTGTGCATTCACTGCTCTCCCCATTCTCTGTCCCAGATAAACTTATCACAGCATGGGGAGAGGAACAGGGCTGCCGTGGAGGCCACAGAGAAGCAGCCACGCTGGGATAGCTGCACAAGATGGAAAGCCGCAGCCTCGGGGCACGGCAGCCATGATGCAATGAAAACTTAGAACACTCCAGTTGGGGTTTTCCCCTCCATCTTTCTGAGACAGGATTGTAGGCTTAGATTTTTTTTTCAAAAAACCTACTTTAATAAGGGCTTCTTTTTTTTTTTTTTTGGTTTTTTTGAGACAGGGTTTCTCTCTGTAGCCCCGGCTGTCCCGGTACTCACTCTGTAGACCAGGCTGGCCTCGAACTCGGAAATCCGCCTGCCTCTGCCTCCCAAGTGCTAGGATTAAAGGCGTGCGCCACCACCGCCCGGCTAATAAGGGCTTCTTAAATGCTTTAGCCTCCCTTTTAGCCACCATCCACCAGAGCTGGAGGAAAGGAAATGTTAATAGGGCCAAAGAAAGCAAAAACTTCCACTTCACAGGGTCTCACTCTGTATGTAGCTCAGGCTGGCTTGAATCTCAGGCCTTTCCTATCTGAAGGAGGGGCAGTGGTGGCATCCTCCCTAGGTTGTTCTAGCCGTCTGTTTAATCGCATCTGAGAGATGCCCATATGCATTAATGCTTTTAATAAGGGCTCAGTTCGATTTCAAGAATCAGGAGTCAAGCTGAACCCACAAGAGAGTTTGTTCTCATTGGTCCCACTCTTCCTAGGTGGGTGGTTCTCGCCTCAACAGCTGCTAGATGAGCTTCCTCGAGTTTTGTAGTCTAAGTATGGTCTCGATGATGATCAATTTTTTTTTCATTATTACCTCTAGCTTATCCCTTAAAAAGCATTGAGTTTGTCTTATCTTCTAATCCAGTTAGGGAACAGCTAAGGAGCTGGAGGAAGGGATGCTAGGCTTAAATATTAAGTTCCTGTGATTTGGAACTTTTTTTTTTTCAAGACAGGGTTTCTCTGTATAGCCCTAGCTGTCCTGGAACTCACTCTGTAGACCAGGCTGGCTTCGAACTCAGAAATCTGCCTGTCTCTGCCTCCCAAGTGCTGGGATTAAAGATTTGGAACTTTTAACATCTCAGAAGAAGGCAGTAGGACTATGATCATCTTACAAGGAGAACGTCTTATGATTATTTCTGTAAAAAGGGTATATTTGAGCTCCTGGCAGAACCCACTGAAATGTAACAGAACTTAATAAGAAGGGACTCACTTAGCTGTGGTGACCTTCCTGGGAGAAGAAGCGCTAACCGAGAGGTCACAATTCCTATAACAGTAAGTTGTTCTTACTCTCACTTTAGACAGCAATACCTCTCCGTCAGTCCCCACTGCACCGTCCCGTTGACCTCTCTCCCTGAAGTAGTCTTACTGAAACTACAGCTATTTCTATGAGACTAGAAGTTTACTGGCCCACATGTGTACAGATTTCTCAGTTTTCCTTCCTCAAAGTTCAGAACTGCGGAGAAGCTTTAAGAACATCAAGTTGTACTCTCCCATCCCTTGCCGGGGGTGGGGTCGGGGGGGGGGAACTTTAGGGCAGCAAGAAAGCGGCTCATATGTAGCCAAGGTTGCCCCGGAACTCCCAGCCCACCTGTCTCCAGTGCTGAAATTACACTGACTTATTCCAGTTCTCTCTGCTATGTGTCAAAGGACTGGTGCCTATCTTTTATAAATCGGACTTCCTAAAGATTAAAGGGAACTGTTCACAAGCGTTTGGAGGCTCCGTCTGGTGAAACACTAAGCCATTAGGGGTGTGAGCATGTCAGTCCTTTCTCTGTGCCCCTCAACTCCCATATTCACGTTCTTTATCACTTGCTATTCCTTCACGGTTGCTTAGCTTTTTCTTAAATAACCACCTTCCCTGAATGGCATGGGTTCACCCTGTATGTAGCTCGAAGAAAGACAAAAGAGCTGACACCCACCCCTCCCCTCTTTCCGTACTCCGTTTTCCCTCTACAACAGCACTCACAGGCCTCTTGCCTAAGTTAATAATGGTGGCAGGCATGGGGAAGTGGGAGGCAACAGGGGTTTGTTTTTGTTATTTTTGTTTGTTTCTTTGTTTTTTGGAGGGGAAACTGGGAATGGAGAAATTTACATGTAAATAAAGAAAATATCTTAAAAAAAAAAAAAAAAATGACTTCGGTTTGAAGTTAACCACCCGGCCCATCCTGGCCTTGGGAGCCATAGCAGCATCAGGCCAGCAGGGGGTGCAGTGTGTACAGGCCCCCTAAGACTTGTATTTTCCAACTCGGAGCTTCTTATATAAACGTGTTTTAAAATCTGTACTGAAGCCTCCAGTTTTACTTACAACCAATCGGCATTTTTGTAATTATACAGGCAAAACAGATGCTTTTTTTCCTTGTGAAATATTCATATGATATAGATAAAATAAGTGCACCATTCCCCATCCCTGACCCCGTCCCCAAAGGAAAATGTTGAGCTTTCCAGATTTTTCTTGTACACTGAAAATATTGGTGCACCTAGATATATATATTTTTTCACAGATAGGATCACACTTCATTTTGCAACTTTTCTTGGACCTTTTAGGCATCGAGTGTGCCACGTTATTTGTTATCTCTTTTTTAAAAAGATAGCTGCCTAAGAATCCAGTGAATAACTGGAAGGCCCGCTCAGCTTATGTAACTGTTTTCCTAGTGAGCTGTGGTTGCTTTCAGTTTTGTGATTATATGACTTTCTCGCACAGAGGCTTCACTGTAAAGATAAGTGACATTTTTCAATTGTTCCGAAAGATATTTTTTAAAAAAAAAAGTCATAATAGAGGGGTGTCACGTGACCTGAACATTTCACAGTCAGTCACAATAAGAACCCTGTGGTCTTGCTGTCAGCTGTGCCCAGGGGAGAATGGGGGTTGGGGGGGGGGCGGCAGCCTGCAGCAACGCCTACTCTGTGCACAGCTGCAGTCTGCACAGCCACAGCAGCGCATTTGACTCAGAATTCAAACTAGCAGAATGACAGCTCAGTGTCTGCTGAGAAGGGAAACTCTTTATTTGTTGTCAAGTGGGATGGTGTGACTGAGGTAGGCAGCCAGTGAGCTAAGGAGGGGACTGGAGCCAGCGGGCTGGAGGGAAGCCGATTGGCAGCCCAGCACTCAACTGCCCACGGGAGACCCAGGCTGCGGTGGAGTGATGGCTGTTCCTCAGGGATGATGATGACTCGTGCTCTGTTTTCCACAGTTGGCCGCCCCATCCCCGTTCGGCAGACTCTGAACCCGACCTCAGAGCAGATTGAGGAGCTGCATCAGACATACCTGGATGAGCTAGGGAAACTATTCAATGAACACAAAGGGAAATACGGTATTCCGGAGCATGAAACTCTGGTTTTTGAATAACTGTCTTCCTCGAAGGCATAATAAAGAAAGACAAGAAAGCATTGTTGAGAAAATAAATATTTTAAATAATTTCTCTGTGGTGTTTGTTTGTTTGTTTGTTTGTTTTCTCGTTTGTTTGTTTTGACTATTGAATCGAGTTGCAACTGAACTGTCTTAGAGGTAGAGACTGCTGCTGTTATTTTATACCGTGGTAAATAAAAATACAGGAAAATGGAGGGCTGGGTTATAGCCCAGTGGTAGAATGCTTGCCTAACATGGGTAAGGCTCCAAGTTTGGTTCTTAACACTGGAAAATAAAAATACACTAGATGATTACAGTGTAGGATTGAAGATGACGAGGACTTCAGAGTCTTCTGAATTTAGGGAGGCTGGATCATTCTTCAGCTACCTAAAAGGCTTAGAATTACTCATGTGCTCAGAGCAAAAGCAAAGTACCAACTTCAAAGCGCCTGTAGACATGAACTGAGCAATTCCGAGGCTTAGGGTGGTGTCCTCGCTGAGCAGGGCAGCTGTTGCTCAGCACAGCTGGACATTTAGAGACCGTGTAATGTGCCATACAGAAAGCTGAAGGGCCAGGGCTCTACTTAAACAGAACGTTTGTCACTGAATCACGACAGTTTTAATACTAGGTAATCTAGATCATTTAGGTCACATCAATGCATCTTTATCTATCAGTGCAGAGTTGTTGTGTCATTTCTGAAGCAGGATGCGTCTGCCACTTGGAATCCCTGATGAATGGCTGGTATCATTTCTCTTCACACTCAGAAACGGGTTTAATGGCAAGGCAATATCTCTTTGGAAGATAGCATCGCCCTGTTTTAGGATAGATGGTAGGATGCTGGAGATATGGTGTGCAATAGAAGCACTTGTACTCTTCTTCCCCCCGAGAGCCTTTACACTTTACAGAGTTGGGGCTTCTCTGCTTGCTGGTGTCTCCCTGGTGCCTGGCACAGCTTAAGACAATCCCAGGGCATAAAATATGTACTTGCCCAGTGGGTGTAACAAATAACTTTGCTATAATGTGAAGCTTTTCCTAGAGCTATTCCTTAGTAATGGAACCTGTTATAAGCCAGGGCCCATGTGAAATGGGAACATTTCCTGCTCTCTTAGTTGGCCCACACAGTCCTATGCATTGTCATAAGCAAGTCATGTGTTGGCTCTTTAGTCACTGAGCTGGAGACTGGCACCTAAAACAGTGACCTTTCCAGACGCCTCCAGGGCTGGACACTTGCTTCTCTGACTTCTACTCTATAGCTGCTTGTGAGTAACTCCATCCAACCACAGGTCGTTCCTATTGTCAGGTTTCAAGTTCTGAAATGTAAAGTCTAGAGAGAGCCAGGAATGTGATCAGTGCCATGCCAGACTTGGAGAGATAGGCTAAGTATGAGGACCTGAGCTGTGGCACCTAGAACAAACAGAAAATCCAGGCATGGTGCTGTGTCCGGTGCTGTGTCCCTGGAATCCCAGCCTTGAGGAGATGAAGGGAAGTTGGACCACAGGGGCTCACTGGCAGGGCAATGAAGTGAGAGACCTGAACTCAGAAAAGATGGCAACAGCACCTGTGGAAGGACAGCAGAGATTGTCCTCTGGCCTCCATGTGCGTGCCATAGACAGGCACATATACCGCCATGCATACATCTGCACATGCATGCATACTACACACAAAAAAATCATGCTATACAACAGCAAGAGTGGGAAAGTAGTCACATAGGACAGCATGATCCTTCCCAGGTGTTCCACATGGATTCATTGCCCCAAAGCTTTGAAATCCATTATTCTGTCAAAGCAGAGCCTTTAAGTTATATTATAGACCCATGAATTCGGCCTTTAAAGACATTTTTCAAAAGTCCAGGATCGTGATTTCTTGATTTCACGGAGGCTTACATCTAGTGAAGAGGCTGGGCTGGTCGTCCATCACCAGCCGGACTACCCGGTGGCAGCTGAAGCAGGCTTGGTAAAGCAGAGTTTGCAAATTGAGGAAAATACTCTCTTGTGAATTTGTACAAAATTTTGATTTTAAAAAAAGTTAGACATGGCCGGTGGTGGTGGTGCACGCCTTTAATCCCAGCACTTGGGAGGCAGAGGCAGGCAGATCCGAGGCCAGCCTGGTCTACAGAGTGAGTTCCAGGACAGCCAGGACTACACAGAGAAACCCTGTCTTGAAAAACCAAAAACCAAAAACAAAAACAAAAAACAACAACAAAAAAAAGTTAGACATGAATGACTCACAACTTGGCATGTGGGAAATGTTATTTTCAGTACCTATGGAAAAGGGCAAGCTTATGTCTAAACTTCTTAGGGTCTCCTGGAGATCAAGCCATGCCAGTAGTCTGTCAGATATTTAGCATAGCTGCAAGTGCCCCGTGGTCCTACAGATGGCAAATGGAGGGTGTGTAAGGAATCCATTACATGCAAATGCCACGTTACATTCACTAGTGTAGTTTCACAGAGGTCTCTCTAGCCGTGAAGGTTCCATCTACTGTACAACCACACGGAAAGTTCAAGTAGCAAAGCAAACCAAACAGAACCGACAGACATGACCCCAGGGTCTGGTGACAGACACAGGCCAGTTGCCTTGGGAAAATGTGTCCGCGTGTTGTTTGTCTTGTGCATTTGTTTTCCCCTAAGTGGTCTTTGGAAGCCAAGTGCAGCCGAGCCATTCACTTTCCTCTGCTTACACGACCAGAAGTTTGTGGAGCTGTCAGTAGCTACGGTTCCTGCTTCACTGGAGGGTGCAGCGGCCAGGCTTCTGAAGGCCAGCCGGCCGCTTTGCCCTTTACGAGGGGGAACAACTGTGAGGTTGCAATTCCGTGCAAACCTTTTGATGCTGCTTTGAAAAACAGCGTGTCTCCATCCGGGGCATCTGTCATGCGCCCTCTTGTCACAGGCACTGAAAGGCTGGAGAATCTTAGAATGTATAATGTATAACTTTTACCTAAAAGCAGGCATGGAAAAC
>NW_022196896.1:104371917-104383799 GCF_008632895.1 Mastomys coucha
GGGTCTTTCAGCACCAGTTTCAAAGTGAGATGGTCACTCTTCAGTAGGAGGTCCGTTTCTGTGGAGATGGGATCTGGCTGCTACGTGTGCACCTCTGCAGCCTTGCCTCTCACCGCCGCAGGCTGCGAAAGATGGTGGTGAACATGAGGAGAGTCTGGCATGTGCTGACTCTGTGTCAAGTGCTGACCTAAGAGGGGGTTGGACTGGGCATGGTGGCAGGTGCCTCTAATCTTAGTAGTCAGGAGGCTGATGCAGGAGAATTACTGTGAGTTTCCAGTCCAGCCTGGACTACATAGTGAGTTTCAGGTCAGTCTGGGCTACAACATGAGAAGACAAAAAGAGTGTGGGAGAGAGGAAGAGAGGGAGGAAGACAGGGAGGTTGACCGACTCTGACTGTTGCTGGGATTTGTAGATTAGTTATGTATACCCTGGTAGCCAAAATGGGCTAGTTCTCATATTTGTATGCTGTATGTGTGTGGTGTGTATATGTATGTATGTGTCTGTGTGTATGTATATGTATGTATGAATGTGTGTGAATGTGTGTGTATGTGTGTATTTGTGTGTGTGTATGTGTGTGTTTGTGTGTGTATTTGTGTGTGTGCTTGTATGTGTGTGTGTGTGTGTGTGTGTACATGACTGTATATGCCTCTGGAGTCCAGAAGACAGTGTTGGAGCCCCTGAAGCTGAAGTTACAAGTGGTTGAGAACCACCTGCCAAACTCAGGTCCTCTGGAAGAATAATAAGGCTCCCAAATGATGAGCCATCCAGGGAACATTTCAGAAGAGGGGCAGAAAGATTGTGAGAGCCCAGAGGACCAGGAAGTCTGCCGTGAGACTGTGTCCCCTCCTAGTAATGCCATACAGGCTTCCAGACAGCCTGATCCTTTTTTGGATGGGGGTAGGGGTGGAGTTTTTGTTTTATTTTTTCAAGGCAGGATTTCTCAGTGTAGCCCTGGCTGTCCTGGAACTTGCTCTGTAGAGCAGGCTGTCCCCAAACTCACCAAGATCCCCCTGCCTCTTCCTCTCAAATGCATACAGCTAGATCTTAGGGAGGTGTACTGGCTGGTTTTCTGTGAAAACTTGACACAAGCTGGAGTTATCACAGAGAAAGGAGTCTCCCTTGAGGAAATGCCTCCAATGAGATCCAGCTGTAAGATATTTTCTCAGTTAGTAATCAAGGGTGGGAGGGACCATTGCGTGTGGTGTCATGGAATCTATAAGAAAGCAAGCTGAGCAAGCCAGGGGAAGCAAGCCAGTAGGTAACACCTCTCCATGACCTCTGCAAGCACTTTACCAATTGAGGCATCTTCCCCAACCCTCACTTTGTTTTTTGAGACAGAGCCTCATGTATCTCAGGCTGGCCTTGACCTTTTAGCTGGCCTTTTAGCTAAGAATGGCCTGGCATTTTGGATCCTCCTAAAGCTACCTGGAGGCTAGTTAGGCACTTGGCCACCTGATCACCAGCTAGATAAGATACTGAGAAGTCTGAGGCTGGCACTCAGGCTTAATCTAACTGTCCTCTTTATAAAATTTCTGCATGGTTAGTAATAGCTGATTTTAGAAAAGATATAGAGCTGGAGAGATGGCTCAGTGGTTAAGAGCACTGACTGCTCTTCTGAAGGTCCTGAGTTCAAATCCCAGCAACCACGTGGTGGCTCACAACCATCCTTAATGAGATCTGGGATGTCTGAAGAGAGCTACAGTGTACTTACATATAATAAATAAATCTTTTTTAAAAATGAAATAAAAAGCAAACAAAACAACCAAAAAATAAAATAAAATAAAAAAAGAAGTAAAGAAAAGATATAGAAATTAGCAGTTATCCCCATGAAAACCATACTTGGGGCTTTGGATGGAGCTCAGTTGGTAATTTCCCTGGCATGCACAAAGCTCCAGATTCTATTCCCAGCCCCACATAAACCTTTAAAGGTGGACCATACCTGCAGTCCTGGCACTCAGGAAGTGGGGGCAGAAGGAACAGAGTTTAAAATCATCTGACTCGGCAGAAGAGGACAGTATGCCACCCTGGGTAGAGCTTGAGCATAGGAGACCTCAAAGCATGCCCCATAGTGACACACTTCCTCCAACAAGGCCACAGATCCTGATAGCGCCACTCCTCGTGGGCCAAGCATTGGAACACATGAGTCTCTGGGGGCCACAGATATTCTAATCGCCGCACTACGCATCTGATATATCATTCTGCTTTGCACTACTGTAATGAAAGCTATGGGAAACCCTTAAAGGCCTTCTTCTCCCAACACTAGGTCAAACTGACAAGTGACATTGGGCACCTGGTACAAAGACCAAACAGTTAAATGAGTGTAAGCAGAAAGAAAACATCATCCAGATATGTACAAGTAATGTGACTTTTATAGCTCTGACCCAAGAGCATAGCTGGGTTTAAATTGAGCTTGTTCAAGCAACATGTTCCAGTGGCCTTTTGTGGTCAGAGAAAGCTCTTCATAAGCAGCCATTAATAATGGGCTTTGAGACACCTTTGAGGCATTTACCACATCTTTCTCACCTACCTTCAGTGAGGGGTAATTTCTGTTACCACATTTGGAGAGGTTTAGAAGCTGCCTCTAGGACCATATTTCAGAGGAGAAATATCGTCTTGACCTGCAATCTTTTCTGCTTTTGTGACACACAAGGGAGCGGTCATGGCTTCTTCCTTCTGACACCGCTCCCCCAGTCTGAAGCCTGTAAGTGTTTTCTATTGATTCCAAGTGCCATTGGGGGATGTTTCTCTGCCAGTGGCATTTGGCAGGAACTTGGCATTTGCTAAAGCATTACTTTCAGTCTTTGAACTTTTTTGCAGTTTTTGCAGTTCCGAGCTTCAGTGGGGAATTTCTACAGTTCCAGGGCATTTTGAGGTAGATGTTCTTGGATGGCTGAGGCCCAGGTGTGAGTGAGCAGAGCCTAGTGTGGTATAATGAAGACATCTAGAGCAGACCACTTGCTATAACACTGGCTCCAAGTACAGGAGCATGAGCCAGGCGAGCTGCCTTCTAGGGCTCCAGCATAGAAAAGGATCTCAGGTGTTGGGTGAGCGAGACAGTATTAGTTACTCTTCTCAATTGCCTGATGCAAGCAACTTAATCAAGGGAGGGCTCCTGCTGGTTCACAGTTTGAGCATGTTCATGTCTTAGCCAGTATTCTACCGCTGTGAAGAGACACCATGACCACATCAACTCTTATAAAAGAAAGCATTTAATTGGGGCTGGCTTACAGTTCAGAGGTATAGTCCATTATTGTCATAGCAGGAAACATGGCAGCATGCAGGTAGACTGATACTGGAGAAGGAGTTGAGAGTTCTGCATCCCGATCCTCAGGCAGCAAAAAGAGAGAGAGCCATGGGGCCTGGCTTGAGCTTTTAAAATCTCAAATTCCATCCCCAGTGACAAACTTCTTCCAACAAGGCCACACCTCCTAATCCTTCTCCAATAGTTCCAGTCCCTAAGCATTTAAATATATGAACCTATGGGGGCCATTCTTATTCAAACCACCATAGTCCATAAAGTGTGAGAGGTCCTCAAGAGTTCATGTGACTGGAACTCCTTGTATCTTGATGTATCATGAAACAGTAAGTTGTCAAGAACCAGGCTGGGCTATGAATAGTCAAGGCTCTCTCTTGGGCCACTGAACCTCACCCCAGCAGTACAACCAGCTGGGTCAGAGTGTGTAAGTTTATGAGCCTACCGGGGACATTTTACATTGAAACCAATGACAAGACTGCAGTGTTTTGGGCATAGGGGAGATTCATTCTATCTGGGGGTTGAGGGGGGGTCAAGAAGGAAGTCATAGAGGAAGATGATGGACTTGCCATGGCAAGGATAAGGCTGAGGATCCTTCCCATGGCAAAGTATGGAAAATATTTCCTATAATGGAATTTGTGCGTGCGTGCGTGCGTGCGCACGTGTGTGTGTGTGTGTGTGTGTGTGTGTGTGTGTGTGTGTGTATGTGTGTGTGTGTGTGTGTGTGTTTCTGAAGATTAAACTCAGAGCCTTACACATTGGTGAGGATCTGTACTACTGGGCTATATCTACCCCAGACCTCTAACTTACGTTTAAAATGTAATTTAGTTTAATTTCTTTATCTGCTCGTGTGTACGTGCTTGCACATGCTACAATGTATGTGTGTGGAAGTCAGAAACCAACTCCCGTAGTTGGCTCTTTCCTTTGACCTTGTTTGAGGCAGGGTCTCTCCTTCGAAAACTTTTCTTCGTGAATCTTTTTAGTGAGTTTCATACATGAGCATAGCCTGTCTTTACATCATTCCCACCCCTCCCTCTCTTCTTCCATCTTTTATACTCTCCCTCCACATCCCCCTCCCCCGAATTCATGTCTTCTTCTATAATTATCATATGACTAAGGATCCAAAGGGAGTCATGGAAAAGGTAAATACATACATACACATGCATACATACATGCATACATACATATCCCATATATTTATGTATGTGTATACTTATATACATATGTGTGTATTTATGTGCATACATACTCACACAACCTAGTGATTCCAATTTGTGTTGCCTGTGAGTTTAGGGCTGGCCACTTAGGCTTGGGTGACCTATCAGGGGCTCATCCCTAAAGAAAACCTGACTTTCCCTCAGTGGCCATCGTATGACTGTAGCTATTTCATCTGGGGGTGGGGATTTGTAACCATTTTCCCCATCTATGTTGGCATGTTGATTGACATCTTGTTCAGGCAGCCATATTGTTGAGAAGTCATGGGTTCAGTACCCCTTCCGTGTCCAGGAGCTCATGGGTGCAGCACCCCTTCCGTGTCCGGGAGGTCATGGGTGCAGTACCCCTTCCGTGTCTGGGAGGTCATGGGTGCAGTACCCCTTCCATGTCCGGGAAATGCTAGGCTAAGCTTCTCTTGGTTCTACCACCACACTGGATGCTCCAGGCTGGCTGTACTTGCCCCATCTTTACCTCCCATCTTGCTTTCTCTCCAAGGGAGCTAGGAACACAGATGCACACTACTGCATCTTGCTTTTTTACCACACCACACCCCCCCACACCAGCTGAGCCATTTTCCCAGCTCTTTGATTTGCTTTTAATAACACAGTGCCTGGACCTTATGATTTTTGAAACTTAAAATACACTTTGAGATAAGATATTTTTAAGACATGGCCTACTCTTTATCCAATAGCAATTATTCTAAGATTTTGTTTAGTTTCCTGGGGTTCTTCTTAGACATTAAAATATGTATATTTAAATCTTACATATTTATACTTTGTTCCCAAAAGGCCTGTGGATGATCACTACTTAGAAAACTTAATGAAAATTGTAATTGAGCATAAAATATCAAATCAAATTCCAATTTTATATCCACTCAATAATAAAATTGTCTCCTAGCCAGGAAAGTTAGCATACACTTTGGGATCCCAAAATTCTGAAGGTGGAGACAGGAGGGTCAGGAATTCAAGATCATCCTCAGTTATTTAGGCTAGCCTGGGCTATATGAGACCCTGCCTTAAAAACTAAAACAAAACAAAACAAACGAACAAACAAAACCCTAGTAGCTCCTATGCAAAGGATTCCCTGGGCATAGGGGCAAGCCACCACTGACCTGTCTACATCGTTAGCACACTAAACGAGCACATTTAGTCTTGAAGCGCAGGGCCTCAAATGTTCTCTCATCCTCCCACTCCACACACCCTGGAACATTTAATTTGGTCTAAGGCTAAAATCCCCTCAATTGCAATTTGAATGTCATGCAGTCTTCATAAAATATTCTTTTCTTTTTTCTTTCTTTAATCATTTAAAACTGTGGGGAAAATATTCTTATCTCATACACTGTACAAAGGTAGCAGTCTGCTGGACTGCACCTGTTGTTTGCTTTCACAGGCATGATGTGTGGGAGAAAGGTGGAAATGGCTTCAGGGCCTCACTCACGGTGTTGACTGAATAGCTCTGTGTCTTGACTATTGAGTCATAGAAGTCAGGCATGGTGGAGCATGCCTGCAATTATTGCAGCACGTGTGAAATAGAGGCAGGACGATCAGGAGTTCAAAGTCATCCTCAGCTATATATCAAACCCAAGGCCATCTCGAACTACAGGAAACCATGTCTTAAAAATCCAAAATAAGCCAGGCGGTGGTGGTGCACGCCTTTAATCCCAGCTCTTGGGAGGCAGAGGCAGGCAGATTTCTGAGTTCGAGGCCAGCCTGGTCTACAGAGTGAGTTCCAGGACAACCAGAGCTACACAAAGAAACCCTGTCTCGAAAAACCAAAAAAAAAAAAAAAATCCAAAATAAATAGATACATATAGAATGCTGCAAAATGAACACAGGCTCAACCTTGATTGACTTGAACTCAACCAGGAAAGGCCTGATTCCAGCTCACGTTCTTTATCTTGACTAAAATATAACAAACACCATGAGCACAGAACATTTATATTGCTCATTGCCTGACCAAGATTTACATGTTTTATTTCAAGTTAATTGTCTTGCTGGAGGTGGGGGCAGGAGTTTGAAGCTAGCCTCGGCTACATGGGACCATGTCTCAGAAAACAAAAAAACTAAAACAAGATCAAAACAAACCAGTTTGTCTTATTATATTGGCAAAACTGGACAAGATTCTATGCAGGGAAGTTCTAGAGGAGTCTAGAACTGTAGCCAGGTTGGTCTGTTATCTCCACGGATATTGCTCTTGCCTGTGTAGTTGAAGCAAGCTGACACTTCACATTCCAGTTAAACTGTCTCAACCAGATGCGTGTACTGATATGTATTCTTCATGAAAAGAGAATAAAACGGGGCTGGCAAGATGGCTCAGCGGGTAAGAGCATTGACTGCTCTTCTGAAGGTCCTGAGTTTGGATCCCAGCAACCACATGGTGGCTCACAACCACCCGTAATGAGATCTGACGCCCTCTTCTGGTGTGTCTGAAGACAGCTACAATGTATGTATTACACAGGAGTGAGCAGGGACAGAGCGAATGGGGCCATCCTGAGTTCAATTCCCAGCAGCCACATGATGGCTCACGGCCATCTGTACAGCTACAGTGTACTCATACACATAAAATAAATAAATAAATCTTTAAAAATTTAAAAAAAAAAGAGAGAGAATAAAGCACTGGAAATGGTAAAAATCAGAGAGTGGGGTAAAAAGAGAAAGTGACATCAACATAATTTTGCAAAATGAAAAATTCTGACTTTATGACTGGGGAAGATGAGAGGCAAAGTCTAGTCATAAGCCAGCCAGATCACCTGCAGATCACCTGCAGATCATCTGCAGAAGGGTGGAGTCACAGATGGTACTACCTACCTCTGAAGGTTGGGGATGGAGGACAAAGACCAGAGGGAGGTTAGAAAACCCCTTTAGGAAGGTACCAGGCTCCCAGATTTCTTCCTCTAGCTTCGTGGCTCTCAATATTCCCAACAGCAGTTCCTTTAATACATGTTGTGGTGACCCTCAACCATAAAATTATTTTCAATACTTCATAACTGTAATTTTGCCACTGTCATGAATCATAATGTAAATATCTGACAGGCAGGATATCTGATATGTGACCCTTGTGGAAGGATTGATGTGTTAGAGCTCTTAAAAAATGGGAGGAAGGACCCCACACTCAGGCCTCGGGAACGGCGACCCCAAACACTACCAAGACACGTACTTGATGCAATCAGCAAGAGGCTTTTTATTCCAGCTAGCTGGGGCGAGACTCATATCCCACGCAGGGGTAGAGGAGTCTGGCACCAAGCAAAAATTTAAACAGGTTTTTATACCCACACAGTTGCTAGGAAAAGGGGGAAACTAAGGCAGGGGAAGGTACGGAGTAGTCTCTGATTGGCACTGGCTTGTGCTAGGGTTCAGAAGCAGGTTAGCCACCTGGCAATTGTTTGCTACCTCATTTTTCTTTTTTCCTGCCAGACCGCTCTGTTCTCTAAGCTCTGGGGGCTGGTCTCCCATTCTTCTATGTCCTGGGAGCTGGTCTCCCGTTCTTCTATGTTCTGGGAGCTGGTTTCTCATTTTTCTAAATCCTGGGAGCTAGTCTCCCATTGAGTTCAACTAACTGCTAAGTTCCCACGGTACAGTTTGAAAATTTTAACCTCTCAGATGGACCCCCCGAAGGGGTCATAGCCCACAGGTTGAGAACCACTGCTCAGGCTTCATCAGCTTATCAGTCACCTACCAAGAAAGCCCAAGAGTCATTCACTTGGGAATCTTAGATTACCTTGAATTCTGGAACACTGGGCTCAGTCAAGAGAGCTGAGGGAAGTAGGGTATCTTTAAGGTAGTTTGAATGAAAATTTTGACATTGAATGGTAAATCCCAATAGCTCCCTTCCATGCTAATCCCCTATGAAAATGTTATTAATGAACATCACAGAATCTGGAATTGCTGGAGAGATGGGGCTCTGGGCATGCCTGTGAGGAACCTGAACACCCATGCACTGTGGGCAGTGCCATTCCCCGACTGGGATCCTAGGCTGTATATGTAGAGAAAGGAATCTGGGCAGTAGCATACATTCAGGTTCTCTGCTTCCTACATGTGAATGTGAGGCGACCAGACTCCTGATCTTGCCACCATGACTTCTCTATCATGTCCTTTTTGCCACAATGGACTGTGTCTGTGAGTGAGAATAAACGTTCTTCTGTAAGTTGTTTTTGTCAAGAACATATGAATTATTAACAAAAATTCTGCCTTTATGACTATAGTATGTTACTACAGTAACAGAAAAGAAAAATATCACTCGCAAATCTTAGATTGTCAACTGTATACCCACTACAGATTGCCAGCTGTATAATCCCACCACCGGACTTAGATCTCTCCTTCCTTGTCTATCCCCATGGTACAATACAACCAATCTCTTTCTCTCTCTCTCTCCCTCTCTCTCCCTCCCTCTCTCTCTCTCTCTTTCTCTTTCTCTCTGTCTCTGTCTCTGTCTCTGTCTCTCTCTGTCTCTCTTTCTCCCTCTCTCCCTCCATCCCTTCCTCTCTTTCTTTCTTTTATGTCATCAGGTAAATATAAACCAAGAATGCACGGAAGAAATGATTCAGTGGTTAAGAATTTGCTGCTCCTCCGGAGGACCCAAGTTATGTTTTCAGCACCCCAGTCAGTGACTTACAATTGCCTCTCACTCTAGATCCAGGGAATCTACTAGCCTCTAAAGGTACCTATATACACCCACACAGATGCATACACACAAATTGTGTGTATGTATGTATGTATGTATGTATGTATGTATGTATGCATGCATGCATGCATGCATGTTTAAAACACAACAAGAAACCAAGCTTTGGAATTTACAGTGCTTATGTGCACTGTCATTCTCCAGCTTCACATGAGCATTCAAAGTTAATGTTGATCTCTCATTCCTACATAGAAAGTGAGCCTTAGGTGATGGAGGGCCCTGATCTGCACAACCATTATGTGGCAGAGACAGAGTTTGGAAGTCAGTTTCCTGGTGTAGGAAGAACAGTCAGGCTCACGCGATGCCCTTCCCTCCTAGTTGGTCTGACAATAGTGAACTTTCATTGCCGAGAGAAGCTAGTGGGAGGAGGAAGCAAATGAGGCGATGTGATGTAGGATGCTCTGACCTGCATAGAGCCAAGAGCAAAATGGTAGCTCAGCCAATCTCTTTTTCCACGGCCTCTAAGAAGTGACAAAACCAGAGAACCCAGATAGAAGACAGTGGCCACATTGTCCTGCGGGACTGAGGCCGAATACATTTCCTCTCCACTTGTTTCTTTAGCCTCCTGAACCCCACTGTATGGCATTGTGCTGGTCCCCTGTGCCAGCTGCTCCTGGTGGGGAAAGTGGGGAGGAAGAGTTTGCTGGGAGCAGGCTGAGCAGCTTGCAAGCCTGTGTGGCATTTCTACTTGAATTTTTGTTTGGTTATGCTGTTGTGAAATCCTGGGTGCTTTGAGACTCAGCTCTAAGGCTACTGGGTCAGGACATTTTATCCAATTGCTCTGTGAACTCTGATGGGTGAGCTGTGGAAATCAGAGGCATCTGGGGGACCAGGCAGCTGTCCCAACATTCTTTTTAAACTAATAAGAAAGATGAAGCCTACGATAGTCAGTTATTAATATTAGTGAACAACCTAACAGGACCTGGATTCACCTGGGAGGTAGCCCTCTGAGCATACCCATGGGAGATTATCTTGATAGCATTAATTGATGTGGAAGCCCTGTCTTAATTATGGTTTTGACCATTCTCTGGCTGACGGGTCCTGGACTGTATTAATGGACAGAGAGAACTTGGGCAGCAGCTTGTGTTCATGTTTTGGTTTCCCGGGCATGGGTGTGCTATGCCTAGCAGCTTCAAACTACAGCTGCCTTGACTTTCCTCACCATTAAGGGCTATGTCTTAGTTAGAGTTTCTGTTGCTGTAAAGAGACACCATGACCAAGACAACTCTTATAAAGGACGAGCTTTAATTGGGGCTGGCTTACAGGTCCTGAGGAGCAGTCCGCCATCATCATGGTGGGAAGCATGGCAGTGTCCAGGCAGACATAGCGCAGGAGGAGCTGAGAGTTCTACATCAGGTTCCAAAGACAAACAGAAGACTCTTTTCTGGCAGCTAGGAGGAGGGTCTCAAAGCCCAACCCTCCATTGACACACTTCCTCCACCAAGGCCACGGGTCCCAATAGTGCCACTCCCTGGGCCAAGTATACTTAAGCCACCACGAGCTATAGCCATAAACTGTGAGCCAAAATCAACTTTCTCCCTAAAGATACTTTTGTGAGTGTGTTTTATCTTAGCAACAGGAAAAGAATCTAAGAGAAACCTCCACCTGGCTGAATGAATTTCCCAAATCATAAGAATTAGCTCGTTGGAGACAGAAGAAGCAAATTCTCGTCTTGGATAGTTGAGCTTCTTGATTGAAAGTCTAGCAAGGAGCCTGACCGTTCTGATGTGGGACCCTGACCCAGAGACTTATCTCTCCAAGCTGGAGTTTTCTCATAATCTATAGCAGAAGGATTATTTAAGTAATTTTTTCCCCTATAGAAATGGAAGAAGTATTCCTGTCAAGGGTGAATTCTACTTGGGATATTTGCTTTGTGGTTCTGCATGTTTCCCGCCATTTCCTGTTCAGCCGATACCCATTCAGCATGCTAATAGCTAACTGTGGGAATTGCTATAAAAAGTATCCAGCTTTTCAAAGCGCACAAAATGGTGTACCTTGAAAGTGTGCCTTTTCTTGTGTGCCTGTAGTCCCAGCATCCAAGAAGCTAAAGCAGAAGGATTGCCCATGAGTTCAACTCAGGACCAGTCAAGTAAAAAAAAATATGATCTCAAAAAAAATAAATAAGGGCTGGAGAGATGGCTCAGTGGTTAAGAGCACTGACTGCTCTTCCAGAGGTCCTGAGTTCAAATCCCAGCAACCACATGGTGGCTAACAACCATTTGTAATGAGATCTGATGCCCTATTCTGGGGTGTCTGAAGACAGCTACAGTGTACCTATATATAATAAATAAATAAATATTTTAAAAAAAGAAAATAAATAAACAATTACTATCTGCTTTCTTTAAATAAATTTCAATTTTGTCTTCTTCATAAGTATTTGCTTAAACCATCAGGCCTTAGTAAAACAAATAACGTTACCATTTCAATAGATCTTTACAAGGTTCCAGCTGCCAACTTCAAACCTGGAGGCTAGAGGAGTTAGTCCAAAAAAATGAGTTTTCAAAGAGTTCTTTGACCTTATTCTAAGTGTAAAATCTAAGTGCAAGGTCAGGGTGATTGCTTTTATTCATTGGTGACTGAAAAGATCCCAAAACCTTTCCACCAACTGAAAAACAAAAAGTACCTTGCAGTCGAATAGAGTGCTTGGGGGTTTTAAAGGAAATGGCTGATTTCCCTGTGTAGCTTATATGCTTTTTGTTGCCAAAAGACTTGAATGGTTTTCATTAACTCTACATGT
>NW_022196896.1:104383809-104389250 GCF_008632895.1 Mastomys coucha
GAAATCAGAATCTATTTTACTACTTTCCTTTCTTTGTGTGTGTGTGTGTGTGTGTGTGTGGTTTTTTGAGACAGGGTTTCTCTGTATAGCCCTGGCTGTCCTGGAACTCATTCTGTAGACCAGGCTGGCCTCGAACTCAGAAATCCACCTGCCTCTGCCTCCCAAGTGCTGGGATTCCAAGCAGATGTGACCCAGCTCTTCTGGAAAGAGTGATGACGGCCCTTTAATGGTCATCATGAAGGTCTACCTCCATCATCAGCTCTTCCTTCCCCATCCTCCAAACCCTATAACCAAGGTATCTCAGGCAGGCAGTCTCCATCTTTCCCAATCTCCAGGTTAGGGCTGGGTTACTGGATTGCATATCATGCATGCCAGCCCAGCTTGCGGTGCCCACATCAGATACACAACAAACAAAAGAAGTCCACATATCCAGGTCTCATCAACAAAAGCAATGTGAAGGGTCAAGATATTAGGTCACCTCCCAATTCCATCAGCTCTTGTAAAGAATACATAGCCTCAGAGGGCATTTTTCCCGAAGCTGTAAAAGTTGCTGTAAGACCCTGACGAGCCTTAGCTTACCGGAGACCCCCTGAGTGAATAACATGGAGCCTGATCGATGCAAAGAACATGAGGATTTTTATTTCAGTGCACTGAGGCTGTCCCTGACCCTCAGGAAAGGAGGCAACCCCGCACAACTTGTTCAATGAGCTTTTATACAATTTTCAGGGAAGCAGCCATTAGACACAATGTGATTGGCAGAACAGTGTGACATTTTAAACTGATTGGTCTTTAGGGAAATGAGGTGGCAAGGACTTCCCTTGTCTGAAGGTGGGCAAAAGTCCACCCTGCGGAATGTGCCCCCACCCACAGGTAGTTTCTCACCCTGTGAGCTGAGGAATGTTAATTAGCCTTTCCCTTCCAGAGAGTTCCACTACCTTCCCAAAGTTCCTGAGCTTATCTTATTAAGGAAATTCCTGGCCTCCTGGTGTTTTTCTAAGATGTCCTTGTTTACTCAGATCCTACAGTTTTACCATTTGTTTGCTTTTTTTTTTTTTTTTTTTTTTTTTTTTTTTTGCTGTTTATGAATAAATAAAAGTACTAGAACCTTTTCCACCAAGTTTCAAGGAATCTGCCTTTTGCCACATTTTATGGCAATTCAAGACAGCTCTATAGAACGTTTTCCACAGAAAATTATCTAAATGAACCCCAGGACATAGAACTCAAAAGAACAACCATAAGCTTCATCAAAAAATTCAAGGAGTGTAAAGAAGATTCCTAACAAACAGCTCAGTGAACTTAAAGAGAATGAATGCCTGATTGATGTCTAAGAAAACAGAAAGCTAAGGCTGAATGAAGTAATCCAGACAGTTCAGGATCTGAAGGCAGAACTCAACAAGAGACATATCGAAAAGAATGCACGCTGAAATAAAGATAGAATAGAAAAACTCAGTAACCCAAATAGAAAACTCAAGGGAAGCAGGGCAGTGGTGGTGCATAACTTTAATCCCAGCACTTGCAAGGCAGAGGCAGGCAGATTTCTGAGTTCGAGGCCAGCTTGGTCTACAGAGTGAGTACCAGGACAGCCAGGGCCATACAGACAAACCCTGTCTTGAAAAACAAACAAAGAGGAAAGAAAAGAAAAGAAAAGAAAACTCAAGGGAAAGCCTTACAAATAGAATGGAATTAAGTAAAAATATCAACTCAAAGATAAAGTAAAAGAATTAGACCACACAAGCAAAAATTATGAAAAACAAAAAACTATAGAGAAAAAGAATATTTAAGAACTCTGGGACAAAAGTTCTGAATACCCAAGATACAATTCACAGACCATATGAAGCTCAAGAAGAAGAAAGACCAAAGTGTGGATACTTCAGTGCTTCTTAAAAAGGAACAAAATACTCACAGGAGGAAATATGGAGACAAAGTGTGGAGCAGAAACTGAAGGAAAGGCCATCCAGGGACCCATGGCTCCAGCTGTGTACATGGCAGAGGATGGCCTTGTTGGACATCAGTGGAAGGAATGACCCTTGGACCTGAGTAGGTTCAATGCCCCAGTGTAGGGGAATGCCAGGATGGGAAGGTAGGAGTGGGTAGGTGGGTAGGCGGGGCACCCTCATAGAGGCAGGAGGAGGGGGGTAGAATAGGGGTTTCCAGAGGGGAGACCTGGAAAGGGGTTAACATTAGAAATATAAATAAAGAAAATACCAAAAAAAAAAAAAAAAAAAAAAAAAAAAAAAAAAAAAAAAAAAAAAAAAAAAAAACAAAACACCTCCGAGACAAAGCTAGTCTGTGGTGGAACATGCCTTTTAAACCCTGGAGACAAAAGTAGGCAGATATAAGAATTCAAGGCCAGCCTGGTCTACAGAGAAAGTTCCAGGTCTATACAGAGAAACTGTTTCTCAGAAAAGAAAAAAACACCAAATTTTTTAAGTTATAGAAATAGATGATGGAGAAAAATCTCAGGTCAATGGCATAGACCATACCTTCAACAAGATCATAAAAGAAAACTTCCCCAAACTAGGGAAAGACATAACCATACAGATACAAGAAATATGCCAGACACCAACTAGTCAAGACTAGAAAAGAAACTCTTCAGTGCACATCAAAGTTAAAACACTAAATATACAGAACAACAAAGAGTATTGGAAAAAAGGAAAACTAAGTCACATATAAAAGAAAACCCAACAGAATAACAGCTGATTTTTCAATGGAAATTTTGAAAGCCTAACAAGCCTGGAACTATGTATCCCAAGTTCTAACTATTGTACCCAGCAAAACTATCTACTGTAGGTGAAGGTCAAAGGCGAACTTTCCATGACACAAACAGGCTAAAAGAGTTTGTGACAGGGCTGGAGAGATGGCTCAGTGGTGAAGAGCACTTACTGCTCTTCCAAAGGTCCTGAGTTCAATTCCCAGCAACCACATGGTGGCTCACAACCATCCATAATGAGATCTGGTGCCCTCTTCTGGTGTGTCTGAAGACAGCTACAGTGTACTTACATATAATAAGTAAATAAATAAATCTTAAAAAAAAAAAAAAAAGAGTTTGTGACAATCAGGCTACCTCTACAGAGGATGCTGGAGTACTTTATACTAGTGGTTCTTTCTTCCTAATGCTGTGACCCTTTTATACAGTTCATGTTGTGGTGACCCCCAACCATAAAACTTGCTGCCTAAAGATTCCAGAGTGTATAGAAATGGGAAATTATCTAAAGGGTGACTCCATCTATACAAGTCTGGAGAGAGAGATCTGAAAGTTAGGATAGAATTTTTGTGGTGACACTGCTGTTTAAGGATGAGCCATACTCTGATAAGCCAAATAAACTCATTGGTTTATTAAGCTAGACCTGGTTGGAGTCATTGCTTTGGTACATCATTGATACCTTATCTAAGGTTGAAAAGGAAAATAAAAAAATTCAATACGAACTTGCCCACATAAGCCTGGGATTGAAAGAGTTAAATTTGAGACTGGTGTTAGAGAGGATTACCGAAAACCACAGGGGCCAAGCCTGTCAATACAGATCAAAGCAAGCTGTTAGAAGGGCTGCCCAGGTCAGGGAGACATAAAACACAGAGATAGGGCAATAATGCAAGGACGCGCTCGGTGCCCAGGTCAAGGAGACATAAAACACGAAGATAGGGACGGGTTCGGACGGACATTGAGTGATGAATCATGGGCCATCTTGGTTTTCTTAAGTGTTAGCTAAAGGTCATTAGGAGCCTTGAATAGCACTCCTTTTCTCACTCCCCTTTTTAGGAATTCTCAACTCTAATCTGCACAAACTACATTTAAAATAACCAATCATGTATAGCCACCCTGATTCCTTTGTTCCCTCAGACCTTTTTCCTATATATAGCCCCTAACCCCTGAGCCTCGTGTCGCATTCCCTGGACTCCTGCGTGAGTTTGATGGGGAAACGAACCGCCCCCCCCAATAAAAACTACCTCTGCGGTTGCATCAAGACGGTCTCTCGTGTTTTCTGGGTGCATGTTTCCTAGGACTTGAGCAAGAACTCCCTTCGGGGTCTTTCAAGGTGAACAGACATTTGCTCATATCTCTCCAGGAAGCCTTGACATAACAATGTGGTATATCCCAAGAGGTTCTTGTTACTTGACAGTAGCACTTGAAGATCATTCCTCATTGATGTTTCTTGTAATATTCTTAGCATCCTGGTCTCAAAGAATCTAAAGGTTTTACTGAAAGTGTGTTAGTTCATTTCCCATAGCTACTAAAAGAAAGTTCCATAGTTAAGTGGCTTCAAACAACAGAAATTTATTGTGTCATAGTTCGGGTAGATTAAAGTGCAAATTCAACGTGTTGGCAGGGGCTGAAACCCTGCAGGGGTTCCTTGCCTCTTCCAGCTTTTTGATAGCCATGGATCCTCAGTATTTCTGAGCCTGCAGCTGATTAGGTCAAAGTTTGCCTATCCTAGAATTGTGTTCTTGCTGAATGTCTCAGACTAAAGTCCCCACCAGAGATGTTCTATTAGGCATTGTGATAGAAGGCCTCCATTGTTACCTTGATTGGATTAAGACCCTCCTAAACTATTAGTGCTTGCCTATGAGGACATTTCTAAAGAACATTAATTGTGAGGAACACCTGCCTAAAATGTGGCTGGCACCATTCTGTGGGTTAGGGCACAAGGCCGAATATAAAGGGGTAAAGCAGAAGTGAGCCGAGTCTTAGAGTTCAGCCTCTCTGCTTCTTAATCCCCTGAGATGGGAGGCATCTCAACTACAAATTCCTGCGACCATAAACTGTGCAATACCTTCTCTGATGTGACAGTGTACGTGGTGGTTTGAATATGCTTGGTCCAGGGAGTGACACTATTTGGAGGCATGGCCTTGTTGCAGTAGGAAGTGTGTCACTGTGGGCATGGGCTTTAAGACCCTCATTTTAGCTGCCTAGAAGTCAATCTTCTCCCAGTGGCCTTCAGATAAAGATGGAGAACTCTCAGCTCTGCCTGCACCATGCCTGCTTCGGTGATGCCATGTTCCCATTTTGATAATAATGGACTGAACCTCTGAACCTGTAAGCCAACCTCAATTAAATATTGTCCTTATAAGAATTGCCTTGGTCATGATGTCTGTTCACTGCATGTACACCTGCATGCCAGAAGAGGGCACAGACTTCTTTATAGATGGTTGTGAACTCAGCATCACTTGAAGAGCAGCAGCCAATGGTCTTAGCCAGAGCCATCTTTCCAGCCATGACAATGCACCTTTTAAAACCATGAGCTCAAATAAACCCATCCTTAAGTTGCTTCTCTCAGATATTATGATACAATTTTGCCAATGAGAAAAGTAATATGAGCCTGTTGCTGGTTAGTTTCATGTCAACTTGACACAAACTATAGTCATCTGAGAGGAAGGAACTCAACTGAGGAAATGCCTCCATAGGACTGGGCTATGTAGGTAAGTCTGTAGCACATTTTCTTTTT
>NW_022196896.1:104389272-104391915 GCF_008632895.1 Mastomys coucha
AGGCTGGCCTCGAACTCAGAAATCTGCCTGCCTCTGCCTCCCAAGTGCTGGGATTAAAGGTGTGAGTCGCCACCACCCAGCACATATTTTCTTAATTAGTAATTAATGTGGGAGAGACGAGTCCATTGTGGGTGGTGCCATCCCTGAGCTGGTGATTGTGGGATCTATAAGAAGCCAGGCTGACCAAGTCATGAGGATCAAGCCAGTAAGTAGCATTCCTCCATGGTCTTTGCATCAGCTCTTGCCTCGAGGTTCCCGTTTAGTCTGAGTTCCTATCTTGACTTTCTTCGACAAATGGTGATATGGATGCTTACACCAAATAAACCCTTTCTTTCTCAAGTTGCTTTGTGCAGGTGAGGTGCAGTGAAACCACCAAACCAGACCACTCTGTGGGTGCAGTGAAACCACCAAACCAGACCACTCTGTGGGTAGAAAAGGCTATTGGAGGTCAAATCACCAAGACTACCTCTTGTGGAGCAGAGTGAAGCAAAATGGTGGAAAAGCAAAGGAATTTTATAAGACGACAAGGTGGGGTCTTTGACCTGATACAGGCTGTTCTGGTTAACCAGGAACCAGACGCCCTTGGACTTAGTGGACCTTTGAGGATGGATTAAGGGAGGTGCTGGAAAATAGAAACTCACTCTATGAGATCTGAGATCTGCTTTACTGGTGAATAGAAACCTGCCTTATATCCCCAATAAATGAAGAATTTATGCTCTATTTACCTAATAGCAATCCTTCAGTTTACCTGGTCAGAATTCTTCTATTTAGGACATTGTAACCAGTACTGGCATTTTGGGGGGTTGCATTAGACCTCACACTTTGGTCATAGTGTTTCATCATAGTTGTAGTAACCCTAAAACACAGGACCTTGTTGATTAAACTTATTCTTTGTTTGTTTGTTTGTTTTTTGAGACAAGGCTTCTCTGTGTAGCCCTGGCTGTCCTGGAACTCACTCTGTAGACCAGGCTGGCCTCAAACTCAGAAATCCTCCTGCCTCTGCCTCCCAAGTGCTGGGATTAAAGGCGTGTGCCACCACTGCCCGGTGATTAAACTTATTCTTAACTCATCTTCATAAATACTGATTCCACATTAGGGCAATTCTTACATATACTAGGGTTAAGATAGTATTCCTATAGGGGAGCAGAATAAGCAGTTGTATAGGAGAAGAAATTTAGTTCAGCACTGGGAAGATAATGGTTGCCCAACTTCTGTTTCTCAAATTAAGTGGATATCCCAGTGTCCTCAGGACATCTTTTGGTCTGGAATTGGGGAAAATAGCAAGGAACCAGCCGTGGAGCTGCCTAAGACTGAAACCAGTAGCCATTTAAATTTAAATGTGGTTATTTAAATTTAAAATTAAATCAATAAAAGTTAAACAAATTAGACTGTCTGTTGCAGTAGCCATATTTCAAGTGCCCTGTAGATACTCATGACTAGTGGCAGCATATTACATGATCAGATGTAGATGAGTTCCACTATCACGGAACATACTATTGAATGGCGCTGTTCTAGACCAGTGATTCTCACAAGGGATTCCCAGACCAGGGGATTCTGCATTGCCTGGGAGCTTGTCATAGCGCACGTTTTCTGGACCAGACCAGCAGAATCAGATACTTTGGAGCCAATGAGAATGAATCCCCCAAGTGACCTTAATGTAGAGTTTAGGGAGTCACCCCATAAACCACACGTACATCAACCTCAGTCAGAAAGAGATAGTTTATTGAGTATTCACCCAGGACAGATTGATCAGGGCCACAGACCAGACTTGGGAGCTGACTGAGACCCCAAATGTTTCCCAGGGCCAGTTTCTAAAGGCAAAAACCACAATGAGCTCATGTGCAGGTGCAGGAAATGCTGCCCCACAGTTACTCAAGCTACTTTGGCTAGCTAGACAGACCAGTTCTAACTGACCTTTATTTTGATTGGTCGTAAGTGGAGCTTATGGTTGTGAGATTCCTTAGGATTAACAGACCTCAGAACATAACAGGGTATATGGTCAGTTTGACCCTGCTGCTAGTCAAGCTATTTTTCTGTGTCAGTAACATTGTGAAATGGCTGGCAGGAATGGAACAAAATGGCTGCATCTATGTTGGGGGAGGGGGTCCAGGTTTCAACAATTAATGCATGGACACATTTGAGAATTGCTTTATTTCAGTAATCATCCACCCCTACCCCGCGCAGCTCCCCACACATCTCTTTTTAGGGTCATAATATAAATGTGATTTACCTGACCACAAGTTCAAAAAAATGCCAGTTAATGGAATCACTAAGGTATCACTGGGGAGTCAATGCCCACTTACAATCTTAGTTGTGAATAATCAGGGTGATAATTTGACCCTGTTCCAGCCTCTCCCCTCCCCGAAGTGCTAACGAACCTGCACACAGATGGTATGTTTGGGGACGCATCCTCAGGGAATAGAAGTGTGACATCTGGGAGAAAAAAAATAGAAAGAGGACATTAGTGCAGGGAGCAAGCTTGTACAGTTTCATCACTGCCCAGCTGATAAAGGGAAGGGCCCAGGCTTTCCGCTGGAACTAATGTCCCCACACTTGCAGGTTTTATTCAAATCCTAAACTCCTGAAGGAGCCCTAGCATGGGTCCTGTACAGCTAGAGCTGGAGGGGAGGCGGGGGGGGGGGG
>NW_022196896.1:104392055-104423094 GCF_008632895.1 Mastomys coucha
TTCGAGACAGGGTTTCTCTCTGTAGCTCCGGCTGTCCTGGTACTCACTCTGTAGACCAGGCCTGCCTCTGCCTCCCAAGTCCTGGGATTAAAGGCGCGCGCCACCACTGCCCGGCGGGAAATGGGTTCCTTGTCACACTCTGGTAAGGAAAATTAAAACAGAGATAGGAAACAAAAGCATTTCAGTGTATGTGTAGCTGGAGATGATCAGGGGGACGGAGCTAACTCAGTTTCAGAAGGACACACATCACATGTTTTCCTTCATCCGTAGGTCCTAGACTTCATAAATACATTAAAATTATATATATACATATATCCCTTTATCAGCTGGGCAGTGCTGAAACCCATTCTACAAGCTTCCTCCTTGCACTATAACATAGAAATGAAACTGGGGCCGGGCGCTGGTGGCACACGCCTTTAATCCCAGCACTTGGGAGGCAGAGACAGGTGGATTTCTGAGTTCGAGGCCAGCCTGGTCTACAGAGAGAGTTCCAGGACAGCCAGGGTACACAGAGAAACCCTGTCTCAAAAAACCAAAAGAAAAAGAAAAAAAAAAAAAAAAAAAAAAAAAAAAAAAAAAAAAGAAATGAAACTGGGGAGAAAAGGGAACTGATGAGAGGGAGAGGGTAGTGGTGGATGGGGAGAATATGTTCGAAGTGCTTTATATAATTGAATAAAAATGACCTTATGTAACTGTCTTAGTCAGGGTTTCTATTCCTGCACAAACATCATGACCAAGAAGAAAGTTGGGGAGGAAAGGGTTTATTCAGCTTACACTTCCACACTGCTGTTTATCACAAAGGAAGTCAAGACTGGAACTCAAGCAGGTCAGGAAGCAGGAGCTGATGCAGAGGCCATGGAGGGATGTTCCTTACTGGCTTGCTTCCCCTGGCTTGCTCAGCCTGCTCTCTTATAGAACCCAAGACTTCCAGCCCAGGGATGGCACCACCCAAAACGGGCTCTACCCCCTTGATCACTAATTGAGAAAATGCCCCACAGCTGAGTCTCATGGAGGCACTTCCCCAACTGAAGCTCCCTTCTCTGTGATAACTCCAGCCTGTGTCAAGTTGACACACAAAACCAGCCAGTACAGTTACCCTATATAACAGAAAAGTATCAAGTAAAATTTAAGAGAAAGTGTTTTCTGTTACTATAATCAGTCAAGAACAGCTTAATCGAGAAGGCAGGTACTTGCAATCTTTATCAATGTCAGGTGTTTAGCCGCACACACTGGAGTGATGGATGAAATTACCCCTTTCCATTTTTTTTTTTGTCTCCCCTCATCTTCATTCCGAGTCTAACATTAAGTGATTAAAGTTCATTGTATGTGTGTGTGTGTGTGCCTAGTGCAGTCACGTGGCAGTCTCACCAGGAATTCCCTGGAAGCCTCTATGTGGAAGAGAGGGGACTCCGGTGTGATTTTGTGAGCGTGCAGCCCTGAGCTCAATGGAAGCAGCCACAGAGCCCGGCCGAGCTGAGGAATCCTGCAGAGAGCCCCGTGGAGCCCACTATCGCAGTTCACACTGTGTGATCTGAACCAAGGTATCTATCTATGAATCCAGGCTTCCTTGACAACACATACACACAGAGAAAAGCTTAGTTGAAAGTCAAGGGCCTTTGCCACTTAGCAAATGAAAGCAGAGGCTGACAAGCGTTGTTCTCCCAGCTTCTAAGCAAATGGGCCATTTCCTTCTGGCCTCCTCTCCCCCAGACTCCCTTTTTTCTTGCTCTTCTACATGCAGTGGAACGTGAAAAGGCATGGATCCAGGAGCAGAGCCAGCCTGTGCTACGTCTCTGAAGCTCACCTCCTAAGTACAGGAGCTTAAAGCTGCAGCTCACACTCAGGCTTACATTCTGCCTGTATCCCATTGGGATGAGTTTCTAGTCTCCGGGCAGGTCTGGAGACCACAAGAAGAAGGGATTTAGCCTAAAGTTTCCAGCAACAGGCTGAAGTTTAGTCAGGATGATCTGCCATGGTTTCTTTTTCTACCATGCCCCCACTTCCTCTCCCTTGCTCTCTTTTCTCAATTCCGCCAGGCACAATCTGACTTCCCTTCCTGTTCTCCTACCCACTGACCTCTTCTCCACACTACCTCTCTCATTTTTACCCTTTGTTTGGGCAGTTGCAGGTCCCTAGTCAGGAAAGATGGGAAACTAAGCAAGTCACCCATCATCCTGTTTGGTTAGCTAGCTTTTCGTGTACAAGTGTGTGCACGTGGAGGCCAGAGGCCAACCTCAGATGCCACCCCCTCAAGATGCAGTTTCACTTTTACCTGGAACCTCAATAATTAGGCAACTGCCTGTGCACACTAGAGATCCACCTATCTGATTCCTCAGTGCTGAGTTTATAGTCCTGGGCCACTATGCTTGGCTTTTTTATGTGGATTCTGGGGATCTAACTCAGGTCTTTGTGCATGCAAGGCAAGCTCTTTACAGACTTGTCTCCCGGTGCTTTACTTGGTTAACTTTTGTGCTGACTATATACCGACTCCAGAAAAACTCACTGTCCTGGATCTAACAGTCAACTACTGCAAGCATATAAGTTTGAGAAAGCTGGGGACCAGATCAGCAGGCAGACGACCAGAATAATGAAGGGAATGGCCTCTATTCACACTGCCCCATGGATACATTTTAAATGGTGCAGGGATTGAAAATGGAAATGCTCTCATATTAGAGCCAATTTTTGGTACAGAAGCCTTGGCTGTAAGCAAAGCGTATTACCAGCTGCTCTACATCCCCAACCGTAATCATTTCGAAGCGTATGCATTGGTGACATTTATTACATTCATTTAGGGAGAAGTCTGATGTAACTTGGGCTGGTTCTGAGCTCACTCACTACATAGCTGAGGCTGACCTTGAGTGTATGATCCTCCTGGTCCACATCCAAGTGTTGGGATTATAGGACTATTGTCCCACCACGTGGGTTTGTTATTATATTTATAGTCTGCACATCCATCACCACTGTGGCTGTCTTAATTAGGGTTTCTCTTTTTTTTTTTTCTTTTTTTTTGGTTTTTTGAGACAGGGTTTCTCTGTGTAGCCCTGGCTGTCCTCGAACACACTCTGGCCTCACGAACTTAGAAATCTGCCTGCTTCTGCCTCCCAAGTACTGGGATTAAAGGCATGTGCCACCACTGCCCCGGCAATTAGGGTTTCTCTTGCTGCAACAAAACACCATGATCAAAAAGCACATTGGGAATGAAAGAGTTTACTCGGCTTATACTTCCACATTGTCGTTCATCACCAAAGGAAGTCAGGACAGGAACTCTAGACGGGTAGGAACCTGGAGGCAAGAGCTGATGCAGAAGCCATGAAGAGGGTATATTGCTAACTGGCTTGTTTCACACAGCTTGCTCAACCTGCTTTTTTTTAATAGAACCCAGGACCACCAGCCCGGTGATGGCATTGCCCACAATGTACTGGGCCTTCCCCCATTGATCACGGAGGCATTTCCTCAAGGGAGGCTCCCTTCTCTGTGATGACTCTAGCTTGTGTCAAGTTAACACAAAGCCTGCCAGGACAACAGCTAAGACATTTTCAGTACTCTAAACAGAAGCTATAACCATTAAGTAATTGTCCCACATTCCTCCCTCTTATCCCCATCCTCCAGGAACCTCTGGTCTGCTTTATGAGCTTGAGCTTTATAGGTATGCTGTATAGTCAGAATCTCACAGTATTGTACTTTCGTCTTTGTGTTAATCATACAATATAAAGATTTGTCCACGCTGCCGCTTATATAAGAGCTTCCTTTTATGGGTGGCCATAACACATTTGTCCTGGTAGCCACAGACCCATGGAGGTGACTTCCATCTTCTGGTTATTATGACTAATGCTGCTATATCACCTGTCTCTGACCCCTCACCCCCAGCACTAGAATTACAAGTACCTGCCACCACCACACTGGGCTTTTTTGTGTCAGTTCTGGAGGGTCCAAGTCAAGTGCTCCTGTTTGCATGGCAGGCACTTTCCCAACTGAGCCATCTCCCCAGCCTCAACCGTTAGCCTTTTAAGGAATCACCAACTATTTCCACGGTGGTTGTGTCATTTTATACCCCTACCCATAGGCTTTAAAAAACAAACAACTATGTCTGCCCTGGGAGACAGTTGTCTTTTATTTGATTGATCAGATGTCTCCTGTGTGTAAAATCACTCCTGGTAGAGAGCCACTGTGTTATACCTCTCGCCAAATCTAGTTTTCTTTGCCTTGCTTTGCTTTCTTTTAACCTCTGAGAAAGTTTTATTTTCTCAGGAAATTTATGCCTTTTGGATAAAGTTTATTTGCCAGGAAGGATGGTCCCAGCATACTTATGCTATGACCAATGCATGGCCTCTTCTTTGCTGAGTCTATGTTTGGCTCCCAC
The DNA here is from genome assembly GCF_008632895.1 of Mastomys coucha. Lineage (NCBI taxonomy): Eukaryota > Metazoa > Chordata > Mammalia > Rodentia > Muridae > Mastomys > Mastomys coucha. The sequence goes on from NW_022196896.1 coordinate 104,396,416, forward strand.
ATAGCCTGTCCTGTGCTCCTTGTACATGATGCTGAAACCTGGCCTACCCAGAACCACACAAAAGTTTAGGCTATTCTCCTAATACTCAGGTCATATGTGATGCCCAAGTCTGCCACGCACACTTTGCGTGAAGGCGGTATCTAAGGCGTAAACTTCAAGGAAAGTCAGTCTCCTGCCTCCGCATTGTAGCCTGGCACCCCAAACTCAGAGGTGGCCCAGATATGTCCTCGTACTAGTGTGCTAGGAACTCACCAAGATATCATTTTCTTACAGCTAGCAAGAGAAAATTCGGACATTGCTTTCTGACCTTCACCAATGTTTCCAACTATCCTAGTTTAATGTTTTAAGTACTAGAGAGCAATTGAAAGGTTTCTCTCACTCTAAGACATTAGCTGAAAGTGTTAGGTCAAGATTCTCCTCTGCCTGCCTCCAGCAAGAACCACAGAATTAGCATAAGAATACCTCAACAGAGAGGGCTCCACCCCTCTTCCTCCTGCTTCACACCTAGCTACCAGACCCTGCTGACCTGGGTGTGTGGGGGTCATTTTGCCTGTGTGACTTCAGTCTAGCACTAGGACTGGGAGAAGAAGGACTTGGACTCACATGTAGGAATAGCACTAGAACTTTGATGGGCTAGGACTCAGATTCATGTATCTCTCGCAGTCCCCCGGGCCCAGAGCACTTGGCCCCGGGGGATACAGCACCAGTTCAGAAGAGATACCTGCTACTTTAGACCCAGTATGTTTCAGATAGCCTCCGAGGTACCTCAACTGTTGAGCTGCCAGATTTTTTATTTCTCTTTTGCAATGATTGTAAAAGCCTCATGTCATTTTTAAAAGAAATACACTCAGATTTTACACCACTCGTGTGTAGTTTGTCAAAAGCCGAATCCCGTGTCCACCTGGCCAGAATCCCTCGTCCCACGGAACAAGGGCCCCCCCACCCCCCGCAAGAAATCCCAGTCCGTGGTACAAGTCAATGTGTTCTTGGCTTCTAAAACCAAAGCTGCCAGTATCTGAGAAGTTACTTTACTATAACTCATACTCCTGCCCCTTCATACCCTGAGATTTCCGTGCTCCGCTCTACCAACTGTGCAGTGATCATTGATCTGTTCATTTCTCCTGCTGCCAAAGGACCTGGCTGTATTTAGCCTTGGAATATACAGGTGACTGGCCTGTGAGCTGCTCTCCACTCTCCCCCGCACAGATATTGATCAAGACAGTTTGTGGATGGGAAGTTCCTGAATGGGGTTCTCCTTTCCACCTGATCCTGTGTCATGATGAAGAACAGGAAGAGAAGGTCTTCTTCTCTTTAAAAAGAAAAGTCAACAGCCAGCTACCCAGATGAACACTCTTAGAGTCGGAAACATCTAGCTACCCAGGTGAATGATGTTCTTACAGTAGGAAACAGGAAGCTTCCGAGATGAACACTCTTACAGTAGGAAATGGGAAGTGACTAGAGGTTTGTTATTCAGGGACTTTACTCCTGTGTGACTGTTGGAGACCTGAGCCACAGTCCTACACATTCATGTTTCTAACAACTTGGACATATTTTGCAAAGAGAAAAAGTAATAAAGAGTCTGGTGTAGTGTGCAGTGGTACAACTTGAAATCTCAGCATTTATTGTGTACAAGCAGGAGGATCAGGAGTTTGCCGCCATCTTGGGCTACATGAAGCCTTATTCTTTTTTGCGGAGGTGGAGATGAGACATGGGTTTTTTTGTGTATCCCTGGGTGTCCTGGAACTTGCACTGTAGACCAGGCTGGCCCCAAACTCACAGAGGTTTGCCTGCCTCTGCCTCTTGAGCGCTGAAGTTAAAAGCATGCACAGCCACAGGCTGAGGCCCTGTCTTTAAAAGAAATTTCCAGCATGGATTGTGGAGGGACTCTAAAGACCTCACCCCTAGCTGAGGATCTAGTCAGAAGGATGACTCCTAGGGATGTTTCCCTAGCCCTCACCCCACCCCCCACCCCACCATAGTCCTTGGGGGTAAGAGGAAAGCAGACTCATTTATTGTAATATGGGGAGTGCCTTTATACCCTCGACCAATGTCCCCGGTCCATGACTGTTTGTCCCAAGCAGCTGGCACCAGCCAATTGGCTGCCCTGGTCACACGCTGTCTTTGTTCCTCTCCAGGTGTCAGGCACATTTCTGGGGTTAGTAAATGCAGAAGGGCCTGCTGCGAGCATGCATGGGCCATTGTGGGCCACTAGTCAGAGCATGTTGCCTCACTCCCCCTATAAAGTGACACTCACTTTTAAATGCAGGTATGGCCGATGGTAGGCTGCCCGTACCCTACTAGATGATCCCAAATTCATGTACATAAGGGTAGCATATAACTGTAACTCAAGCTCCTGGGGATCCAGTCCCCTCCTCTCACATCCATGAGCACTAGACACTTTTACACACACACACACACACACACACACACACACACGCACAGGCATTCTGCCTTAGCGTTCTTACAGTGGTTTTATATGAGAATTACCCCCATAGACTCTGGTATTGGAGAACTTGGTCCCTACTTGGTGTTGGTGTTTTGTCGGCCGCCTTTCCGTCCAGCGGAAATAAGGAGGCAAACACGAGCCCTTCTCCAAGCAGGTTTTATTCAGGAAACTTCATTTTTACTTCTTCTTAATAATCTCTCTAATCTCTTCAGTAGTAGTCTCTAGTAGTCTCTCTAATCTCATCTAGTCTCTCTAGTAGTAGTCTCTCTCAACCCCCAGCCTTCACAGGTTAAATACTTTTCCTGGTCCCAATCAGCATCAGCTACGTGGCAAAGCATAATAGGCTGCCGGAAATTCATACCAGCTTGCCTCACAAACTGGAGGCACTCAGCTTCTCCAACTAATGGCTTGATTATCAATGCTCTGTGCTCTGGCCAGAGACCAGGTGTTCAATATAGGGTGGCAGCTGCGGCTCCCCACAGTGTTTAGAGGTTGTGGCCTTTCTGGGAAAGTATGTTGCTGTGGTTGAGCTTAGAGTGCTGAAAGTCTCCCCCTATTTTCAATGTGCATCCCGCTTTCTGACTGTAGTTGAAGTGTGACCTCTCAGCGTCTCAGGCCTGCTGCCTGCTGCCACACTTCCTTACCATGATGGACTCCTTTCCTCTGGAACCATAAGCCCACATAAACCCTTTCTTTCATAGGGTGCCTTGCTCATGGTGTTTTATCACAGCAGCAGGAAACTCACTACTCTGGTCCCATCCTGGAGTGCTAGGGTCACCAGCCTGCATCACAATGTGTTATGGCACTTTGCCTCATCTTTCCTGGGTTTATCTCGTGCTTTTCTTTTTTCCTTCCTTTCCAAGTTGTGTAAGTTCCTTATGTATGTGGGCAATAGAACCCTTATAAGCTGACTGGCTTGCAAAAGGTTTTTCCCATTCCTCCTCTCGGGTTGCTGTTCCATTTCATGGTTGTACTTGTACATTGAAGCCTTTGAGTTTGGTGTTGTCGGCGTATGCTGTTGTTGTCTGTGCTTTTGGTAACATAAAGCCAAAAAAACGCTATTGCCAAAACCAGTTGGAAGGAGCTTGCCCTTGCTTGACTTTGCTGGGACCCAGGTGTGTGTCACTGTGTTCTTTTGCATGTGGGTGTCTAGTTTTCCCAACAGGAAATGTTGACAAGGCTCTCCTTTCCCATGTGTTCTTGGCATTGGTCTTACAAGGTAATTTCTCAGCCAGGTGTGCTAACACCTGTCATCCTGTTGTACACAGAGTCAGGAAGAGGGGGCAGCCCAGTGGACTGGTTACCCGGGCTTACTCCGGGCACTCTGTTTTATTATACTTTTGTATGAACTGGTTTTATGATACTTCCATGCTATTTTGATTACTATAGCATCTTTTGAAATAAAAAAGAGTGCTATTTCCAGCTTTGTTCTTTGTCAAATTTCCTCTGAATGTTCGGGATATTTTGAGGCTCTGTATGAATTTTAGGTTTTGTTTGTTTGTTTGTAAAAAAGTATCATTGTTGCCGGGCGGTGGTGGCGCACGCCTTTAATCCCAGCACTTGGGAGGCAGAGGCAGGTGGATTTCTGAGTTCGAGGCCAGCCTGGTCTACAGAGTGAGTTACAGGACAGCCAGGGTACACAGAGAAACCCTGTCTCGAAAAAACAAAACAAAACAAAACAAAAAAAGTATCATTGCAATTTTTACTAGGACTGCCTGGAAAGCTTTGTAACTTTGCACTCTATCACCTGATATAATACAATGAGAATGTGCTCCTTCATTCCAAGAAGGCAGACCCACAAGGCTGAAGTTAGTGATCACCAAGGGCTTTTATGAAGCAGAGAATAGAAGGTGGTGAATTTTTACCAAGCAGCAGAAGTCACTGCCTCCAGTAAAGAAGGCTCACCTAAGAAAAATAATAATAAAATTAAAATTGGGGGTTGGGAAATGGCCTAGTGGATATGATCCCTGGCTGAGGTCCTGTAGAAGTGCCTCAGTGGTTAGAAGCCTTGAGGACCTGAGGTTGATTTCCAGCATTCACATCAGGCAGCTTCCAATTGCCTGATACCCCAGCTCCAGGCAGATCTGACACCTCTGACCTCTGTGGGCACTTGCATTTCATTGCACTCCCACCCCGACCCCATACATATGATCACAATAATAATGATAATGATATTAATATTAATAATAATAATAATACAGCGCTAGCTGCTCTTCCAGAGGATGTAGGTTCAACCAGGTTCAATTCCCATCCTCACCTAGCAGCTTGCAACTGTCTCAAAGTGATCCAATACCCTTACACAGTAAAATATGCAGTCAAAACACCAGTGCACACAAAACAAAAACAAGTAAATGTAAATTAACATTAGATTCTGGAGTCGTGTTAACAGAAGTAGAAACTTGCTTCAAGTACCCATTGTCTATGTTAAAAAGCCAAAGAAGTTAGAGAAAACTATGCAGCTAACTGGATTTGTTTCCAAGAGTGTGGCTTTAAGGTGTTACACTGGTTTTTGTTGTTGTTGTTGTTGTTGTTGTTTTGTTTTGTTTTAAAATAGGAGCAAGTCCACAACTGCTGTGCCAGTTAATGTCATAGCTTCAGCACAAACTCAACACATGCAGGTTGCCTGCTGTGTGTTGTGCTCTGGAGGTAGCGCCCATATGTCATGTTGTAAGAGTCCCGAAATTGCTAAAGGAAGACCCCAGACTCAGATCATAGGCAAAAACCAAAGAACATTTATTCTGCAGAAACAACCAGCATGCAGGGGTCAACCCTTCTCCAAGACAAACCCAACAACCCCAGACAAAGGAGGGCAGGCCCTCTTATACTGAACCAGGGAACTCTATAGAAGGATAAGGTAATCACTAATGGGATTGGCAAGGGCCAAAGCGGAGGCATTAGTATAACTTTGATTATTGATTAGGATGTTAGCTCTTATATATTTAGAGAGTAGATGGGGTAATCTTAATTTCATAGGTGGGTGCTAGGGAGGTCACAGGAGTCAGCTTCTGATTGGCTTTTGCCAGATGGTCAGTTGTAGGACAAATGAGGGTGGCTGCAGAGTGGCAAAGGCAACTCCTTCAGGAGGACCTAACTGAAGATGGCCTGAGAGACCAAGGATTGCTGACACAGACAATGCCAGCCAACTGGAACTGCTATTTGGAAGAGATGCTTGCTGGGGACATGAGTCAGAAGTGCTACCCACATATCTTCAGTGATCAGGGATTTTATAATTAGATTCAATCACTAACTCTCTACATTCCAGAATTACCTAGGAAGAGACACCTTCAACCAGGGATTATCTAGATCAGGCCCACCTGTGGTCATGTCTGTGGGAGACTGTCTCCCTTACTCATTAATTGATGTAAAAAGACTCAGCCCACTGTAGGTAACACCATTCCCTAGGCAGAGGATTCTGGCTTATATTAGTATGGGGGGGGGGCGGTGAGCACAAGTGTGTGTGCATGCATGCATTGTCTTCCTGCTCTTGATTGTGGGTGTGACTTAACTTCCCTGGAATGACAGACTGTACCCTGGAACCATAAGCTAAATTAAACCTTTTCTCCCCAAAGTTGCTTTTTGTCAGAATTTCTATCACAACAGAAATGAATCAAGGACAAGGGCTCTGCCAGAGATCTTCTCATTTGGTTACAAATTCAATTTTCCAACATTTAGTACTAAGTTTGCCAAAAGGGTCTACAATGCTTACACAAGAATTAAATGTGGCTACTCACAGCCTACTTAAGGGTTAGATTCCTCTTTTCTTTTAATCATGTTTTGTGGAGTTTCTTAGAGTTTTCTGGGAATGAGGCTCAACAAGGTAAATAGTGTGTCTTAAAAAAAAATTATATGGCTTTATGTTAAAGAGGCAGAATCAAGAACAGTGTATACTGCTTAGCTATCCTATCCCAAAGAATGCAAAGGAGAAAGAGAGAGAGAGAGAGAGAGAGAGAGAGAGAGAGAGAGAGAGAGAGAGAGAGAGAGAGAGAGAGAGGGAGGGAGAGAGGGAGAGAGAGATTTACTGGGCTCCCTTCTCTGCATCCCTTCTAGCTTGCTGTCGGCACTGTAGAAGAGGCTTCCCAGATCCCTGTCACTCAAAACATTAGCCACTAGCACACACACAACCTCTTGAACACAGGAAGTGTGCTAGTTCCATCTAGCTCTGTTGAGAGATACTGCAAAATATTCACGGGGTTTTGGAGACCCGTGAAGCTACAAAAGTAGCTACCAAGAACTAGTTAAGAACTGATAATCGGATGCCAACAAGGGAAAATAAAATATTAATTCAAATTAAATTCATGAGCTTCTTTTTTTTTTCTTGCTTGAGAAGACTAGTGGAAATAACCCTTGTGGCTCCCATGATCCTCACGGATGCTGGTCTCTCAAGGCACTGGCTATACTTAGCACGTCTCTCCTTTGTTGTTTCCTCCACAGATTAAGCTGCTATTTGGGGGTTTAGGAAGGATTTCCCAGCAGGATGGAGGAGGTGTCTCAGCAGGCCAGGGTGTTATACCAGACCCTAATGCCAAGGACTTAACTGGGCTAATCCGCTTGAGCAGGAATTTAACTGCTTTGGTCATTAGCCGAGACTTGGCCTCTGCAAACCCTACCTATGCCTTTGGATTATATTTTAGGGAATTAAAAAAAAGAGAGAGAATGGAGAATGAAAGACCGAAAGGAAGAAAACCAGATCCTCACTTCACATCCTGGGATGACGGTCCAAAGTTACAGGGTTTCTAAATTTGTCTTGAGTTTACCTGGATAGCAAGCTGAGAGCTATTTCAGGGCTTGCCTTCGTTCTATAAAGGAAATGTCAGTGGTTACGATCTTCTTTCTTTTTTTTACGGCTACAGTTGAAAGGGCTGGAAAAGTACATTTGCTTTGGAGAGGCGGAGAGACAGATTGAAACCCTGTGGGGAGTATCCAGTTACCTTTCTCCAGCTGGGAAAAAGACCGCTGGCCCAAGGATGGGATTTCAGCCCTTCAAGTTACATAAGCAAACAGCCCATCCATCCCATGCAATGATAATTCTATGAAAGAGGCTAAATAGATCCAGGCCAGCTCCTTGCTAGAGATGCAGAAGGAGAGGATGGCCTGAGAGAGGTCATTGTCCTTTGCCAGCAGTTGGTAGGGTGGGACAAAACTTCACAGATGACCTAGCTCAGGGCCCCCACTGTGCTGTGGCTATCAGAATCACCTGGGGAATGTTAATGATCCCCAGGTTTAACATGAACTCCAGACCAATGAAGTCATCGGTGTTTGGAAAGCTTCCCAGGTCATTCGGATGCTCAGCCAAGTTCGTAAACCTCAGATCTAGGTCACCCCCTTGTTTTTGTGACACGGAGATACAAAAGATCAGGGGACAGTGCTTCAAGTCCCTCCAGCCAGCGAGTGGCAGAGCAGAGCTTCTTTCCTTGGCTTAGACTTTATATTCTCCTTTGTCCATAGTCTCAGCTCACTACCCTTCCATGACATTGACGTTATCCTGCTTTCCTTAGAAACGTTCCCCCAGATCTTTGCAGAGCCGTCTCAGCTTCCACTCTTGAGGCCAAGGCCAACTGCAAGCCATGTTAAAAAAAAACACATTATTGTCTTTCTTTGGGGGCACTTCCAATGCTCTAAAATCAAGGGGATGTATGTTGGCTGCCGCCCCACATCTTATCTACCAGGGTCTCTGCTCTCCTGGAAGGACCCATAAATGTTCCTAGTCTGGGAGGGTTGATTCCTAGCTGTAACGCTGCGTACCTTCTGGGCAGTATAGCTAGCCCTCTGTTATCCACAGGGTCTACTTCCATAGAGCCAACTTACCTCAAAAAATACCCAGAGAAAAAAGCATGACCTGGTGGCACACATCTGTAATTCCAGCACTTAGAAGGCTAAATCAGGAGGATTGCAGATAGGAAGTTGAGGCTATCCTGGGCTACAGAGCAAGTCTGAGGCAAGTCTGGTCTACACATGCTGAGCTCAATACTCAATACTGAGTCACGCACAAAAACTAACGACCCCCCCCAAAAAAATTTTTTTTAAATCTACCTGGATATAACATTTACTAACATTTTCCTCTAAAAAAAAAAAAAAGTGGGGCTGGCAAGATGGCTCAGCAGGTAAGAGAACTGACTGCTCTTCCAAAGGTCCTGAGTTCGGATCCCAGCAACCACATGGTGGCTCACAACCACCCGTAATGAGATCTGATGCCCTCTTCTGGTGCGTCTGAAGACAGCTACAGTGTATCACGCCGGAGTGAGTGGGGCCAGAGCAAGCGGGGCCAGAGTGAGTGGGCAGGCAGAGGTCCTGAGTTCAATTCCCAGCAGCCACACACATGATAGCTCACGACCACCTGTACAGTTACAGTGTACTCATACACATAAAATAAAATAAAATAAATCTTTAAAAAATGCAAGTATGCAGTATATGTAGAATATATCTTCTCCACATCTACCCAATTCCCTCTCTTTCCTCTCCCCTCCCCTCTTCCATTAGTCCCATCTGTTGCCCTAGATAATTTGCCTGTCTTCTTTCATCCATATATGCATACATATTATATGTATTTATATAAAATTAAAGAACCACAAATGAGACTAGTTTATAAGATTCTCTCTAATCCCATTTATTTTCCTGCAAATGACAATTTCTTTCTTCTTTATGACTTAAAAGAGTTCCATTGTATATATTGAACTTTTTCTTGTCATTATCCTCTAAGCTGGCTCGTTTAAATTCTTCTATGACACTTACATTTACATTGTACTGGGTTCTTTACATACTCTATATAGTACTTAAAGGGAAAATGAGCATAACTTATATGCAAATTTATCCATTTTTATATAGAGGACTTGAACACAAACAGATTTGAGAATTTGCAGTCCTAAACTTAGTCACTCTCAGATACCAGGGAATGACTGTGGTCCAAGTTATACATGCTGAAAAAAAAATTCATTAATTTTGAGAACTATGATGTCCTGTTCACTCTTGCAAACCACATCTGTTTTTACACACGGGGCTCATTGACTATAAGCTTGACTTCTGTACTATTTAAAGAGAGGACAATTTCTGTCATGATTCAGAATGTTCTTAGATAGATGATATAGTGTGATTATATTAAGAAAGCATCCCACAGAAAAAAAAAAAAGAAGCATATATTGCCAATAAAGATCAAATTGTAATTGTTCTTATAGCTGAAAAGACTAATGATGTGTCCATTAAAAAAAGAACTTCTAAGTGAATGACATTGCATATACAAATCCATGCAGCAGGACCTCCAGGCTAGGATTATAGTAACCATGAATGTCTGTATTACCTGGAAGCTGTGACAAGGGCGAACTTCCAGGTACCTCAGCCCAAGACTACTACAAAAGCTTCACAGGCATGAATCCGTATTTTAACAAGGTCCCTAGAACTCAAACGCACATCATTTGAAGAACTGATGTTGTCTTCAGTTTTCTATAGCTATGAGATATTTAAAAGAAATTTAATTTTTTTAATTTAATTTTTTAAAATTTTAAATTGTTTCTGGAGACAAGAAAGTTCAAGAGCAGGTATTTGTGTCTGCTAAGGACATCTTTGTTACATGCTGGGAGGCATCAGAAATCCAAGACTATCCTTAACTGATATCCTTAGCTCAAGGTCAACCTGGGCTACTGGAGACTCTATCTCAACAAACAAACAAACAAACAACTCCAAACCCACAATGTTTTGACATAATTTTAGGGAGAGTCCATTGAAATCACAGCAATGGGCCTAGCCTGAGACTCTAGACTTCTAGACTTGGGGTTCATAATTGAGGGCAAGGCAGGGGATTCAAAAGAGACTTCTCATCACGTTTTGGTTTCTTTGGCTGGGAGATGCAGTAAATGTACACAAGACAAGTTAGCAGGAGAAAAGCCATAATTACATGTGTATGCACAGGAATCCCTGGAAACTGGAGAGCTGCAGAAGGGTCAGACAAAGTTGAGACAGCTGGCTGAGCTACACACACACCACACACATAGGTTTTACACACACACACACACACACACACACACACAAACATACACACATGCACGCACACATACACATATATACACAAAGGGGGAAGGGGCTTCTTGCAGTGGTCATCCCCTGTGCCTCCTGTGACCGGGTTGATTTCCTTGGTAACAGGATGCTGGAGACTCATTACCCTTGAGTTCCTTTTGGAGAGTCCTCTTCAAGCAAGCAGGTGATGGGGTGGAGCTTGGAGAAAACTTCCATTTCCTTGTGTCCTCAGTATTTACGAGTTGGCGCTCCCTGGCTGTATATGACCATATGGTAACAGTTCCCAGCTCCCCAGGCAGGGTTACCAACCTCTTGAGGCTGTGTCCCTGAGGCTGTTCCTGAGGCTGCTCTAAACTCAACCTGTTTTCAGAGCCATTTCTTTCCCTCAGCATGATGGTGGCTTGAATGAGAAACAAATTACAAGGACTTAAACGGACAAACAGACCACAATTAAGAACTCAGCTCCAAGGGGTCTTCAGAAAGTCAAGGGTGGTCGTAAATCCCGGACGAGCCCCCAAATGAAAGGACCCCCCCCCCCCCCCCCCCCGAGCTCGGGAGACCCTCACTCAAGTCTTGGGATAACACAGCCACCCAATAACTCATGAGAGACCGCTCTTGCTGCAATCACATGAGGTTTATTCAGGCCAGATCTGGGGTCGAACTCGTAGCCTGGCAGGCCAGAGGGGTTCGACCACAAACACAAGAAGTGAGGGGTATTTAAAGGAAAAAAACCACAAACTAGGGGGGTTGAAGGGGTTACCAAGGAAACATAACAAGAGAACAGTGGAAAATTCTAAAGAGACCCAGCCCCTATTTGAGTCAGGGTCATAAGGAAAACGTCCTACACACTTATTATGACAAGAATGTGGTCTGGTCAATGTTATTCACTTTATGGCTGACCATTCCCTAGAACTACCCAGATGGCTCATATCCTGCCTTTTGTTCTTGGACCTAACTAGGGGGAGCCTTTGTGGCCACAGGTTTCTGAAACTGGCTAGTCTACATTCTTGGCTCGTTACAGAGACCTTCTATGTCCTTTAAGTAAAGGTTATACAGTATACATACATTTCTACTAATACATTTCCCTTTTCATTAGCATGCTTTTCCCCAAATTTCTAAATCTCCCAGTCTTTCAACATGATGCTGTCATTTCCCCAGGCCTGGACAGTCTGAGGGCAGGGAGTTATGACTTTCTTACCTGTTTGTTTTGTTTTGGTGGGATGGGGAGGACAGAATCTCACTGTGTAGCCCAGGCTAGCATTGACTTTACAGTCTCAAGTGCTGGGCTTACAGGCCTGAGGCACCACAAGCCTACAGGTTTTCTTATTTGTGCTTGTTGCTTAATCTCTGATACACGCTCCAGTGCTCAGGTGGGAGACAAATGCTAGGACCATTTACTAACCTGTCGAATTGGCTTCTACAATGAAAGCAGAAAACAAAATTGGTCTGTGGTGAAGATAGTCTAGAGGCTGGAGTTGCAGTGATTGCTGTGCCTGCTGCCTGCTGCTTTTTCTAAATTACTGTATGCCTTGTTATGCTAAGCAGTTCCCACTGTTCTTTGCTCCCACATAACTTAAAAGCTATGTTTTGATTGGGAATCAGAATGACAGAGAGCAATGAATTTTCTCTTACACTCAGGTTGTGAGGAACTGGCTCCATGGGAAGGGTAGAAGGAGCAAAAATGACACATATGTAACAGCTTTTGCCTCTTAACAAGAAAAACATACAGCTGGAGTAGCCCTGCCCCAATCTAGAGGTGGCATTTGGCAGGTAGGTTTTTTTTTTTAATACTCTGGGCTTTATCTGAGAGTCATGCTTTTCCTGGGCTCTACAATAGGGTGGAGATAGGAGGACGTACAAGCTCCAAAGATGCTAACAATTGCTTCCTAGAAAGCATCAACCATGAGGCTGGGGAGACGGTTCTCCAGATGGATAAGAACACTAGCTGTGCAAGCAAGAGGACTTGAGTTTAAAGGACATGAGTTCAAATCCCCGGCACCCATGTAAAAGTCAGGCATTGTGACTGTAGGTGCCGGGTACCCCAACACGGTAAGGCAGAGATGCTAGGAGCTCTCTGGTCAGCCAGCCTTTCTAATCAGCAAGCTTCAGCTCAACGACAGACTGTCTCAAAAAGCAAGACGAAGAAGAATGATGTCAGAAGGACATTTAGCATCCTCCTCAGGCCTTGGGATGCACATGACAGGTGAGTGCAGCTGTATACCACACATGCACGCACACCGAGTACACAGACACCACCAACACATTCATACACACACATACATATATGCATACGAACACACACATGTATACGCACACACAAACCTATACACATGTGTATTTACAACACATTAGCAAAAGTCTCATGCATTTGCTCATCTACTATCTGAGTAACGAAATAAAACACTGAATGGCAATCACGGAAATTAGTGTTTGAAATCAACTATTCAACCTGCCTAAAAAAAGCAAATTTTAAAACACCAGAGAACAAAAGAGGTGATTCACAACTTCAAAAGAGAAGACAGAAGCGGGTTTCTGAGTAGGGCTGCCCTCGCCTGAATTCACTCTCCTTGTTGGCAGTTCGGGTAGGTAGATGGGCAGGTAATCAAACCCTCCTCCGGCTTCCATTATCACCGGGACTCTTCACCCTTTGTGTGAGAGCTGTTTTCAAACTGTCTGCAGACAGTTGGTTGGCTCACAAAGAACTGGGTTTTAAGGAAACAATGAGCCATTTCAATTGCATTTCTCCACAGATGGGACAGTGCTGTCCACCTCTCCTTCTAAGACAGGCTTGTGGTGACATCAGGACTCACAGTTGAGTATAAGCTGAATGAAGCCTTAGTGTTTGACTCTACCCTAGGAGTCAAACACTAACACTTAGGAACTCTTGTTCCTAAGCCACCCGTGGCTAGTGAACTTTTTAAAAAAGTGGCTCTGGAGTCAGACAGATCCCTTTATGTGGCCTCAATGAGGCTGCACCTTTCAGAGTCTTCATCCCTTGCTCCGCTTGCTAAGTCATAGGACACAAACCCTTTCCCGGTGTCTTGTCACATATGAACTGTTATATATAATCATTTAGCACAATGCCCGCGCATACCAAGGTCTCAATAAACATTAGCAATTATGATAGTTCTGCATCACAATGTATGTGTAACAGTCCAGCGTAGGCTGAGTTTAGTATGACCCTCCCCCACAGGTAGACCTGCTTGATTCCTTTCTCAGGTCTGGAACTGGGTTATAAAGAAATTCAGAAGCCCTGCAATACGACCAAGTAAGGTAAGAGGATGGCTGCAAGTAAGTAGCCCAGGCTATATGGTAAGTTCCAGGGTGGCTGGGGCTACAGCATGACACTATATCTCAAACCAAACAGAAGAGGACTATAAAGGCTAGGTCCAGGGATGGAGAGATAGCTCAGCAGCTAAGAAACCTTACTGCTCTATCAGAGGACCCCAGTTCAGTTCCCAGCACCCACATTAGGTAGTTTATGACATCCTATAACTCCAGCTCCAGGGGATCTGACACCTTCCTGCCTTTACTGGTACTAGATATATATGTGATACATACATACATGCATACATACATACATACAGGCAAAACAACATATATGCATACATACAGGCAAAGTACATGCATAAATTAGAATATAATAGCAATAAAAAAGTAAGATATAGAAAAAAACATTAAGATAAAACCTTCTCAATAATGTCATCCATCCGGAAATCATAACTGTCAGTATTTTGTGATGCTGTTTTATATATTTGGGCTTCTTTTTTTTAAAAAAATATTATCTACCTCTGTAATGATTTTAATAGAAAATTACCCAGTACACAATCCCTTGGGAGTTGCATCATTTAATGCCTTTTCATTTCATAAAGTATTAATTCCTTTTCATTTGTTTTAAAGATATAACTGATATACAATTAAACTGACCTATCAACATACATGTGAAAGGTAGAACTCGCACCAAAGTAATGATAGCACCCTTCTAAGGAATCCCCCTATACACACTGGCAGCAGCAGGGGGATTCCTGAGAATTGCTGGCCAGCTGGTTCAGCCTCATCAGCAAGCTTCAGGTCAGAGAGAGATCCTGTCACTTACACAGACACTTAGATACAAAGAGTAGGGAGAGGGAAAGGGGGAGAGAGGGGGAAGGAGGGAAGGAGAGAGAAGAAGGAAAAAGAGAGGGAGAGGGAGGGAAAGAGGAGGAGGAGGAGGAGGAGGAGGAGGAGGAAGAGGAAGAGGAGGAGAAACAAGAGGAGGAGGAGAGGTCCATAGAACTCCATCTTTCCCAAGTACAGAACAGAGTAAGATGTCAGTTTGCAGCAGCTCAGGGAAGACCCTCCAGTACCCAACGCGTTGCTGAAGGATGGAGATGGTACAACTGGGAAGTATCTGTGCTCTCGGATCCCTGCCTGTTTCTTCCTGTCTGCCCCTCTTCTACGCCTAAGTACATTCCCATAACCACTCAACATATTCATCTCCCTTGAGCTTTTCCCGTCTACAAACCATAACAACACAACAGAACTCCAGGAGACTAGAAGGGCCAGACAGTACCACTCTCTTTCTCTACCTGGAAACCAGACAGAGCAAACCTCCACGTTTTCCCTTTAAGCTGCAGTAGTGGCATCTACAAGCCTTCATTAACTCACATGACAACGTGAATGCCGTTACAATCTAGTCCTTTCTGTGAGCTCTAAATGGACACCTGCCCCAAAGCTACACACTTCCGTGGCAGTCACCTGCCTTATTTCTATCCCTTGCTTCTCAAGGAACACTGCCCAAGAAAGTTCCAGAAAGAGCTTGACTCCTGTTTTCATCTGGCCCCACACTGCAGGATGCTGACCTTGCCAAGGTCCATGAGGATGTAGGAAAAGCTGCCCCCACCCCTGGCAGGGATGCCTGCTTCCCTCTGTGATGCACAGCAACCAGGCCTTACCTCAATCTCAAAAATTTCTTCTTGAAGTTCCTTCTTTGGCTTCTAGCTCTAATTGCTTTAACCAGAGGGCTGGGGCCCAGCAGAATGAGATCTGCTCTCTTCCTGATTGTCCCTGGCATCCCTCCTTAGTTTTCCCTCTCCCAGGAACAGTCCCCAAAGCAATCATACCCATTTGTCCCCATGCAAACCAGGGATAATACTGGTTTAGCATTCACAAGAGATCTCTTTTTTATACCTTTGGCAAGACATCTCAGATGTCCCTTTTTCTTTAGAGACAAGGTAGTTTCGTTCTATAGCTCAGAGTATCTTCTTGCCTCTGTAAGATTCAGAGAGCCGAGCCTTACGTCCAGGATGGCTCCCTTTTGTCCCCATTCACAAAGACACAGAGATGGAGATCCATGCAATAAGCAAGAGGTTTAATGACCCAATATACTGGGGTCGCCCTGCAATCGGGGCAAAGGCGACCACGAAGAACAAAAGCACACACTTTTTATACCCTTTCAGAACATAGGTTTAAGCATGAGTTGGTTATCTCTCATTGGTGGAGCTCATTGTTCTGTTTCCATTGCCCTTTGTGCCCCAGGTGAGGAGGAGATACTGGGGAGAGATCCACCCCCTACTGGAGATGTTTCCTGATTACTCCTGCAATTAGGGCATCTCCTGGGGACAGATGTTTATTCAATAAACTCTTTCGGTTCCCTGACTTTAAGCTTAATGGACATTCCTGTCTTCCTGGTATTTTTATGAGGTGTCCCTGTTTACTCAATTCTTACACCTCAGCCTCCCTCCCAAGTGCTGGTTAGAAAGAAATGTTTTCTGTTTGTATTTGTTTTGTTGAGACAGTCTCATATAGCCCAGGTTGGTCCCAAACTCACTATGTAGCTAAGGATGACCCTGAACTTCCTCCTCTATCCGACCCTTGAGCTCTGGGGTTACAGATATGCATCAGCACACCAAGCTCAGTGGTATATCTCTATATAAAGACTTTACAGAAATGGATGTAGGCTTTGTCTTGAATACTGACCCAAAAGACAGAATTGTTCAGATTGTAGCTAAGCCAGCAGCAAAAGGAATCCCACCATGGACAAGAATCACAGTCAGGTAAGGGAGAGAGAGGGTACTGCCAGAGAAGACAGAGAAGACGCGAGAATAGAACCCAGGTGGGAAGGGCCTGGATTTAGTGACAGCATCTTAGGGAGTGATGAGTCACAAGAACTCATAAGGAGGTCTGCGGTCCACATATGACTAAAGCTGAATGTCCTCTGCTGCATGGGGAGTAACCACCGACCTCTGACAGCCTACAGCAACTGGGCTGCTTTTGACATTTCAAGCAAAATATCTTTCCCCTATCATGCAAGGTTAGGAATTTCTTTTTTTTAAGATTTATTTTATTTATTTTATGTATATGAGTACACTGTAGCTGTACAGATGGCCATGAGCTATCATGTGTGTCGTTGCTGGGAATTGAACTCTCAGGACCTCTGCCAGCCCCACTCGCTCCGGCCCTGCTCACTGTAGCTGTCTTCAGACGCACCAGAAGAGGATGTCAGATCTCATTACAGGTGGTTGTGAGCTACCATGTGGTTGCTGGGATTCGAACTCAGAACCTTCAGAAGAGCAGTCAGTGCTCTTACCCGCTGAGCCATCTCGCCAGCCCTATGAATTTCTTTATATGACCTAATGGATAAAAATGGATCATATCTGAGTGCACCCTGCTATGTCTTGTACATGTGCCTTAAGCATTTGGCTGTTGGAAATGAATTCCCAAATTCATACAGTAATAATATTAGGAGCTGGGGGTCTTTGCGAGGTCGTTAGGACTGCTGTGTTTTTGGGGTTAGAGACCTGGTAATGACTTTTGTGGCTTTAGAAGAAGAGGGAGAGAGGCTTTTGTGAAATTCCAAATGGAAGACAATAGAGCTGCAAGTGGTGATGTCCACTGTCTCTTCACATCACCCACCCACCCCCCAAAGCATAAGGGGCTGAAAATGACCATAGACCAGTCAGCAAGTGAGGACTCTGCCGAGGGCAAGCTGAGCTGGAGATGAATGTAGCTCACAGTCATAGGTATGCCATTGCTTTCCCAATCCTGGGAATCTCCAGGAAGCCTCTCCCAGCCCTGGGCTGATTCACAGCATCATGATGAACAGGAGCAGCACCAGCTTCGCTGAAGGCCGGAGGAAGAGCTGACTTAGCAAATCCAAACTCCTTTTCAATAGAAGCAGCAGGTTCACATAGTCCTGATGCTGTAGCTGGGGATTGTTTAAGAACAGACTGAAACAGACACTCCAGGGGTATTTTACTTTTGTTTTCATTTGTTTGTTGGTTGGTTGGTTGGTTTTGTTTTATTTGTTTACTTAATTTGAAACAGGGTCTTTCTGAGTATAGCCTTGGCTGTCCTGAACTTGCTGTGTAAACCAGGCTGGCCTCAGACTGAAAGAGATCCACCTGCCTTTGCATTTAAAGTGCTGGGATCAAAGGTGAGTCCTGACATTCCAGAACCACATTAAATATTAGAAGAAAAACCCCAAGGCACTCAAACTATAAATCTTAGCAACTGCCCCCAAGGAGAGCAGAAAACAGAAGGAGAAAAACCCATGCCGTCTGAGTTCAGCCAGTGTGTGGACGTTAGATACACGGTGATTAAATAGCTATACGGCAGGGAGGAGAGCATTAGAGAAAGAGTGTACAAATGTACAAGTACCGGGGCAACACAGCTGGGCTCTGGCCAGCATCCAAGAGAGAAAGACAAAAGGAAGAGTTACACCTTTTTGAGTCAGAAATCAGAAAAGCCGGCAGATCTGGTCAGACCTCAAGGTAGACTACAGGACTGCTCCAGGGCAGAGGCATGGTCCCATTCAAGAATTAATCCTCCTATCGATTGATTTAGCATCCCTTAAGGTGGGCCTGCTTCTCTGAGGAGTGGTCTCGTGGCCAGGGGGTTGAGCTGTTTAACTGGACTAGCTCTTAAGGGAGATGACCATGGCAGGTCTCCAACTGGAGGTAGGTTCTATTCTCTTTTTTTTTTTTTTAAAGATTTATTTATTATTATATCTAAGTACACTGTAGCTGTCTTCAGACACACCAGAAGAGGGCGTCAGATCTCCAATGATTGTGATCCACCATGTGGTTGCTGGGAATTGAACTCAGGACCTTCGGAAGAGCAGTCAGTGCTCTTACCCACTGAGCCATCTCACCATAGAACCTGGTAGGTTCTATTCTTTCCTGTAACACTATCACAAAATGAACCAGAAAAAAAAAAAATGTTTAAGTGACTCACCAGAGGGGATATGGGATTGATGGAGCAGGTTAATAGGGCAGTGAAGGTCAGGACCCTATCCAAATGGTCACAGAAAGGACTGGAGGCAGCTGGCAGGTTAGGCAGCTCCTCCAGTTTGTGACCTTGGAGATGTTTGCATATTTATTGTTGATCTAGTTGTTTCTTCCACCGGCTCTTACACTGACCTAGTTTTCTGCAGCTTCTCCTGTTACAAGCTTCTTTATTCTTCTCTGGCTAGCAACCTTCAAGGTCCCAATCATGAATATTCACCTTGTCAGGATTCGGGTTAAGGTCCCTGAAGCCAACATGCAGTGTGCCTCAGAGAGTCTCGTAAGAAACTTTAGTTTTCTTCCTATTTCAATCTTGGTATGGCCAGCAAGAAAATGTTAGACCAAAATACACTTCCATGCTTGAGATTGTCCAAGGAACAGAACTTGTCTCCAAATGAGAACCAGAAAGGATGCTTATGTCATCAAACCAGTGACTGCTGTTGCAGAAAATATGACCGTCTAATGTGAAGAAGCGCTGATCCGTTATGGGGGCGTGCGCGGGGGGGGGGGGGGTGTTGCTATTTTAACATAGCCCATTTATTTACAGAATAAAATATCCTAGCCTGGCAGTCTTGCACCTGTCTATCAACCCCGCAGAACCCCCATCATTCCGATTTGATATCCACCGCTGATCATGGAGATTTAATTCTGTTATAGCCGCAATTCCTAATGTAGTCATGTGCGGTAGCGGTGACCTGAGGTGAGGAGTACATTTGTCTTCAGGTGAATGTGCTGAGCTTGTAAGAAAGACCCCCTTCAAGGTCAAGCACTTGGCTTGAAGGTCAAGCACCTTGGGGTCCAGTTTATCACACCAGCAACTATATTTTCCTCCTTCAATTTCTCATCCATTCAGTCTCTCTTACCGTTCACTCCTAAGGGAAAACGGGAGTTACATATGCAGTCAGTATGACGAAGATGCAAGTACTTCTCCAGCCTATCCAGAAACCAGCCCTACCCTGACTGTGGTATAACGAGCACCAGATATTGACCACAGGTTGACGGGCACGTAAGAGGACTCTAACTGCATGTTTATGTAAACAGTGTTTTACGACAATAGACCTAGCTCTAGCCCCAATAAGCTAGGCTCCATCCCTGTATGCCAATTAAGTAGATGAGGAATGTTGACAAGCAGAGAGAAGAGTTCTAAGGAACACTTTGGGAAGTTTATCAGCCATGGCCACTCATTTTAGGTTTAAAGAGAGGAAGAGCTGGTGGCACACGCCTTTGATCCCAGCACTTGGGAGGCAGAGGCAGAGGGATTTCTGAGTTCGAGGCCAGCCTGGTCTACAGACTGGGTTCCAGGACAGCCAGAACTATACAGAGAAACCCTGTCTCAAAAAAACAAAACTAAACTAAACTAAACAAAAAGAGAGAGGGGAAGAACTGAGTTATGGGATGACACTGTGTCGAATGAAGTGGTCCAGGCTAACGCGTGGTCTCATGGTCAGCCTCGCCATCTAGAGAAGTGCTATCATCAGACAAGCTGTCTTGTGAAGCTCTGGCTGTTCTCAGAGTTCACATGTTCTGGGAAAGGATAGGGGACCTTTGGTGCTATAAGAGAGCAAGAGAAGCCAGGCAGTGGTGGCGCACGCTTTTAATCCCAACATTTGGGAGACAGAGGCAGGTGGATTTCTGAGTTTGAGGCCATCCTGGTCTACAGAGTGAGTTCCAGGACAGCCAGGGCTACTCAGAAATCCGCCTGCCTCTGCCTCTGAAATGCTGAGATTAAAAGTGTGCACTGCCATCGCCCGGCTCCAACCATGCCTCCTTAAAGGCCTGGGAGCCTACCTTCTTAGACCAGGCTATACAGCAGTAAGAAGAAAACTGCAGCTTTTAAACAAAATAGATCTTCCTATCTACCAAACACGGCTTGAAGATGAACCTATCACTATAGTCCTTAAAGATAATGGAACTTAGGGGCTAGGGAGATGACTTAGCAGTTAAGAGCACTTGTTCTAGAAGAGAATGGGGCTTGATTCCCACATGTACATGGCAGCTCCAGGGGATCCGATACCCCTGTCTCACCTCCATGGCACATGGGCACGTGGATGAAGCAAGAACACATATAAATTAAATAAATAAATCTAAAAATCTTTTTTAAAAAGGTAACTGAATTTATATTTCCTTTTAAAAAAAGAATGGTTTACCTATGTTTTCTATATGAGTGCACTGCCGCTGTTTCCAGACACACCAGAAGAGGACATCGGATCCCATGACAGATGGCTGTGAGCCACGAGGTTGCTGGGAATTGAACTCAGACCCTCTGGAAGAGCAGTCTTAACCGCTGAGCTGTCTCTCCAACACCAAGTTTATATTTCTAAATGTAGGGATCAGAAAAAAAAATCCTGAGGGAGTATATATTATTGGCATGGGTACAAGCATGTCGAAGATCCCAATGCCTCAGACCCATGGGAATAGCACAGCCTTCCCCAGCTCATGCTCAGAATGGCAAAGCCTTCCTGCAGTCCAAAGGAGAGGCTTTTTACCTTTAGCTAAAAGCAGTGTGCTCAGAATGTATCAGCTGAGGCTATTTCCTACTTAGGGATGAGATGGCAGCAACCGATGACTGCTTCCTTCCAGAAACTTTCTACAAAGATTAGCTAACCCTTGGTGGTATGAAATAAATACTCCGAGGTTCTGGGCTCTATCAGTGTGCCTCCATCAGAGAACACAACTCATCTGTTCCCAGCTTCTCCCTACTTACGTGTGCGGTCCATCAGTCCCCATCACCCCAGTCGGCTCAGTCTCTAACCTGTGCGTGAGAAATTCAGATGGTGTTCAAGAACAGATGGGCCGTGAGAAATGGTGGCACTTCTATTAGTATTCGTGAAATTATTGCCTAAGAAGGTGAGTAGACAGCAGTAGCTTAAAAGTTTGCTTCGGGGGCTTCCTCCAAACTTTATCCAAGAAAAGGTTGTTTCTTATCAGGAAGTGCTTTGCTTACCGGAGGAAAGAACTGGCCTGTCAGAAAATAGCTTAACCAGGGAAACCTTTGTCCCACTGTGCCCTGCATTCCTCTGTATGGGGAAACACAGGGGTGAGGGTAGGTAAACCTGCGTCCCACCAGAGCTCTGGTACTCTGGCTGGGCGGGCGGACTGCCACACAGCCCACGTAGGCATCTGGCTGTCGTGAGCCACTATCCCAGTCTGCGGGGAGTGGAAAGGGGACAGCCCGGGGTCCCTCCCTCACGGAGGCCAAGGACGACAGGTTCTACCTCCTGGGCATCGCAGGACATCTCTGGACACCGCGGGAAGAGCTGAAAATGGGTGGGGGCTCCTGGGTGGCAGTGGTCCCAGGCTAAAAGGAGAAAAGGATGGGGAGGGAAAGGGCGTGGGACGTGAGTCCTTGGTCTGCTCTCACAGCTGGAGCTGGAATTCATTGCCCCAGCACTGCGAGTCTAGATGAAAGGAGGCAGTCCACTGTCTTAAGGCATTTTGTTATAGAAAAGAGAGAGAGAACGAAAAGGTAGAAAAGTAGAAGCTAGCTATGGCCACGTGGAGAAAGGAGCAAGCAGAGAAAGGGGGCGGGCAAGAGGTGAGAGTAAAGACAAGAGAAGGAGGTTGAGAGAAAGGGGAGGGGTCAAAACAGCTTTTATAATGGGCTGTGCTACCTTTCTGTTCGCAGGGGTGGGGCATAACTGGCTGTGGCCTTGGGGCATTTTCTAGCCACAGAATAATGGAGTGAGGGCTCATGGTGTCTACCTCTGGGAGCATGGCTTTACCGTTCCATTCCTTGTAGAATTCTCTATTGGGTCTCCAGAGTAGACACCTCACTCAACCAAAAACACAGACTGCCTTTCACGGTCCAACATTCCTCCTCGGTTATGTCATGAACAGTGCTCAGAATTATTGGTTCACTCTTCTGAAAGTCATTCTATGGAGGCTGGTGAGATGGCTCAGCAGTTAAGAGCACTTGCCACGCACACTAGTCTACTCCTGTCACATCCAAAATATCGGGGATAAAATCCTGATTAAGGATAAGAGGCAATAAGGATCCAAAAGGAGTTCTGTGACTCCTGTATATTCAGACACTCGCTGGTATCTCCTAACTCAGATGTGTTCCAGATCAGTCTTTCCAATCGCCAACACACCCTCATAATTAGGCATAAAGGTACCCCAAGAAATGATTCGTAAATGGCTAAGATTGGACATTGTTTCCTGGCCAACACAATGTTACCAACCTATCCTAGTTTAATACCAAGCTGTCCATAACTTGGAATTTCTCCCAAGGAATCTGCCTTGCCAGAGCTAGCAACAGAGGTCTAACACATTCCTTAGGGTAATAGATAGTTCACAATAGTTAGAAATGTTTTGCATACTAGAGAGTAATGAAGGGCTTCCACTCAAGGATATTAGCTAGAAGTGTTAGGTCAGAACCCTAGTCATTGCCTCCAGCAAACCCGGAGAATTAGGATAGGAATACCAAATTAGCCCCAGCGGGGAGGACACCATTGCTTTTCCGCCTGCTTCACAACTGGATACGTGATCTTGGTCAATAAGATCATTGACCTTGATGTGACTGTCACCTGCCTACGTAACTCTTGTCATCTTGCCCTGCTTGTTGTATGCTACTTAAGCCTGCTTGTCACTTTGTATAAGGACTAGGACTTGGACTCACATAAAGGATTTGGACTTGCATGCAGGACTAGCACTATGGACTCGCAGAAGGACTCGCACTAAAACTTAGATGGGCTAGGACTCAGATTCATGCAATCCGCAGTCCCCCCGGGGCCCAGAGCACTTGGGCCCGGGGATGCAGCACCAGTTCAGAGGAGATAGCTACTGCTTTAGACCCAGTGTGTTTTAGATGGCCTCAAATGTACCTTAACTGCTGAGCTGCCAGATTTACCATCTCTCTTTTGCAATGACTGTAAAAGTCTGATGTCATTGTTAAGAAATACATTCAGATCCTGTACTTCATGTGTCATCTCTGCCATCATTTCTTCGCCTACACCTTGTCGACCTGACTAGGACCCCTTTTCTCCCGCGGGTTGAGGGAGGCCCAGATCGGCCGGCCTGCGGCAAGCACTGGCTGCTCTTGCAGAGGATCAGAGTTCAGTTCCCAACATGCACACTGACAACTCAAAACTGCCTGTAACTCAGCTCTGCGGGACCCAGGGACCTCTTCTGGACTCCCTGGCTTTGAACTCATATATCTACTTCTATACACACATACATAAAAATAATTTAAAACTCTGAATTTATGTTAAAGAATGAAAATCAGCCTGTGGCCACTTGAGTCTAATCCGGTGTTTCTCAGCCTTCCTAATGCTGGGACCCTTTAATACAGTTTCTCGTGTTGTGGTGAATCCCACCCAAAAAGTTATTTTTGTTGTTACTTCATAATTATCATTTTGCTATTATTATGAATTGTAATGTAAATGTCTGTATTTTCTGATGGTCTTAGGTGACCCCTGTAAAAAGATTGATCCCCTCTCCACTTCAAAGGGTTCGCAGCTCACAGGTTGAGAAACACAGGTCTAGCTTCATCTCAGTGGCCCTCCCTGAAATCTTCCTTCTAATTCATTATTGGTTATTTGTCAGGGGTCTGTCATTCCTTCTTTCCTTCCTCTCTTCCTTCTTTTCCTTCCCCCTCTCTGCGGGAAATCGAACCTAGAGTCTTTATGCAAGTTAGTCAAGAACTTTGCTATTGACTTGTATCCTCAGCCCAAGGTTTTTTTTTATTTATTTTTTATTTTTATTTATTATTCTTTGCTACAACAAATCTAACAAAATCAGCTTTGGGGGAGTCAAGAATCAATAGCCAGAAGGAAAACAGCTAATATTTATTGAGTGTGGTGTAGCTGCTCATTCTGTGTCAACGCTTCTGGAAACACTTTGGCTAGAGGCCAGTGCTAAGCTGTGCTGAGATTTGGAATTGAGAGAGCATACTCTGCTGCGTGTTCTGATGTGTAAGCCACCGTGGTGCATAAAGGGCTGGGACACGTAAAGCTTGCAAATGTTTTCATTTCATTTTTATTTTCTGAGGCAGGATCTTGCCCTAGAACTTAGGCTAACTTGGGGTTCACTCTGTAGCTCAGGTGGTGGTGAATGCCTGCCTCAGTACCCAAGCACAGGGGTTGCGGGTGTGAGCCATCAGGCTCTGGCTTCTTAAGTGGTAAACGACCGAACATAGCAGCTGGACGATGGTAGAACACATCTGTAATGCCAGAACTTGGGAGGCAGAGGCAGGCAGACCTCTGAGTTCACGGCCAGCCTGGTCTACACAGTTAGTTCCAGGTCAGCCAGGGATACGTGGAAAATCCCTGTCTCGATTGATTGATTAATTAATTAATTAATTAAAAATTTAAAAGGAACTAAACATAGCAAACATCGCAAGAAATTAAGGCCTTATTAATGCTGCTACTGCTGTATGCATCCAGCATTCTCAAATGTAGTGTTGGTTGGTAAAAAGTGGGTGTGGAAAAACCCTTCAGTGCCATTTCCCTCTTCTGCACTAGCTTCACTCCAACCTGATACTGGCTTTTGTGGCCATTATTTTCATTCTCTGCCATCTCAGGATGGCCCCATAATCTTTGTTCAAACCCAATGACATGAGCTAAGTTGCGTCTCTCAGGAAATCTTAACACCCAGGACCTCAGGGTGAGACTACTTGGAAACAGGGTTTCTACAGAGGTGGTCTTTTAAAAATGAAGTCCCGGGGGCTGGAGAGATGGCTCAGTAGTTAAGAGCACTGACTGCTCTTCCGAAGGTCATGAGTTCAAATCCCAGCAACCACATGATGGCTCACAACCATCCATAATGAGATCTGATGCCCTCTTCTAGAGTGTCTGAAGACAGCTACAGTGTACTTACATATAATAAATAAATATAAAAAAAAAATGAAGTCCCTGGAGTTAAGTCCCAATCCACGGATGACAGACATATTTTGATACAGGGACAGATTCACACAGAGAGAGCAGCGTAGACACATACAGAAAAGCCAGCTATGTGGCTGGAGCCATGCGTTTTAAAGGAACCTCAAGCTCATGTAAAAGATGGAAGGCAAGAACTAACTCTGAGGTAGTCCTCTGACGTCTGTATGTGTGTTGTGGCATGAGCCCTTCTCCCTCCATCAATACAGGTCAGCAAGTACAGGCATGTACACATACACACACACATACACACTACACAATAATAATAATAAATAAGATTAAGAAATTAATGGCCGGGCAATGTGAGGCAGAGGCAGGTGGATTTCTGAGTTCCAGGCCAGCCTGGTCTACAGAGTGAGTTTCAGGACAGCCAGGGCTATACAGAGAAACCCTGTCTCAAAAAACCAAAAAAGAAAAAAGAAAAAAAAAAAGAAATTAAGAGAGAGTAGGATTCAAGTTAAGCCAGCATAAACCATTCCTAAGAAAAGGCAGGAATACTTTGGAATTCTTCACTTTTATGTTACTCACTCCTAGAGACGATTTGATGAAATACTTTAAATGTGTACTGACAGACAGTTATTTGGACCTTCACTTGGCGATTCTCTTCCACCACTGAATAAAGGTTTTAAACAATTACAACTGTTGCTGAGCATAATACTCCAAGCCTGTAATCATCACTGGGGAAGTAGAGAGGCAGGAGGATTGATACAAGTTTGAAAGTTCGAGGCCAGTCCGGTCTTCATAGCAACCTCCAGGCCAGACAGGGCTATCTAGAGAGATCTTATCTCACTAAACAAAACAGATCAGGACAAGCAAGACCAAAGATTGCCCATGGCACACCATCCCTGGTGTATTTTGTGAGTCATTAGAACGTTTTCAAAGATCGCTCAAATTACACATAATCTCTGCTTTCTTGCTAACCCCAGTTTAATGTGCAATTTCATAACTATTTGTGGGATCCAGCTCCAAATTTTAGCCTGAGTTTACTATTAGAAAGGCAGCATGGTTGCATAAAGCATTAATTTGAAGAACACAGAGGAGTGTCTCTCTGTTTCTCTCTCTTTTCCTCTCTCTCCCTCTCCCTCTCCCT
>NW_022196896.1:104423104-104423634 GCF_008632895.1 Mastomys coucha
TCTCTCTCTCTCTGTCTCTCCTTAAACAACACACAATAAACAGACTCTTGCTAGGTAGCCCAGGATGGTCTGGAACTCACTATGTAATCCTAAGTTGCCTCAAATTCAAAATCCCCTTGTTTCTGTTGAGATGATAGACAGGTGGCAGGGATGAGACCAGTCCTCTTCCCCTCCCACACACACACCTCCGACCCCCACACTCAACTGTACGGCATTTAGCGTCCCAAGCACTGAGATTAGAGACATGAGCGCTATGTACATACAGCTCACTTCTAATCTGAAGTTTTACAAAGGGATTGAAAGAGTCTCACAGGGTCCTAGGACATGGGTAGAGTGAAAGCTCAATGGTCTCTAGGCAGATTCATCCTCTGCTGATGTGCTTAATGACAAACCAGCCACCCCCGCTTTATAAAGACTCTCTTATTGAAAGTATTCACTGACTCTGGGCATGGTGGTGCATACCTGTGATACCAGTACTATGGAAGCAGAAACTGGAGGATTATAAAGTCGGGATTAGCTTGGGCTACAAA
>NW_022196896.1:104423644-104448108 GCF_008632895.1 Mastomys coucha
AAAAGTTCCTGGCCAATCAGAGCCACTCTGTGTCATAAAGTCAAGCCAATCAAGCAACAATATCAGTGATGAAACCTGACAATTTATGCAGAGTTATAAAGAGCATACATTAGTCACATGTGCAGATACTATCAACTGGGAAGGAATAACTCACACTTTGGAAAATAGAATTACAATCCAAACATAGGGCCTGTAAGAGGAGAGAGCAGGTGACTCCGCTGGCTGCCATGCCTGATGACTCAAGTTCAACCCCCAGAACCGATTTCCACCCAAATGCTATGACAAAAGTTCCCCTCGATAAAGAAATACTAAGCAGTGGTGGCACACACCTTTAATTCCAGCACTTAGGAGGCAGAGACAGGCGGATTTCTGAGTTCGAGGCCAGCCTGGTCTACAGAGTGAGTTCCAAGACAGCCAGGGCTACACAGAGAAACCCTGTCTCAAAAAACCAAAAAAAAGAAAAAGAAAAAGAAAAAAAGAAAGAACAAAAGAAAGAAAGAAGGAAAGAAAGAAAGAAAGAAAGAAAGGAAGGAAGGAAGAAGGAAAGAAAGAAAGACTAAAAACTTAAAGATAATTAAATAACCTGAAAATAATTCAGTAAATTAGACATATAAGTCAAGAATATACTACTAAAAGTTGGTGGCCCATACCCATAATTCCATCTGTTGGAGGTAGAGGCAAGAGAATTGTGACTTTAGCTACATCTCTGGATACATATGGATTTTAAGGCCATCCTGAGCTACATAAAACTCTGTCTTGGGGGCTAGAGAGATGGCTCAGTGGTTAAGAGCACTGACTGCTCTTCTGAAGGTCATGAGTTCAAATCCCAGCAACCACATGGTGGCTCACAACCATCTGTAATGAGATCTGATGCCCTCTTCTGGGGTCTCTGAAGACAGCTACAGTGTACTTACATATAATAAATAAATAAATCTTAAAAAAAAAAAAACTCTGTCTCAAAAATCAAATATATATAAGACTAGTCATGATAGCACGGGCCTTTAATCCAAGTACCCAGGAGGCAGAGGGAGGCAGATTTCTATGAGTTCAAGTTCAGCCTGGTCTACATATTGGGTTCTAGGCTAGCCAAGGCGACATAGTGAAACCCTCTTTAAAAAAAAAAAAATTTAAGCCAGGCATGGTGGTACATGCCTTGAAGTCTCAGCACCTGGGAGGCAAAGACAAGCCAGCCAGGTCAGCCAGGCTAGCCAGAGCATTGTAGAGATCCTGCCTCAAAATACATACATACATACATACATACATACATACATACATGCATACATGGTGTGTGTGTGTGTGTGTGTGTGTGTGTGTGTGTGTGTATCCAACAAATCTCTGCAGTGAAGTACCTAGGTCAGGTACATACGCAGAGAATGATAAAGATGTAGAAAAGACGTATTGTCTCTAGAAGCCAGATCACCTGCATCAGATGCATAAAAGGCAAACTCATCTAACAATATCTTCCCAGAACAATGTCAGTCAGTATCTGGCTTCTCTGGCTTTGCTTCCTACCTGTTGACCAGAAGTGTTACCTGGGGCACTGTAGTCCTAATGGGCACATCACACCACAAACACCCAGGAGTAAATCAAAATGGGGAGAATACTGGACATCACATCACACAAGGACCCAACGGGGGGGGGGGGGGTCAGGGGAGCTTCCTATGTTTAAGAGAAGAGTCACAGGAGCCGTGGTGGATGTCTTCAGATATTTGTACATTTCTTCACAAGAAGGAAACAAATTCATGTGCAAAGTTGCCACCGGGCACAACCGGTAGCCACAAGGGACCAGTCCGAAGGGGGTGGGGGGGCTGAATCTGGGTCCAAACAAAAACATCTTTCTAGAGCTGCCAGGCATGGAACAAGCTGTTCCTCTGCCCTGAAGAGTTTTGAGCTAGTATGAATGCCCCTGACTGAAGAAATCTGGCTGTCTCTCGCCATGGCCTACTTACTATTCATCCCATCCTTTCTGTCTTCCACACCTCGGTTTTCCTCAGTGGTGAACAGATGACCCAGTGAGAACCTCCAATCCTGGGGAAGTTCTCTGCTGGGCCAGTTGGGTGAGGAATGCTTTTCCGCCAGCAGGGACTGAGGGAATAGGAGGCTACTGTCCCTTTTATTTTTGCCAAAGATGAAGATGTAATGCTAAAGATGGAAGAAGACATCTTCACAGAGGGCGGGAAAAGCAAAGAGCCTACGCTGACACCGCCGAGGGATGGCTTCACCCAGCCCACGGCCCCTTCCCCTCCCACTCCTTCCTGTGGAAGAAAATCAGCACCCTATTGGTTTGTGTCACTGCACTAGGATATTCTGTTATTTCAAAACAAACATATCTGTCACTAATCCACGGAAGTAGAATACAAAGTTAAGGCCTCAACTCCTGAGATATTTTAACTCATAATCCAAATTAATGTATTTAAAATTCCCTACAGAATCACGATTGCTTGGTAGATGGCAATGAACTAAGAATACAAATCCCTCCCTCGAAGATGCACATTACCTAAGCCTCTTGCCTTTTGCTGACAGTTTGAGAGGAATCTAGAAAACCACAGTGATGTCAGTGTGAGGATTGCTGACTGTAATTGGGGATGAGGTTTCTCAGTTTGTTTTTCAGTACTATGCATGGAACCTTGAGTTAGTCAGAGTTTTCCCCCTTGAACTCCAAGCTCCAGCCCAGGAGTGAGTTTCACATCGCATTTATTATTATTATGGAACCTGCAGCCGCTTCCCATCCATATCTGTTTCACAGGGCTATGAAGACAGTGCTGGGGGGATGCATTTAAGCCAGCATTTCACCTTCCTCCATGACCACTGCCAGGGAGGGAGCTATAATGCCCCATGGAGACAGCAAAGGAGCTGGTTCTGGGAAAATGGAGTGAGTTTCCAAGCTAGAAGGAGCTCTGTGGTCACTGCTCTGAGACTCTGCCCCAGCGATTGGGATAGAGGAGCCCACCACCGTCACCACACCCTCGTCAGATGCCTCTCTTTTGTACAGCTTTGTCAGCACAGGGTGCGGCAGTGAAAGGCCAGAAACCCTCAGACTGAGCAGTAGTTTGTGGAGAACAGGCAAAGCTGCAGGAGCAAGGGTTTGCAGAGCCATCTGTGTATAAAAAAGCCAATAAGCCAGGATAAAAAAAAAACACACAATCCAGTTATTGCGTGTGTAAGCTATGTGCCTAGATTGGGCAGATGTAGCACTATACCAACTATTTCCCTAGCTATAAGACCCTTTGCTATTAGCGGTTTCTCCTGGCCACACGGTTCTGCTCCATCATAGCTCGTGCCTCCTCTTCTTCAGTCCTCTCTCCTTCTCCTTCCTCACTCTCCCAAACCTCTCATCCCACCTTTCCCCTCCACCGCCCAATCACTAGCTCTAGCCTTTATTGATCAGTGAGAATGGGGAAAAGGTTCGCAGGAGATCAACTGCTCACTGGGGGCAACTCCTCTTGAGGAAGCAGAATTAACATCAGAATAAAAACAGCATCAGGGCAACCCATAACAGCTGTGTTAAGACTGCAGCAAAGCTACCTTTAAAAGAGGAAAAGCCTAGGAGACTCAATGCTGACATCAGAGAACTGCTGGGGCCGGTTGAGGGAGCTAAGTCCAGTAGAGAACAAGATGAGGTGCCTCAGTAGTGTCCAAGCACAATGCTACTGTGATGGTTCATCTTGATTGTCAACTTGATGGGATTTAGAACTACCATGGAAACAAATCTTGGCCCATGTCTATGAGAGATTATCTCCATTAGGTTAATTGAGGTGGGAAGACCCATTCTAAATGTAGGTGGTACCATTTCATGGGCTGGGTCCAGCACCAAATAAAGAGGAGGAAGCCAGCTGAGCACAAGCATTCGTACCTTTTCCTGCCACGATGGACCATGTCCCTAGGAACTATAAGCTAAAATAAATCCTTCTTTTTTTTCCCCCCCAAGATACATAAAAAGGCTTTATTTTCAGGGAGGCAGGAATTTAATCAAACAAGCCAAATCCCATGTCATCATCTGACTCCTCAGACTCCTCCTTCTTCTCACCTTTCTTCTCCTCTGCTGCGGGGGCGTGGGGGGTGGAGGTTGGGGGGGTGGGGTGGGCAGAACCAGCAGCAGGAGCTGCAGACCAGGGGCAGCAGAAACAGCCACAGCCCCACCAGCAGGCAACACTGGCCAGCTTGCAACACCCTGAGCGATGACATCCTCAATGGTTTTTCCATTCAGCTCACTGATGACCTTGTTGAGCCAGTCATCGTCTGCCTCGATGCCCACGCTGTCTAGTATGTTCTTGATGTTTTTGGCGCTAAGAGAGGAGTTGCCCCCAAGGGCGGCCAGCAGGTAAGAGGCAACATATCGGCTACAGTGGACAGAGACCTCACCTGTGCAACCTCAGTGGCGTAGGGTGGCCAAATAAATCCTTCTTTAAGTTGCTTTAATCATATATTTTCTCACAGCAATGACACAAGTAACTGCTATAACCACCAAGAAGAGAAGGAGCTACTGTCCTGCTCCCTTTTGCCAAGAACATGGATTTTTCTAGGCAATTTGGAAAAAGAACAGGAACCACCTCCCCCTGAGAGGGGATAAAACCTCTGGAAGCATAGCTGGAAAGGTTACTTTACATTCCAGGAACTCTGGTTATGGGTTTGAGGTGAATAAAGACCCCTTGTAACTCAGGGATGAACTTTCTTAGCAGAGCCAGCGCAGATGTACCCTTATAACTAGAACATTGCACAACAGGCCAGACAATGAATAGTTTTCAAGTTTGAACAAGGTGTCTCATGACTCTGATGCCAATATTCAGGAAGATAAAACAAGCATTCAAAGACAGCCCTAGCTATATATACAGAGAAGCCCTCTGTCAAGAAACAAATATATTTTTCAAAGGGTGAACTGCAACTCATTAGTGAGTCATGAACTCAACTTAAAGTGTCTCCAACAGACAGTGAATGATGCTCTTGCATTGGTTCACCTTGCAGAGCTTTGCTGTTCTTCACTGATCTTCACCTGCCATGATTTCGTAGATGCTCCAAAGACCTTCTCATGGTATTCTGGTTGCTTCTTGCTACTTCCATGGACTTGTACCGATTTGACAGAGCCTCACATTTTTTTCCTGGATCAAGCCAATACTACTGATTAGTGTTTGATGTTTGCTGATTGGACTCGACTGTTGCTACTGATTCATGTTTGATATTTTGGACTGGACTGCTGATATCCTGACAACAAAGATTAGAGCCGGGCAGTGGTGGTGCACAACTTTAATCCCAGCACTTGGGAGGCAGAGGCAGGCAGATTTCTGAGTTCAAGGCCAGCCTGATCTACAGGCTGGGTTCCAGGACAGCCAGGGCTACACAGAGAAACCCTGTCTAGAAAAACCAAAAAAACAAAACCAAAAACAAAAAAACAAAAAAACCCAAAGATTGGAATTGCCCCCAAAGAACTACTTCTAAACAGGTCCACATCCCCCTTGTCCTATTAACCATCTTTCTTTTCTACCTTTGGTCAATGGACTAGAAGGGTAGTTCTTACCTTATTAAAGTAGAATTTTAAAAAATCTAAGCCTGGGCTGGAGAAATGGCTCAGTGGTTAGGAGCATTGACTGCTCTTCTGGACGTCCTGAGTTCAAATCCCAGCAACCACATGGTGGCTCACAACCATCCATAATGAGATCTGATGCCCTCTTGTGGTGTGTCTGAAGACAGCTACCTTGTACTTACATGTAATAAATAAATAATTTTTTTAAAAAAATCTAAGCCTATAGGCAGCTACTGAGACTCAGCTACATTGAGACTGACCTTTGACCACTGCACATAAATATGTGAGCACTCATACTCAGCATATATGA
This sequence comes from Mastomys coucha, assembly GCF_008632895.1. Taxonomy (NCBI): domain Eukaryota; kingdom Metazoa; phylum Chordata; class Mammalia; order Rodentia; family Muridae; genus Mastomys; species Mastomys coucha. Next base: position 104,429,473 of record NW_022196896.1, read on the forward strand.
ACATTTGTAATCACTATAAATACACACGCAAAGCACACAAGCATGTGTGCTGTGCCAAGGATGGTCATGGATTTCTGATCTTCCTGCCTCTACCTTCACAGTCTTTGGATAACAGACATGTACTTCCATACCTGGTTTATGTGGTGTTGGGGACTGAAGCCTGGTATGTGTGCATGTTAAGCAAGCACTCTACCAATAGAGCTAACCATCCTATGGTAGGGAGAATGCCTTAAAGGAGGTAATTGAGTTAAAGTGCAGTCTGTGGGATGGGTTTCTACCCATTCTGACCGTACTCTTATAAGAAGAAATTCAGACCCATAGAGACATTTGGGATATATCCTCAGAGGGAAAACCACGTAAGGACACAGTGGAAAGGCAGTCAACTGTGAAGGAAGATGGCAGGCCTCAGCAGAAACCAAACCTGCCCAAACCTTGATGTTGGGCTTCTGTTTCCAACACTGAAAGATATAAATACCCATTGTTTGAGCAACGTTCTCTGTATGGGTCTTTGTCAAAATCACTGCGTAGATTGCACTGCCCCCAGCTTCTCTAACTCTAGCCTTGGCAGCAGGAGAAACAAAACCACTTAGGAAGCAAACAAGCAAAAATACAAGCAAGCAAACAAACAGAAAGCTGTCTTTTCTGGAACCTGTTCAAATCATTTACAAAATATATTCTAGAATAAAAAAATAATTTTAGGGGGTTGGAGAGATGGCTCAGCGGTTAAGAGCACTGACTGCTCTTCCACAGGTCCTGGAGTTCAATTCCCAGCAACCACATGGTGGCTCACAACCATCTCTAATGGGATCTGGTGCCCTCTTCTGGTGTGTCTGAAGACAGTGTACTCACATGTATAAAAATAAATAAATCTTTAAAACATAATAATAGTTTTAGAGGTTGGGCATGGTGGTACACATATGTAATCCCAGCAGTCAGGAGATAGAGACAAGAAGGTATGAGAATCCCAGACCAGCCTGGGCAATATGAGACTCTGTTAAACAACCAAATCCACAACAGCTCCTCACCCCCCCCCCCAAGAACAACAACAAATAAACAAACACCCAATAATCACTTAAATGAAATAAAAACAAAAATGGAAGCATCTGTCATTAGTTTTAAAGTCCAGCCCCTACAACGGATTCTTGAGTGAATTTGCTCCCATGTTCCGGTCCACCGGTTTATTTTATGTGTTAGATTAAAAACAGAGATGCAGAACTTTCTCATGCATTTTTTTCTCAACAGGAACATTCTTTGGCCAGAAATGGTCAAACACATCGGGTCCCTGATTAGGGCCACCCTTTTGTCTTTGTTCAGGCGGAGGCCTTTCTCCTCATTAGTGTCTTAGCCAGCTGCCTCATTCAAGCTGAGCTGCAGAGAACAAATGCCCTGCCTTTGGCCAGGAACACCCAGCCTGGCCTCTGTGTGCCCCTCACTGTGCCAGAGGAAAAGCTTCGCCAAGGCCTCAATTGTCTCCACAATTAGGCACGATCTCCTAATGTTCACAGCTTCGTTTCTGACTCACTTCATTCATCTCAGGCGATTTCTGACAAGTGTTAAGCTTAAGGCCAAATCGCGTTTTGATGTTCTGAGGAGGGACTCACGAAGCTCTCTCTACACACCGTCAAAGGTGGATGAGGGACGGGGATATTTTCTTCAGCGGTGTAGCCACTGGTGGGGTGCCATGTTCTTGTTAGCAAACTCTTGTCCACGTTGATCTAAACAGTTGTAATGAAATTCATCATGTGTGCGAGCGCACGAGCGCACGAGCACACACACACACACACACAACGCGCACACACACACACACACACAGAGAGAGAGAGGTATGCATCCATACATGCACACATGCAAGCACACAAGGGCTAATTAGAAGGCCAGAGTCAGCAAGAGTGAGTGGCATGTAAGAGGGGAAGAGAGATAAAGGTAACAGCTCATACATTATGTACATGTAGGAAAATGTCAGAATGAAAGCCATGGTGGTATATAATTAATAGGTGCAATAAAAAAAAAAAAAAATTTGAAGCCCTGTGTCCTTCCCCACAGAACAAGGTTCCCTTCTTTCCAGAGGGACCTAAACTCAGGACGCTGGACTCTGGCTTTCACTGAGGGGTTTTCTGGTTGGTCACAGTCACTCCTCAGCCTGGAGCTGTAGAGAGAGGCTATACTGGTGCAACGCAAGGCTCCCTGGAGAGAGACAAACACAGGAAAGGAATGTGTCAAGACCGTGAAGATGGTGAAGGGTCCCAAGGCCGAGGTGTTCTGTTAGAGTGGCAGGAGAACAGGTCACTTGAGGCTCATCCAGGCAGCTGCTCCCCTCCCTCTAAACTTATCCCTCTTCCAGAAAGATTACCAGAATTGAACCCATTCTAGAAACTGCTGTCTCACTTTTTTCTCCTTCTTTTTGAAATACTTTTAATCTTTATTTCCAAAATTAACTCCTCCTCCTTCTTCAATAAGATGGTATTTCTGGACCTGGCTGGGAGTCAAGATCATACCAATATGAAATAACCATAAAGTCGGATTTCTTTTTGGTACAGAGTATAATTGTTTTTTTTTTTTCTTTTTCATCATAAAGTAGTTGAAATATTGAAACCTGCTTCTGTCCCACCTCCAATCCCTCCTAAGGACAGTTACTCTGACCAGCTTGTGTCTATTTTCAGCTGATATGCCATCATCTCATAAAAATGACAAAATTCGTAATTTAGAGAAAGTGAGTCCTGCTGTTCCCTGAGAGAAGGGAAGGTCACGAAGAGGCTCCTACAACATCATGACGCTCCCAGGCTATGATTCATATAACCTCCACTACAGGTGGGCTCCCTGGGTCTGTATCCACAGGTCTGAACACAGCTCACTCTTGCTTATGTTAGGCAGAGATCTAAACTGCAGGGGCACAAGTGGATTGTTTTTGGAGGGCCTCCATCTCTAGGCTACAAATGCAATCATTCCAGTATCTGTCACCTCAGCTACGGAAGCACTGTAGACTATGTGGCATGATTTTTTTTTTTTTTAATGACACTTATCTGTTAAGTTTGCTCCGGGGTTCGTGTGCTCCTGAGCGCACCGAGCCAAGCATGCCATGCATGCACACACACATGTGGAGGTCAGATGACAGCTTGGAGAACTTGTTCTTTCCTTCCATCACATAGGTCCCGGGGATCAAATTCAGGTCATTAGGACGGAACTCCTATCAGTCCCATTGCCTGTCTTTTTTGAGCTGAGCTACGGTGACTGTGCTAGCCTTGCTGGCTTAACCAGCAGACTTCTTTCCTCCTGGGCCTAGATTTTGGAGAAGTCCAAGCTTAGGATTCCAGAAGTTTCTGGTGAGACTCTCCATTGCTGGCCTACACACGACCACCTTCTCCTGTGACCTCACATAACCACGGCCTTTGCTGGGTTAGGAATCAGGGAAGGAATTGCCTGATAGTTCTTTTTCTTCTTGTCTGTTTTTGGTCATGGTTTATTTCATCATTTGGTTTTTGAGGCAAGGTTTTACCATGTAGCCAAGGCTGACCTCAAATTCCAATCGATCCTCCTGCTTTAGCTTCCCAAGGGCTGGTTATTTCCTTTCTTGTTACTGGGACAGGGTTTTGCTATGTGGCCCAGGCTAGTTTGGAAGTCATGATCCTCCAGATGTAGCCAGCATGGTAGGAATGAAGATATTCTAAAAAGACCTTTGCATCAGGGCTAGAGAGATGACTTAGCGGTTAAGAGCACTTGCTGTTCTTGCAGAGGACCTGGGTTTGGTTCTCAGCCCCCATGTACCAGTTTTTAATCAGTTTGGTTTTTTTTTCCTCTCTAGTTCCAGGGGATCTGGTATCTCTTGATTTCTCTCACTGACTGTCAGACTGGTGAAACAGTGGACTCCCTGAAATGAGAATTTCCCCAACAATCTCATGCTGGCTCATGCCAAGGGAAGGAAAGGGCACCAGCCAGAGGGGAAACTTGCCCCATTGCCCCCAAAATTTCAAACAGGTTTAACAAGCAGCTTACAGATTAGACTAAAAACCAGATAATAAATGAGTCAATGGTGGGCAAAACCACACGGCTTGACTGGGTGATGGGATTTCAGGCATGTGTTACCATGCCTGACTTCATGTCTCTTCTTCTGTATTTATTATTTCATAATTTCATACACACATGTGTATATATCAACTTTCATCATTTCCCTTACTGTCTCCTCTTATCTTCTTCATGTTGCCAACTAGGAGTCTGGATCCAGTTTGTTCTTCTTTTCTGATCAAAGAATTGAAATGCAGGGGCGGGATGTTTTGATCCCAACAGGTAGCTGCAGGCAAAAATCTCAAACTTAACAGAGATGAAAGATACTTTTATTCAAAGTGAAGAAACATACAGAGGCGGGGGGGGGGGAACAGAGGCAACATGACAAAGAAAGAGAAAGAGACAGAGACAATGAGAGAGACAGAAAAACCTGCAAGACCCACTAAGTAGCAGAAGAGGGACATAAGAACCAGAAGCTCTTCTGGAAAGTTGGGTGGGTCCTTTTAAGGATCGTCAGTTGGAGTGGGGTTCCCTTTCCCTAATTTAGAATTGGCTGGTATAGATGAGGCAAGGGAAGCTGATAGGCTCACAGTTTTGGGTACAGATGTCCCAGCCAGGCCTTGGAAGCATATCTGACCAGTCTGGACCTGTTAGTCATCAGGAGGAATGGGAACTACTGGTGGTAGAAAACACCAGCCAGACCTTTGTCTCAAGCTTCCAGGCCTTTGTCTCAAGCTTCCAGGCCTCTGTCTCAAGCTTCCAGACCTCTGTCTCAAGTTTCCAGGCCTCTGTCTCAGGTTAGGAAGAAGCCATCTTCATTAGGAAATGCTATCTTCATTATCCATTTGTAGATTTCCTTATATGTCTGCTGGTCAGGGATCTAACCAGTAAGCCATATTGATACTGATTTTAATAAAATGGCAGTCAAAGTTCCTGGTCCTTCCCTCCCTCCCTCCTTTCCTCCCTCCCTCCCTCCCTTGTTCCCTCCTTCCCTCCCTCCCACCACACATTACTTCTTATTCCCAGCACATCTTTCTGTACCAGCATAGGGGTTTGTTTGTTTGTTTGTTTGTTTAATGAGCAAGGGAAAGATATCAGTGCTCAGTGACCATACCACTGAGGAATATGTCCCTCACTCTTCCCCTAGTAACCTCTAACTGCCAATAGCTCCTCAGGGAAAGGTGGGACTTTATAAGCCCCTCCCCACCCACTGCTGGTTCCTCTCCTTCGCAGGTGTAGTGACCACTGCACCTTTGGTTGCATAAATGCCCCAGCCATGTTATGTCCGGAAGACAGCGCTCCTTCCCGTTCTCTGGCTCTTACATTATCTTGTCTTCTCTTCTGTAGTATTGTCTGAGCCTTGGAGGGGGTTATGGAAATACAGAGATGTCTGGCTCAGAGCTAAACACTCAAAAAAAAAAAAAGTCACTTCTTCTCAATAATTTGACCACGTAAGAGTCTCTGTATTAGCTCTTACCCATTGCATAGGGATGCTTCTCTGACCTGAGCAGAGAGCTGCACTAGCCTATGGGAGCATGCATAAGTATTTAGAAAGCAGTTGCAGAGGCTGGTGTGATGGCTCAGTGGGTAAGAGCATTGACTACTCTTCCGAAGGTCCGGAGTTCAAATCCCAGCAACCACACGGTGGCTCACATCTACCCGTAATGGGATCTGACACCCTCTTCTGGTACATCTGAAGTCAACTACAGTATACTTTAGGTATAATAATAAACAAATCTTAGAGCCAGAGCAAGCAGGGACTGAGCGAGCAGGGCCCACCGGAGCAAGCAGAGGTCCTAAAATTCAATTCTCAACAACCACATGAAGGCTCACAACACTCAGTAGAGCTACAGTGTGTACTCACATACATAGAATAAATAGATAAATCTTTAAAAGAAGAAGAAAGGAAGAAAGCAGTTTCCAGTGGTCCTTCATTTAATAAGGACGTCATTCTTTGATTAGACCTAAGACCTCATTTCATGCCCTCCTGAAATAGTCAATCCGGGCACCAGGGATTCATCAGGAAGTTGTATGTATGATGGGCTGGGGACGGGCATAATTCAGCCCATAGCGGTGTGAGAAATGTTTCTCACCGGGCAGTGGTGGCGCACGCCTTTAATCCCAGCACTTGGGAGGCAGAGGCAGGCGGGTTTCTGAGTTCGAGGCCAGCCTGGTCTACAGAGTGAGTTCCAGGACAGCCAGGGCTACACAGAGAAACCCTGTCTCGAACAAACAAAAAACAAAAACAAAACGAAGAAGAGAAATGTTTCTCTTTTTTTCCTATCAGCCAGCCAAGGGCCAATATTCCATAAATCTCCTCCACCTTGTAAAACCTTTATGTGACTCTTTTAATTTCTCTTGAATACTAAAACTTTTGTCTAGGAAAGCCTCCACCCCTCTCAGTCTCCCTAGAACTTGACTGCGGGAAGAGGCTGGCCCCTTCCCCCTTTCCTTCATTTCCTTTGTGCCAACTTTTAAAAAACTAACCAATCACAAAAGACTTTTAAGTCAGGCCCCAGCCAATGGGGAAAAGACACGGTCCTTTAGAGTAATCGAGTAAAAACCCGGTGAACTTCCTATCTCAGCATGCTTGCTAGCCTAGTTAAGATGGAGGCACCTCACCTGTCCCACCCCCCACCCTGCCACCCTTTTTTCAAAAAGAAACCACCTTGCCAAGTTACTTTTTCTTTGTTCCTGTGTTTCTTTGCACGATCCGGGGGTGAGGCTGGGGTAGGGGACAGGGATATCCGTTTATGACGGTAGTAAGAAATATTGATACTGATTTTAATAAAATAGTAATAAAAACAGCTATTGCTTTAAGTGCCTACTATGTGTCAGTGCATATGGCATGCTCTTTGTGTGATGTTTCTTGTTGAAGTGGTTTTTTTGTTGTTGTTATTTTGTTTGCTTGTTTTTGTTTGTTTGTTTGTTTTTTGAGACAGGGTTTCTCTGTATATCCCTGGCTGTCCTGGAACTCACTCTGTAGACCAGGCTGGCCTCAAACTCAGAAATCTGCCTGCCTCTGCCTCCCAAGTGCTGGGATTAAAGGTAGGCACAACCACTGCCTGGCGAAGTTTCTTTTTCTGAGGCAGGCTGTGTAGCACAGGCTGGGCTTGAATTCATTATGTAGCCCAGGGTGGCCGCAAACTCTCAGAAGTCTTCTGCTCCCACTGAGTACTCGTTTGATAAAACTCCCTCCAAGAGTAATAACACTTGGCTCAGGGAGTTTTATCAAAGTACACATGAACCCGATACTTCATGCAGGTCCTTCTAGAGATTTGTTTCTCCACACTGAGTGAATCCTGGCTAGAAACAAGAACATTGACGGCTGTAGTGCCTGCTGGCTGAGAACGAGGCCTACATAATGGCATTACAAGGGCAAAGAGCAGGAACTGGGACGGAGCAAGACCCACACAGCTAGCCAAAGCGGGACCAAGGACTGGAAAACATGCCTTTGACTCTGATGTTCTGGTAAGCTGATGTTCTCTGCCAGGGCCTGTCTACGGGAGGTCCTTGTATTTTCTCTGCCTCAGTGATTCTTTTTAAATATTTTCCCCTATAATTACAGCGCCTGTCCTGAGAGAGGCTGGCTGGGTATCAAGGTCAGCCTTACCTCAGACTTCGCGTAGAGCTGACTCAGACCCAGGGAGCATTGTCTACACAGACTCGCGTCTGACACTGTCTACAGGGATTCTGTGTCCAGGTTTTTACACCTGAGGTTTTAGGGTTCTTTGTGTTTGAACTTGACCTCTGTGGTTCACGCGGTTCCCTCTTCAGGCTTCTGATTGGACACAATCCTTGTGGCTTTTGTCTGATGCTATCTCGAGGCTCAGGCTTCAGCCCCATCTTTTCTCACAAAGAACTCAAACAAGCAAATCCAGTTCTTTCTGGGTACTCTTCTTTCAGGTCGTCACCTCCACCCCTTTCCCAAGCTGCTAAAACTTTCTTTTGTTGGTTTTTTGTTCTCTTCCCCGGCGAAACTTTCTTCTCTTCTCAGCACATCTCATTCTTTTTTTTTTTTTTTGTCCTTATTTTCTTATTCTTCATTTTTCCTCCTCCCTCTAATGGACAGCTATGTGCAACACACACTGAGCAACATCGCTTTTCTCATGTAGGGTTTTGCAGCACCCTTTTCTCCTGGGCCGTCAGGAGCAAGCTGCATCCCTAGCCATAGGGAAAGAGGAATCCCTGTGGTTAGTGAACTTGCTTTCATATTCAAACTCCAGCTACACCCATCCTCCTTTGCTTCATACATGTCTATGTGCCTGTGCATGTCTATGTGCATATCTGTAGTAGTCTTTGGTCCTATATCCTTTTATATGAATTCTTCCTGGAACAAATATCTTAACTCAAGTGGAATTTTGGTCAGAACATAAACCCAAAGGCTATTTACAACTCTAACAACAACAACAACAAAAGACATTTTTGTTTTGTTTTATTTTTGGTTTTTTGTTTGTTTGTTTGTTTTGGTTTTGGTTTTTTTGTTTGTTTGTTTGTTTGAGACAGGGTTTCTCTGTGTAGCCCTGGCTGTCCTGGAACTCACTCTGTAGACCAGAATGGCCTCGAACTCAGAAATCTGCCTGCCTCTGCCTCCCAAGTGCTGGGATTAAAGTTGTGCACCACCACTGCCAGGCTTATTTTGGGTTTTTTTTTTGTTGTTGTTGTTTTTTTTGAGGTAGAGTTTCTCTGTGTCCAAGAACTTACTCTGTAGACCATGCTGGCCTTGAACTCACAGAGATTCTCTTGCCTCTACCTCCCAGGTGCTGGAATTAAAGATATGTGTGTGTCACCACTTCTAGGTGCGAGATTCCCGGAGGGACCCCCACACTCAAATCGCGGGAGCGACGACCCCACACACCACCAAGACACGGACTTGATGCAATCTGCAAGAGGCTTTTTATTCCAACTAGCTGGAGCGAGACTCATATCCCACGCAGGGGTAGAGGAGTCTGGCACCAAGCAAAAATTTAAACAGGTTTTTATACCCATACAGTTGCTAGGGGAAAAGGGGAAACTAAGGCAGGGGAAAGTACGGAGTAGTCTCTGATTGGTGCTGGCTTGTGCTAGGGTTCAGAAGCAGGTTAGCCACCTGGCGATTGTGTTTGCTACCTCATTTTTCTTTTCTCCTGCCAGGCTGCTCCGGTCTCTAAGCTCTGGGAGCTGGTCTCCCATTCTTTTATGTCCTCGGAGCTGGTTTCTCATTCTTCTAAGTTGTGGGAGCTGGTCTCCCATTGAGTTCAACTAACAGCTAAATTCCCACAGCACAGTTTGAAAATTTTAACCTCTCATAGGCACAAAAAGACCTTTTAAATTGTCCCCTTCCCTTTAAAACAGATTCTCTATTTAGCCTGGGCTCACTGGCCTTGAACACAGTTTAGTTCAGGCTGGTCTTGAACTTGTCTCCCAAATGCTAGGATGGCAGGCTTAAACAGACATACTTGGTCTTTGATATACATTAAAGTAAGTGTGTGTGTGTGTGTGTGTGTGTGTGTGTGTAGGTTCTGGGTTCTCCTTGACAGAATGATAATACATTGTCTCAGGCCAGTGACCAGGGAGCTTTCTTCCTGAACAAAGTCCTTCTTGGCTGCTAAGTAGACCAAGCTAGCCTTAGAACTTGTAGAGATCACCTGCCTCAACCTCTCAAGTTCTGAGATTAAAGGTGTGTGCCCCCACACCCAGCAATGGCTTCTATGCTTTTCCACTATGGATGAAATAACAGTGAAGGTGTAGGGCGGGCCATATGGGCAAATAGCCTAAGGAGATTCCTAGAATCACAGTGGGAAGCCTGAGGTTTGCTTGCTAAAGCAGCCATGAAGGAGCATGCCTTGTATTCTTGTGCCTGGAAGGGAGCAGGACTCATTTTCCACTCTCACGCCCCAGATGCTGGCACGTGAAACCCAGACTCCCTGAAAAGGTCATTGAAGATGGTGAACTAAAAGCCTCGGAAGAGGCCTCACGCTGCCTCTTTGTTTGTTCCCCAACACATATAACACATATACTGAGTGACACTTCTGCACAGCATCAGAGGCAAATAGCCAAACTGGGAAAAATCATCAGGATCCCAGGGAGTTTGAGTCCTCCCAGGTGGTGGCCCTCAGCTTCCCCTATTGGATCATCACCTTGGGCGGTTGATGTGAACACACTCAGCTAGAGGGCATTGAGCTGGTCCTGTAAAACCATCTCTCGGGCCACCGGGAGCCTCCCCTGCTGCCCCAGGGCACAGCAGGTGACACCTGCTCTTAAGACATCAAAGACCTTAGTCTTTGAGGATGGGAAAAGATAAAACACAGAATCTCCCTTTCCCAGAGTATCTACCCCTAACATTAAAGAGACCCAGTGCTCCTGCAGCAGAAATCAGTTTCAAAAAAAAAAAAGTTTAATCTCTTTAGGGAGCCTTTGACTGCTGCCAGGGTCTCTGAATCCTTGGTAAGTAAACATGGATGACACTTGCTCAAAACTGAGTGCTACCTTCAGAAATGGGGTCACATCTCTCTCAGGAACTCTCTTCCTACAGCTCCTTTCCTACAGCTTGTCTTGTGGGACATAGCCTTTCCATCAGGTTTTTTTTATCCTTTTCAACATTAATGCCACCTGCCTCAGCTGAGAATGGTCCTGAGATGCATTATTTGAAACACAGTAGTTCTTGGTCCCCTCCCCCTGCTACCCTCAACCCTAGCTCTTGCCATTCAATTGACCCTTTTTTGTTCTGTTGTTTGTTCGTTTGTTCTTTTTGTTTTGTTGGTTTTTGGATTTTGTGGTTGTTGTTGCTGCTGCTAGCATTTTGTCTAAGCTCCACCCCACAGTTACCTGGCAATGGTCAGGTGTGCCTGACTCACTATGAAAGGGGCTGCTTCCTGGAACTTGCCTTCTTGCTCTCGCTCTGTCCTCTCACCCTTTCCCTCCTCTCTCCCCATTCTCTTTCCCCCTCTCTCTCCACATGCTCATGGCCAGCCTCTACTCTCTTTCTCAGCCTTTCTCCGTCTCTATTACCCTCTCAATGCCCCTCCCCATGCCCTGAATGAGCTTTATTCTGTACTATACCAACAAGTGGCTGGTCCCTCAGGGGAAAGAGATGCTTCAGCATGGGCCCACAGAGGCACCTCCTTCTCCCACACCTGACTACACATCTACCAGACATATTATTTCTCTCTCCTTATCTTTTTATAAAACACAGCAGTTGTTTGTTCGTTTGTTTTTGTTTGTTTGTTTGTTTGTTTTGGTATTGTTCCTTGGGAGCTATCCACCCTGGATTTGTTTGTTGATGTTTTTATTTATTCTTTTGAGACTCTCATATACTATATTTTGATTATGTTCTTTCCCCTCCCTTGACTTGTCCTGGAGCTTCCTTGTACATCCATGCAACTTCATGGCCATTATCTCTTTTAAAAACCAAACCAGCCCTGGGGGTGTTGGCGCATGCCTTTAATTCCAGCACTTGGGAGGCAGAGGCAGGCAGGTCTCTGAGTTCGAGGCCAGCCTGGTCTACAGAGTGAGTCCAGGACAGCCAGGGCTATACAGAGAAACCCTGTCTCGAAAAACAAAACAAAACAAAACAAAAACCAAACCAAATCAGGACAACAATAAAAACCCAATAAAAACCAACAATGGAGTCCATCTGATTTATGATGGCTAACTACTGTTTGAGGTTTTCTCTGGGTGTGGTTGATATACCCACTGTCATTCCACAGAAGAGAATTGATTCACAGTCTGTGACAATGTGCACAAGACTTTCATGAGTTTAAGCCACACCAAATTCCATCAATGAGAAGAGAGGGAACAAAAAAAAATCTCATCCCCTAGGAGGGAGAGGAAAAATCTGCCTCCTGTTTGTGTGTGTGTGTTTGTGTGTGTGTGTGTGTGTGTGTGTGAGAGAGAGAGAGAGAGAGAGAGAGAGAGAGAGAGAGAGAGAGAGAGAGAGAGAGAGAGAGAGAGAGAGAGAGAGAGAGAGAGAGAGAGAGAGAGAGAAAGAGAGAGAGCGCGCTCGGTCTCTGCCTCTCTCCCCAGCTCTGGGATTACAAGTGTGTGCCACTGAAGAGGTCAGCTCAGGACCTTTGGAAAATTCTACCAGGCACCCTTCCTCTCCAGAAGTAGATGCTAATTACATTCCTCAGAGAGACCACTGGGGGGACCATTGGCCACCTGCAGATAAGGGAAGCCCAGAGCACTGTACCCCTAAGGACCAATCAGTTTAAAAGTCACACTGTTCTGCCAATCACATTGTTCCTAGTGGCTGTTGCTCTATTCTACCCTGGAAAACTGTATAAAATCTGGCTGCATGAGCTGCCCAGGGTCACAGGCTCTCTTTCAGGTGCAGGATGACCCCAGCACGCTGGAACAATAAATTCCTCTTGCTTTTGCATTGATTCCTGGCTCCCTGTCATGGTTCACTCAGAGAGTCCCCAGTAGCTAAGGCTCAGAGTCTTACACTACCTTTTTATAAATGTGAGTTCTAGGGTTCAACTCAAGGGATGGCCTTCCTTATCCCTGCACAGGAAATACTTTGCCTGCTGAACTGTCTCCCCAGGCCCGCAAAAGATTCTCTTTCAGCCTGCATTTGCCATCATCATTTATTTGCTTTAAGTAACTGTAGATCTTAAAGACAGGGAGGCTTAAACTCAGCAAGAGAAAGATTATGATTGATTTTCCTCTACTGTATCAAGCAAAGTGAACTTTCTTTTTTCCTAAGTGGCACTTAGGTAGAAATATGATTCCTCTTTTTCTTTTCTTTTTATCATCCCAATTGTCTAGACCATTTTGAAGAATGAGTGGGTGAGTCTTCTGCTGGGTCACTCAAAAGTTCCAGTCTATTTATTTCCAGGCAAATCTCCACTTGGTACATTGACAGGTGACTCAGAAGTGTTGGTGGGTGGCTGAGATTGCCACCTCTGCTTGTACTGTGGTGGCTATGATGATACAGAGGTAAACAGCAACTTAGGAGGAGAGGAACCCTGGGGGAAGCTCACTGGACCAGAACCTTCTTCAATTGTCAGGCCAGACTCTTTTAGAAGCGATCTACTTCTCTGAGGGAGAAGACTTCTGCACAAACCCACTTGGTTCTTTGTGAAACTCTCTAACAAGTACCCAACTGGGTCCCACCTAAATCCCAATCCCTGGGGTCTCAGAGGAGAGGTGTGATTGGGTGTCAGGCAGGACTGGTTTGTGGTCCAAAGATATCTGCTGGTATTCCTTGTGGGGTCAAGGGCTAAGAAAAAAACTTTCATATCAATTGCCACTAGCACTTTAAAAGAGCTGTGTCTTCCAGTTCTAGAAACAAAAGCTAAGCTCTGCGCATAGCCTGTTGAACTTGGTATTTGGTTTGTCTTGAAGTTGTTGGCAAATGGTTGTCCACAGAAAAGCATTCCTTTCTGCCGTACACAGCAGGGTTTCCCATTTCCAGATTCAGAGAATCATGTGCACGTGCCTTACAGAGTGTGAGGATTGGTTCATTAAAATGCCATTTCCTCTGATTGCCTGGCATTACCAATCTAATTTGGAAATCATATTACAATCCCAGATGACTAAGCTCTTAATATAGAAGTCCTTTCTCTGAGGTCTTATCAGTTATTTATCTATACTACTTTATGGTCCCTTTCCTGGAAACTTCTATTGCATTCATTGAGAGCTTTTGATTTTACTAAACTTTTTCCTCTTAAGTTATTTTAAAAAAAAAAACAAACCTCTTCCTTTTAAAAATGGGCTTTCAAATAGGGAAGAGATGGTTCCAAGGTTAAGAGCACTCATTGCTCTTTAAGCAATTCCTATCACCCATGCTGGGCAGGTAACAAGTGCTTAGAACTCCAGTTCTAGGGCATCTAATGCCTCTTCTGGTCTCCAAGGACATTCAAGTAAATACACTGTGCCATATATTCACAGAGACATACACAAATAGACATGAATAAAACTAAATCTTTTAAGAAACAAAATTAAAATGGACGTTTTAGACATTTAAGAAGTTGGTGCAGACTAAATACATTGACTATGATGACACAATTGGGGCTACCTTTATTTACTTATTAATTTATTTATTGGTTCATCCATTTGTCTATTTTGTGACAAAGTTGCACTATAAAAATAAATAAACAAGAACAACAACAAAGTGAAAGAAACATTCAGCTTAATCTCGGGAGGTAGAAATGATGACATTCAAGGTCAGCTGGATCTACATGGAAAAGTTCCAGGCCAGGATAGGCTTCATAGCCTAGGCTACATGAGGCCCTGGCATGAAAACAAAACAAATAAATCTTGCAGTAATAGATGCCATTATCACCAAGGATGGGCTATGAATTAGTATAGCAGACTTCTGGAAATGTTTTAAATTATACAATAATCCTGGAGATTATGGTGGAAATAGTTTATATCTGCAACTTGGAACAAACAAATCACCTTTTAGAACCCATATTGGCTTTTAAAAAATTTAGTTTTAGGGCAGTGGTGGCACACGCCTTTAATCACAGCACTTGGGAGGCAGAGGCAGGAGGATTTCTGAGTTCGAGGCCAGCCTGGTCTACAGAGTGAGTTCCAGGATAGCCAGGGCTATGCAGAGAAACCCTGTCTCGAAAAAAGAAAAAGAAAAAGAAAAAAAATTTTAGTTTGTGTGCAGTCATGTGTGTGTGTGTGTGTGTGTGTGTGTGTGTGTCTGTGTATAAATACTTGCATTTTTGTTTTATTGTTTAAAAAAGAAACAAAATAGAATATTTAATTTAAGATGTATTGTTTTTATTTCATCTCCTGTATGTGGTTGTTTTGCCTTGATGTGTCTGTACACCACATGTGTGCCCAGTACCCAAAGAAGCCAGAAGAGGATGCCTGGATCCCTTGGATATGGAGTTACCAATGATTGGGGGTGCTGGTTTTGAATCTTGGTCCTCTAGAAGGGCTACCGGTCCTCTTAACTGATGAGCCATCTCTCCAGCTCCAAATATCTTTATTTCCTGAGGCTATAGGAAGAAAATGCATTACCTATGAATAGAAACCAGATGTGTAGCTTATACCTACAATGGAAGCACTCAGGAGGGGAGGACAGAAGGATAAGAAGGTGAAGGTCAGGCTGGAGAGGTGGCTCAGTAGTTAAGAGCACTGCCTGCTCTTCCAGACGTCCTGAGTTCAATTCCCAGTAACCACTTGGTGGCTCACAACCATCTGTAATGGGATCCAATGCCCTCTTCTGGTGTGTCTGAAGAGAGCGACAGTGTACTCATACATTAAAAAAATAAATAGGGCCGGGCATGGTGGCACATGCCTTTAATCCCAGCACTTTGGGAGACAGAGGCAGGCGAATTTCTGAGTTTGAGGCCAGCCTGGTCTACAGAGTGAGTTCAGGACAGCCAGAGCTATGCAGAGAAACCCTGTCTCGAAACCCCTCCCCCCAAAAAGAACTAATCTTATAAATGTAGGGGTTCAGAGACTCAGGATATATATATATATATATATATATATATATATATATATATATATATATATAAAATCTATGAATAGTAAATATACTTGCTGCCTTTCAGAGTTACCAGCATATATACATACACACATATGTACATGTATGTATATACATGTATGTCTACATGTATATATATGTATGTATATAAATATATGTGTGTGTATGTATATGATGTAACTTGAACAATTTAACTCCGAAACACGCACTTCTTGTCCTTCACCACCAATTTAACGCGCTCTTCCGCCATTTTTAGAGCACATTCATCTGGAGTCGTGCTTCTGTGGTCCTAACAATCGTCTGAGTAGCCAGACAACTGGCCCATGAGGAAAGGCCCGCTCTGGTGCTGACGGGCAGTGTTTCTGAAGGCAGAGAATCCAGCAAAACCTCCATGAAACACAGAGCAAGCCAGTCCCCAGAACACAGGTCAAAAGCCACTAGCTGGTGTGCTAACCGAGACTGCTCTGCCTACCTGGCACACGGGAGACAGCGTTTTTGCCTCCCACCAGCTCTTACACATGACAGGATGCAGTGCCAGGTTTTAATCTGCCTGCATTGTAGTGATAGGTTGGAGTTGGTTAGAAAATTGAGATTGTATTAATATTTTGAAGTCTTTGAATTATAACTTTCTCTTAGAAGGGTACAGGGAGGAAGCTGCTCTTGACAGTTGCTACTTCATCTTCCGAGCAGTGTCTGTAATGAATATGCTCGCTGCCTCTCTTGCCTTCATCCACTCCCCTAATTCCATTAGGTAGGCATATGGGTGGCAGTCGGTGGGTGCTAGGGATCTTAGTGCGGTGCTTTGAATGGCTTCCGCACACAGACTGGCCTTCAGAATAAAGCCCCAGGGACACGTGCTCCTTGTTTTGAGGCTGCCCTCATTTGCCCTTCACACCCCCAGCCACCAAAGAATTAAGTGAAGCACGTTGACTTTTCCTTCCGCCAGCTTGTTTCTTTGCCTGGGCCTGGATACCAAGGTGGTAAGATCAAGCAAGCACAAACATTTCCCAACGGCACAAGTCCACACAGTGTCAGGGCAACCTGATCCATCTATCTGCCTTCAAGAATTACTTCTTGTGTTTTATTATTACGTGTCTGGATAAGTAGAACATTGCCCCAAGGTTGAAATACAATGCTAAATGTGTACATTGCCTAACTCAGCCACAGGAAATTGACATTCATAGCCAGGGCACTTGAGTTCTGTGTACACCCTCCCCACCCACTGAGCACCTTAATTAGCTTCGTGTACCTTCCCCTCCCAGGGTCTCACTAGGAACGTGAAAATTCTTACTTTCCCTCTTTTCTACTTAAAAGGTTTCCCTTTCCCCTGTTGGACACTCTATCTCTAGAGTTGTATTAAAAAGAACAACGGTGGGGGCTGGTGAGATGGCTCAGCGGGTAAGAGCAATGACTGCTCTTCCTAAGGTCCTGAGTTCAAATCCTAGCACCCACATGGTAGCTCACAACCATCCATAATGAGATCTGGAACTCTCTTCTGGTGTATGTAAAGACAGCTACCATGTACTTACATATAATAATAAATAAATCTTTTTTTTTTTTTAAGGACAACAGTGAGAGTCAGTTATCTTCCTCCTAGGGAATCAAACTCAGGTCATCAGGCTTGGCAGCAGACCCCTACACCCACCAAGCATCGTTCCTGCCCCATACCCTTTATTCTAAGAATGGTTTTACCAAAAGTAATACATGCCCTGAACTTCACACTTGATTCAAATGGATAATTTGATGACTTTTGCTACATTCACAGGATTTGTGCAGCCTCTGCCATAATTGGTTATACTGCCTCCTCATTCGTTTAAAAGAAACCTTGGACCCCTGAGCCATCATTTGCCAAGCTCCCATGGTGCTCCCATCTCTTTGTGCAAGGCAACTTCTGATTTACGTTTTTGTCTCTATTGATTGCTTTTCTGAACTTTTGTTTTGTTTTGTTTTTGTTTTTCAAGACAGGGTTTCTCTGTATAGCCCTGGCTGTCCTGGAACTCACTCTGTAGACCAGGCTGGCCTCGAACTCAGAAATTTGCCTGCCTCTGCCTCCCAAGTGCTGGGACTAAAGGCATGTGCCACCATTGCCCGGCTATCTTTTGCATTTTTGTACTAGTATATAGTAAAGGTATACATTTTAAGTAGGGATAATTACCTTCATAATATACATAGTAAAAGGGCTTATGATTTTCCTAGGTCAGTTGAAAGAGGAATTGTCCTTCACTGTGAGAGTTACAAAACCCCTGAATTAATTAGAAATTAATTATTAATTACTTTGAATAGTGTGTGTGTTTCATTTTTTGTTTTGTTTTTTTTTTAATTTATTTATTTATGTGTAGGAGTACACTGTTTTCAGACACATCAGAAGAGGGTTTCAGATTCCCTTATAGATGGTTGTGAGCCACTGCGTGGTTGCTGGGAATTGAACTCAGGACCTCTGGAAACAGTGAGTGCTCTCAACTGCTGAGCCATCTCTGCAGCCCACGTTTGTTTGTTTGTTTGTTTGTTTGTTTTTTGTTTGTTTTTTGTTTTTTTAAGACAGGGTTTTTAACCCAGCTCAAACTCACTCAGTAGCAAGCAGAGGATGACGTTGAACTCTTGATCCTCTTGTTCCCACCTTTCAACCACTGGGATTATAGGTGTATATCACTCAAACCTGAACTTTCCACTTGATATTTCATCAAGTGACCTTATCCTTTTGGAACTAACATGCTTTAAGAAGTAAATGGATTTATGTATGTTCTGATTTACGTAAGTTAGAGAACAAAAATCCTGAGACATCTGCACAGAGCATGAGTGTTTCCTTCTAAGCAGCGCTTTAAAGACAGGGAAACTGTGTCCAGCATGAAGATCTCATTTGCACCTCTGTCTGACCAGCTAGAGTTTCAAGGCAGAACAGCAGGAGTTCTCTTCCAGTGTTACCCTACTTTAGCAAAAGCACAAATGGAAAAGGCGGGGCTTGGGGCCAAGCCCTCCAGACTCTGACACACTCCTCAAACAGAATCGGAAAGGAGCCTACTGTGACTCCTCTATACCCTGATGCTCTGTCAGAGAATAGGGGGTGTGACTAAGCAACTGCAGATAACAGGTGACAGGGATCAGACCCGGTGATTCATTGCTGAGCCAGGAGTGAGACAGAAGGACTCTTTAGGTGTGGTTTTGGTTTGGAGTGGCGGTGGTGGTGGTGGTGGTGTGTGTGTGTGGGG
>NW_022196896.1:104448245-104450206 GCF_008632895.1 Mastomys coucha
TGCTCGGGCGGTGGCCGAGAAATGCATAAGCTCTGGTGGCAGAAAGCTAATCAGAGCCGCCAGGAGAAGCTGAGTTTTCTGGCGGCCACCTCACTGTAGTTAGCTAACAATAGCAACCTGGAGACATCACGGTTTCTCGTGACAGTTGTGTCCTACAAAAACAACCCAAACCGTAATGATTAAGTTAGCAAATACTGAGCCATTGTTCAAACAGGAGGTACACAGATAGGTTCCCCATAAGCCTCTGCTCTCATTTCCGACAGATTCTTATGTAACCCCGGTCCTTCGGTTCGCTCTTTTGCT
Organism: Mastomys coucha; assembly: GCF_008632895.1. NCBI lineage: Eukaryota > Metazoa > Chordata > Mammalia > Rodentia > Muridae > Mastomys > Mastomys coucha. The sequence goes on from NW_022196896.1 coordinate 104,448,549, forward strand.
TTTTTATTCACTCTTGCTTGGTTTAGGTTTTTTTTTTTTTTTTGAAACCACGTTTCACACTAGGCCAAGCTGGCCTGACCTCAAGCCCAGGCTGACCTCAAATTCACAGCAATCTTCTTCCAGCGTGCTGAGATTTCGTGTGTATTATATCATTCCCCCTTCCCCCAAATTCTTGAAAAGGAAAAACAGCCAGCTCTCCTGACTCAGGTCTGCAATCTCAGCACTTAGGAGACAAAGACGGGATAATCGCCCCAAATTCCAGACCTGGCTAGTCTACGCAGAGAGCTCCAGGATGTATGAGCTACAGAGTAAAACCCCATTTCAAACAAACAAAGGATAAATCTGTGTAAAACTGCTTTAAAAAAAAAAAAAGATGAAGAGATCTCCCGTTCTCAAGATAAATCGACATAAACCATTTCGTAAGTGGAGATGAGATGCTAACTTACTCTGTCCCGGAGGGAACACGTTCCACCTGGCTTGTGTAACTGATCTTGTTGAAGTGCTTTTCCTGGAGCCAGCTGCTTTCGTCATCCCATGATAAGCTCTACTCTGGGCTGCTCCTGTCTGGACTTCATTTGTCCTGAGAGGAAAAAAGGAGAGGAGGGTTAAGCCAGTTTTGCCCCCTAACAGCAGTATGTCCAGGCAGGGAGTCTAGGAGAGTGGAATTGGCCATTCCCCTTAGAGGAGACTGGTTCTGCGTGCACAGTGTTCCCCCTTGATTCTGAAATGTGATTTTAAGGATATGGGCTCCTAGGTGCTTTCTAGTTCTAGGAGCTAAGTCAACTCCCTGTTTCAGAGACTAGTTTTTTGGGCACATTGGAACAAAGAGCAGGCTTATCTGATTCAAGAGGTACCGGCCTTCGGCAAAGAGCCTTTGACTTGCTGTCCTGTTTCTCCCATCAGTTCAATTAGACACGGGATTCCTTTTCAGTTCACAGCCTGAACTATCCTATGGTGTGGCTCGGGGTGGTTCAACAGCTGGGATGTTTTATGACAGAGATGTTTGGTTCTTCTCATTAAGTAATGTGATCCTAAAATAGATTAAAAAGAAAAGCTCAAAGCCCTTTGGCTCTCTTGCCTGGCTTACAGGCAGCATAAACCTAGTTAATATACTTTAATGATGGTTTTTAAAGCAATCAGGTCCCTTGCAAAAGTCACCAAAAGCATCATTGGGTAAAGTTTTTAAACCATTTTTATTTATGTCAGGGAAAAAAAATCTCTGTACCAATAACAAGGAATTACCTATTTGGTTATTGGTTGTTTTTTTTTTAAGATTTATTTATTTATTTTATGCATATGAGTACACACTGTAGCTCTACAGATAGTTGTGAGCCTTCATCTGGTTGTTGGGAATTGACTTTTTAGGACCTCTGCTCAATCTGGTAGACTCTACTTGGCCCTGCTCACTCCAGCCCAAAGATTTATTTATTATTATATATAAGCACACTGTAGCTATCTTCAGACACACCAGAAGAGGGCATCAGATCTCATTATGGGTGGTGTGAGCCACCATGTGGTTGCTAGGATTTGAACTCACAACCTTTGGAAGAGCAGTTGGTGCTCTTACCTGCTGAGCCATCTCACCAGCCCTGGTTATTGTTTTTACTACTAAAAATGTAAGGGAGCCAGCAGTGGTGGCGCATGCTTTTAATCCTAGC
>NW_022196896.1:104450487-104454617 GCF_008632895.1 Mastomys coucha
AAAGTAAGCAAAGTGAACAAAAGTGAACACTGTTTTGACATGAATTCCTGCCTTCAGCCTCCAATAGGCATCCGGTGACCACTGGATTTGGGATGGTAGCTACACCTGCTCCATATGTATTTTTCAGGGAACATCTTGCAAAAGGTCACTTCAAAGGAATCTAGAAATTCTAATTGAATTGGGGAGGGAGAAGAAGAACAGCAAGAATTAAGGAGAGCCGGGGTGGGTGAGAGGCTGCGGAACGAAATAAGAGACCCAAGAGTGTGGAATCTCAGGGTCTGTTACATTAGAAATCCCAAGGTAAAAGGCAGGCAGCTGGCAGGTTGAAGTGAATCCTGCTGAACTTCATGAAAGTAGTCACAACCCTGTAGGGAGAACTCAAGTTTAAAAGGCCTTTTGAGTTTGGAGTTGGTTATGAACATTCGAATGCCTATTATGGTCATGCCAACACTGTTCAAAGACCCAATAATATATGTCACTGCACCCCTTATGTAACTTGAGACTTTTTCTCAGTACCCATAAATACAAGAAATCCAATTAAAGGAGCTCAGATGACTAAAGGGGGACAGGTGACACAGCAGCTGTCGGGCTTCCCACTCCCCGTTGCCATGAACCAAAAACTGTTATAAAAAAAGGAGGTCTGTCGCTGGGGTGAGGAGGGACTGTCCGGTCACTACAGAGTTTTCCTTGAGGTTGTAAGTCCATCCATCAGAATCCACATTTAAAACACGTCGAACTTAGTGGCACATGCTTATAATCCAGCACTAGCCCTGGGAAAACAAGCAGATCACTGGGAGTTGCAGGCCAGCCACCGAGCCTACTTAGAGAACTCTAGGCCAGCGAAAGACCTGCCTCAAAGGAAGAAGAGGGCCAGGTAAGAAGACACCCAAGGTGGTCCACTGGCTTCCATGCATACCTGTTCACATGTAAACATGCACAGACATATACATACAAAATAAATAAAGGTTTTAGTATATGTATGTGTGTGTTTCTATGTATGTGTCTGTATGTCTGTGTGTGTCTGTATGTGTATATATCTCTGTGTGTGTATGTCTATGTATGTGTGTCTCTGTGTGAGTATGTATCTCTGTGTATGTACTGGCTGGTTTTGTGTGTCAACTTGACACAGGCTGGAGTTATCACAGAGAAGGGAGTTTCAGTTGGGGAAGTGCCTCCATGAGATCCAGCTGTGGAGCATTTTCTCAATTAGTGATCAAGGGGGTAGGGCCCCTTGTGGGTAGTGCCATCCCTGGGCTGGAAGTCTTGGGTTCTATAAGAGAGCAGGCTGAGCAAGCCAGGGGAAGCAAACCAGTAAGGAACATCCCTCCATGGCCTCTGCGTCAGCTCCTGCTTCCTGACCTGCTTGAGTTCCAGTCCTGACTTCCTCTGGTGATCAACAGCAGTGTGAAAGTGTAAGCTGAATAAACCCTTTCCTCCCCAACTTGCTTCATGGTCATGATGTTTGTGCAGGAATAGAAATCCTGACTAATACAGTATATGTGTCTGTATGTGTGTCTATGTGTGTTTCTCTGTGTGTGTGTGTCTGTATGTGTCTCTGTGTATGTATGTCTGTATGTATGTGTCTCTGTGTATGTGTCTTTATGTGTATGTATGTCTATGTGTGTGTCTCTCTGTCTGTATGTGTCTCTGTGTGTGTATGTCTGTATGTATGTGTGTCTCTGTGTGAGTATGTGTCTGTGTATGTGTCTGTATGTCTATGTATCCCTGTGTCTCTATGTGTGTCTGTATATTTATGTGTGTGTGTGTCTGTATGTCTATGTATCTCTGTGTGTCTCTGTATATTTATGTGTCTCTGTGTGTGTGTGTGTGTGTGTATGTGTGTGTGTGTATGTGTATGTCTATGTGTCTATGTATTTCTATGTGTGTGCATCTATGTTGGGAGGCCCAAGGTTGACATCTAGCTTTTTCCTCAGTCAGTCTCTGCATTGCATACTGAGGTAGGGTGTTGTTCAGCACTACCCTCTGAGCTTAACAACCATCTTTAATCACACCAGCTGTATCTGCTTTCAAGAGTGCATCAGGCTCTACTCTGGAGACTGTTGACAGTCCCTCAAAGAAGGAGGGGGTACATTGGTCCATCACCCGTACATCTGGCTCCTCCTCTCAGTCACTTGCATGCAGTCCTGTCCTAATTTCAAGTGTTTCTGGGAGTAAGTAGGGCAAGCTGGTACTCCACCTATATGGATGGCTATATGGAAGCCATCATCTATGCTTGGTGAAGAGGTACCAGTGTGGCTGTTTGGATGTCCCCCACACTCCTATCAGTAACCCCCTCATGCTGTAATTAAGCCCAATAAACAAACTGGTTCCCCCATGTTGAACACAGTGGAACTGTACTTTGGTTTGTCCTATTTAAAAAAGAAAAAACTACTTTATTTATTTATTGTTTGTGCACATGGATGCTCATAACAAATTTCAGGATTCAGTTCTCACTGTCCAACATGTAAGCTCCAGGGATCGAACTCAGGTCACCCAGCTTAGCAGCAAACATCTTTCCCTGCTAGCCATTCTGCTGGCCCTGCTTTGTCCTTTCTGTTCAGACCCAGACTCCAGCCCTTAGAATGGATCCTTTCACATTCAAGGTCTTCTCACATGAAGTAACATAATCTACCTAATTCCCCTCACTGGGGATAACCTGAAGCTTGTTTCCTAAGTGATTCTAGACCTTATCAAGTTGACAAGCATTATTAACCAGCACACCATTTCAGAAAACTAAAACCAGAGCTAAGTATGTAGCACGGTTGGTAGAACACTTGTCTAGCATGAATGATGATCCCCAGTACCACATAAACTGACTAGTGGTGCATACTTGTAATACTAACACTTGGGAGCTAGAAACAGAAGGACCATTGTTCAAAGCCAGCCTCAGCTAGATAGTAAGTTCAAGTCCAGCCTGGAATGCATGAGATGCTGTCTCAAGCAGGCAAGCAAACAAAAAACAGTAATATAAATAATCAGAAGTAAACTATGGGCCAGGCAGTGGCAGTGCACACCTTTAATCCTAGCACTTGGGAGGCAGAGGCAGGCAGATTTCTGAGTTCTAGGCCAGCCTGGTCTACAAAGTGAGTTCCAGGACAGCCAAGGCCTACACAGAAAAACCCTGTCTCAAAAAACCAAAAAAAAAAAAAAAAAAAAAAAAAAAAAAAGAAGAAGAAGTAAACTATGAATCATGGGTAATAGAACAAAGCTTTGGCTCTTGTGACACCCTCGGATTCAGTCACTTTGCTACATGTGTGAAGTATTCCTTTCTTTCAAGACACTAGAAGCAGAGGGTCGGGGGGAATGAAGCAAGAACCTTGTATTGACAGAGCTCAAGCAAATCTCCTCAGTATCATAGCCATTTCCACAGTGCATCACTGTGAAGCCCAGGACCTTGACCCGCTAAGCCCACTGCCACCCCCATGCCTAATTCCTCTTGACGTGAAACCAAGTGACCCAGAACACTCAGCCAAGCTGCTTCTGTAACCAGAAGCAAAGAAAGAAGGAGACGTGGGTAGAAAGAGACCCTTGCTCAAGGACAAAGTCGTTTTCCCCAAGCCTCAGCCAAACCACTTTAAAGAAAGTTTTCCACAGCCATTGCAGTACATTGAGCTCCATAGAGACAGCACCGGGGCAAGCGAGAGCCGGACGGGCACTGGGCAACTCTGTGCCTAGTGGAGGAAAATCAACTAAACATGGGCAAAGGAGATCCTAAGAACCCTAGAGGCAAAATGTCCTCATATGCATTCTTTGTGCAAACTTGCTGGGAGGAGCACAAGAAGAAGCACCCGGATGCTTCTGTCAACTTCTCAGAGTTCTCCAAGAAGTGCTCAGAGAGGTGGAAGACCATGTCTGCTAAAGAAAAGGGGAAATTTGAAGATATGGCAAAGGCTGACAAGGCTCTTTATGAAAGAGAAATGAAAACCTACACCCCCCCCAAGGGGAAACCAAAAAGAAGTTCAAGGACCCCAATGCACCCAAGAGGCCTCCTTCGGCCTTCTTGTTCTGTTCTGAGTACCGCCCTAAAATCAAAGGCGAGCATCCTGGCTTATCCATTGGTGTTGTTGCAAAGAAACTAGGAGAGATGTGGAACAACACTGCAGCTGATGACAAGCAGCCCTATGAGAAGA
>NW_022196896.1:104455341-104462860 GCF_008632895.1 Mastomys coucha
TGCGGCTGTTTTGTTGACATTCCGAATGCTTCTAAGTAAATACAATTTTTTTTTATTAAAAAAAAAAAGAAAGAAAGTTTTCTTTTCCTTTTAAAAGCAGGTCTCAAGTTTTCTTTAATGTCAGCCTGCCTCTTTACTTCCTGTCTGGTTCCCAATTATCTACTGAGAGTCTGCGCTCAATTAAAAATGAAATAGATTTTAGTGAATTAACTCAAGTGCGGTTGTGTCCAGATAATGGAATATCATTTAATACTGAAAAGAAAAGAGCTGGGACCGAGAGGAAACTGGAATGCAATTTGCTGAGGGTAAGAAGTCTGTCTGGACCATGGTGGTACATGCCTTTAGTCCCAACACTTGGGAGGCAGAGGCAGAGAGAGACAGAGGCAGAGAGAGGCAGAGGCGGATGAATCTCTGGTTTTGAGGCTATATTGGTATACACACACACACACACACAAACACACACACATATATACATATATATGTATATATACATATGCATATATCTATCTATAGATATAGATATAGATATAGAGAGAGTTCCAGAAGAGCCAGGGCTTCACAGAGAGACCCTGTCTCAAACAAACAAGTTATAGTTATATGAAACAGAGTGACTGCACAAATCAATAACATTCTAAAAATGTTAAGCCAATGATACTATATAAAGATCAGGGATACCAATGATTAGAAGTCAGGAGAGATGAACAAGCTCAGCACAGATTTTGAGGACAGTGACTATGCTGTATCACACCGTGCTGGGGGTGGCCTATGTCATTACACATCTATGCAGAATCTATAGCCTGAGAGACAGCTGCTCTGTAAACTGTCACCTGAGTGTTAGCCGTAAGATGTGTCAGTGTAGATTATTCAGCACAACATAGGCCCTCCTCTTGTAGTGATGTTGACAATGGAGGATGCTGGGTGTGGTGTAAGTGGAGGAGCATAAGAAGAATCTGGACCATCCTCTCCCCCTTGCTGTAAATCCAGAACAGCCTTGAAATGACAAGCCCTCCTTTTGTAGTGATGTTGACAATGGAGGATGCTGGGTGTGGTGTAAGTGGAGGAGCATAAGAAGAATCTGGACCATCCTCTCCCCCTTGCTGTAAATCCAGAACAGCCTTGAAACAAAGGATGTCTTTAAAAAGAAGAAATGTATAAAGAACCAATCAGCTGCGTCTAGAGTAGTGACTCGGTGGTTAAAGCACTGGATGCCTTTCCAGAGGACCTGGGTTCAATTCCTAGCACCCACACGGTAGCTTATAGCTATCTACAGCTGTCTATAACTCCAATTCCACAGGATCCAACTTGTGGCCTACGAGGGCACCAGGCATGCACATGATGCAAGACATATGTACACAAAGACAAAACATATATATTTAATTAAATAAAACTAATCCATTATACTTGGAAACCTTAAAAGAAGAAGGAATTGTCGAGAGCAGTCAGAAATGGCTCCTGACTGACCCATATTGAAGAAGCTGGCTTTTTATGTTTGTTGTTGTTGTTGTTTTATTTGAGATATGATCTTATTGAACCTGTTATGTGGACCAGGCTAGCCTCAAACTCTGCTTCCTGCCTCTGCTTCCCGTGGCCAGAATTAAAGGCATGCCTGGCTAAGAAAAGTTTTTCTAAGATATGTAAATGTTAACTAATAAATGATACCCTAAAACCCAGATATCCCAAATATGAATTCACAGGAAGGATGCCTTCAAACTTGGAAGATTTAGAAATCTTAATTTAAAAACATTCGAAATTGTTACATAGCACTGGGAATGACTATACTTTTAACTGCAGCTTCTCGGTCCATAGAGAGGATAATAAACTTAGCCACTAAACGTCACTTCAAACAAGTGTTCCCATGACTAGTGAGTTGTTGATGCTAATGCACCCCTGAGATGAAAGACAGGGTATAAAAGTGCAACGCCACTGTTGTTGTAATTATGGTTTATTGCTCACACACCAGAAACAACTGCAAGTGCTCTATTAGCTTCCTTTTTGATAATATAATGAAATACCTGAGGTAGGCTGACTTTATAAAGACAACAGAGTTAGTAAAAATAATTTCACAGTTTAGGAGATTGACTCTGGCAAGAGACCCACTCAGCCGTATCACTTCTAGCCATAGTAGAAGGAAAATATCTTCAAAAAAGGAAAGCAGTTGGGTGTGGTGGTGCATGGCTATAATCCAAGAATTTGGGAAGTAGAGACAGAGAGATGAGGAATTAGAGATCAGTCTTTACTGCATGGTAAATTCAAACCTAGACAGGGTTATACGAGACCTTAGCAAAAATGACAAAATAGCAGGGAACTGAGAGACTAGGAACCCCTTAATCCTTTCCGATGTTGGTCCCCAAGCTCTCAGATCTTCCAACTAGGTCCCACTTTTTCTCGGTTCCTTACATCTTTTAGTACCACCTCCCTGGATGGCGGTTTATGCCTGTAATCCTGGCACTCAAGAGGCTAAGGTAGGAAAATTGAAGGTTTGAGGACAGCCTGGGCTACACAGTAGAGTTCCAGGCCAGCCTAGAATACAGCGAGATCCCATTGCAGCCCAATCTTCCCCATCCTCTCCATCCCTTCCACCAACCCATCCCTATTCCCCTTCCACCTCCCCAGGACGCACACAAAGGCAACTTAAAGCATAGGGAATTGAAAACAAGCTGCCCAGATCTCAGGACCAGTAAGGGGCTGGGATGGTATTTGGGGACTTAGAATTGCCTAGCTCTGTGTTGTCTTTGGTCTCACAGAGGCTTTAGAGAAAAGCCTGTTTGAGTTTTCAGAAGACACCGTTTGCCTCACCTTTCCCTTCCTATCCTCATGACAGTCTCTAAGGAGACAAGGTTAGACCCGACCGACCACGAATGACAGACTTGCTGAAACCTCAATGTTTACTCCTCTCCTCTCTTCCAGAGTCCAAATACGGCTTCCTCTCCCTTTGGAAGAGTTTCATTCCCTGGAAATTCTCTAGTCCATACAAACCAGCTTGTGGCAGGTAACTCTGGTTCTGACTGCCTGTGTCCCGTCTTGTTCATCACATCCACTGTCCTTTGTTTTCGTCTGATTGTTATTGTTGGACATCAACTCTGGGATCATCTTCTCCTAGTTTAACTACAGCGTGTAATTGTGACAAGCGAAATATTCCATTTACCTCCCCAAACCTAAGTGTCAAAGTAGCAGATGATGTGGGCAGGGTCGGGCCATTTTACTCTACCTGGCGCTTCTAGGAGCACCTGTGTAGTGGAGCTATAGCAAGAAAAGGAGAGATAAACTTAAGTTGAATGTAGTGGCATAGTCTGTAATTCCAGGATTCAGGCAGCGGAGTCAGGATGACCTTGAGAGGTTAAAATTTTCAAACTGTACTGTAGGAACGTAGCCGTTAGTTGAACTCAATGGGAGACCAGCTCCCAGGACATAGAAGAATGGGAGACCAGACCCCAGAGCTTAGAGAACAGAGCAGCCTGGCAGGAAAAAAGAAAAATGAGGTAGCAAACAATTGCCAGGTGGCTAACCTGCTTCTGAACCCTAGCACAAGCCAGCACCAATCAGAGACTACTCCGTACTTTCCCCTGCCTTAGTTTCCCCTTTTTCCTAGCAACTGTGTGGGTATAAAAACCTGTTTAAATTTTTGCTTGGTGCCAGACTCCTCTACCCCTGCGTGAGATATAAGTCTCACCCCAGCTAGCTGGAATAAAAAGCCTCTTGCAGATTGCATCAAGTGCGTGTCTTGGTGGTGTGTGGGGTCGCCGTTCCCGAGCCCTGAGTGTGGGGGTCCTTCCCCACATTTTTTAAAGAGCTCTAACAACCTCTGTAAATGGGGGAAAAAATAAGGAGAGGCACAGCCATGTGGCTCGCATGGTAGTGTACTTGCCTTGAATACAAGATGCTCTGGGTTCGATCTCCATTACACTTGAGCCAGGCATGGTAGAATATACACGTAATCCTAGCATTCAGAGGCTGAAGGCAGGATGATCAGACACTCAAGGTCATCCTTGGCTACTTAGTGAATTTGATTCTAGCCTGGGTTACATGAAACCTTATCCTTAAAAAAGGGAGTCAAGAGACAGATGTGGTGATGTGCATCTGTAATCCTAGCACTCAGGAGACAGAGGCAAGAGACTCTGGACTTCAAGGCCAGCTTCTAGTACACAAGACTGAAGCCAGTTTGGACTACCAGAGCCCTGTCTCAAACAACAAACAACTTCCAAGGCCAGTAAACACATTCAGTCCCTAGGACTCCCATGTTGGAAGGAGAGAACTCGTTCAAGCTTGACTTCCACAGGAGTACCTCTGTACACTCATCTGCAAAGTAACACACGAATATAATAAGTAAAATTTATTTAAAAAAAAATAAAACCTCAAAGGTTTATATTTTAAAAGGTTGTTGAGATGCTTTGGGGTCTGGTGAGAATTCTCTCTCCAGTTTGTAGATGGTCTCCCTAGTATGTCCCACGTGGTGCTATAAGAACAGACTTTGGCTGAGCAGTGGTGGCACATGCCTGTAATCCCAGCACTTGGGAGGCAGAGGCAGGTGGATTTCTGAGTTCAAGGCTAGCCTGGTCTACAGACAGTTCCAGGATAGCCAGGGCTACACAGAAAAACCCTGTCTCGAAAAACAAAACAAAACAAACAAACAAACAAAAAACAAAAACAACAAAAAAGGACTTTGGTCTTTTCTAAGGGAAAAGCCACCCCTACAAGTCTAAAGTTGTTCCTACCCTCATGACCTCAACTAACCCTGCAGAAAGTGAGTTTCTGGGACTGCAGAGATGGCTCAGTAGATAAGAGTACTGCCGACTGATCTCCCAGAGGAGCTGAGTTCGCTCCTAGCACCCTCTAGCCAGCTGCTCACAGTCACCTGTAACTTCAGCCCTAGGGGATTCGATCCATGCCTCTTCTGGCGTCTGTAGGAACTTGCACACATGTAACATTTACACACACAGCCACGTAACACATACATTAAAATTATTTCTTTTTTTTTTTAAAAAAATGAGTTTTCACAGGCCTGACTAGAAAAATGAGGAGAAAACCAGACCAGAGATGCCTTGAAGAACCACTACAGGGAGGCTGGATGTCGTCAACGCTGCTTCTTGGAGCTTTGGCTTCATTTGTTCCAGTGTGGGGGATAATTGGGTCCTGCTTTCATTCCTGCCTTATATAACAGCCTCACTTTTTGAGAGCTGCGTGGGGTTCATAGTGGTTCTTAACCTCATTCCCTTCCGGTAAAAAGCTGTGGCTCATTCCATATACTGCAGTATAGCTAAGGGAACCAGGGAGACCGAGGAAGCAGGCCTATAAGCAGAAGTCTAAACAAGAATGAAGAAGAAGGAAAGCTGGCAAGGAAGCCAGGTCTAAAGTGGTTCCCAGCTTTCTGTCTTTGTTCTTCTTCATGTAGTCTTTTGTCTCTGTCTGCATATGAAGGTTGCAAAGATAATATGTTTGTTTTGCTCACAATGGGCATCACTAAGAAATCACATGGTACCCAATACAGAGTGTAATTTCAATAAATGTATGTGTGAATAAATTATGTTGCTGTTGATGTCATAGAATCTGAAATTCTAATTGGATTTTTTGGCACTCCATAAAACAGCTTTTGAAAATTTGCCTCTATCCCAGGGCGGTGGTGGCGCACGCCTTTAATCCCAGCACTTGGGAGGCAGAGGCAGATGGACTTCTGAGTTCGAGGCCAACCTGGTCTACAGAATGAGTTCCAGGACAGCCAGGGCTATACAGAGAAACCCTATCTCAAAAAACAAAAAAAGAAAAAAAAAAAAAGAAAGAAAATTTGCCTCTATCACAGTTATTGGTTGGCTTAAAAAATACATACATATAGCTGGGCGGTAGTGACACGCGCCTTTGACTCCAGCGCTTGGCAGGCAGAGGCAGGCAGGTCTACAGGAGTTTGAGTCCAGCCTGGTTTACAGAGTGAGTTCCAGAACACCCAGGACTACAGAGAATCGTGCCTTGAAAAAAAAGCCACATACATCCCCCCAAAAAACTTGCACATAATTTTTATGTGTATATGGGTAGGCATTATGAACATGTGAATGCAGGAGCCTTTAAAAGCAGGTTTTCATGGGCTGGCAAGATGTCTCAGTGGTTAAGGGCACTGGTTACCCTTGCAGAGGACCCTGATTTCAATTCCTAGCATCCACGGAGTAGCTTACAGCCACTTATAGCTTCAGTTCTAGGGAATCTGACACCTTCTTCTGACTTCTTTGGGCACAAAGCACGTATGTGGTACACATATATGTAGGCACATAAAATAAAATAATGAAATTTAAAATACAGAAAAAGAAGGGATGGGCACTGGTGGTACACACTTTTTACCCCTCAGCACTCAGGAGGCAGAGGTAGGCAGATCTCTGAATTTGAAGCCATCCTGTTCCAGGCCAGCCGGGTTACACAGTGAAATCCTGTCTCAGGGATGGTGGTGGGGTTGAGGTGGGAGAAGAGATCAGATTCCTTGAGCTACAGGGCTTTGTGAGCCACCCAACATGGTGGTGGGAATGGAACTCCCATCCGTGGTCACTCTTTTTTTTTTTTTTTTTTTTTTTTTTTTGTTGGTTTTTCAAGACAGAGTTTCTCTGTGTAACCCTGGCTGTCCTGGAACTTGCTCTGTAGACCAGGCTGGCCTCGAACTCAGAGATCCATCTGCCTCTGCCTCCCAAGTGCTGGGATTAAAGGCGTTTGCCACCACTGCCTGGCTAACCTTAAACTTCTGCTACACCTGCCTGTCCTTCCAAAGTACTGGAATGACAGGCGGGCACCAGCACACCCAATTCAATTGTCTTTCCCCTCATCCATCCATACCTCGGGCTTGGCTTAGGCTAATGCACCAAGTTTGCCTCCTCCAGTTTGCTGAAGGACTTGGATCTTCTCACTGTCTCCTTGTTGTCCCAACCAACCATCGTTCTCAATGAAACAAGAGCTTGGTTATTAAGCCCCTGGGATAACCGACTATACATTTTATTTTATAATTTAGATATGAATATCACCAATATTGAATGAGTTCAATATTACTGCTGTAACAGCAAGATGTCACCTCTCCATAGTCATAATTGTCACTTCATCTCTTAAGGAAAATAGTATTTTGACTACTATCGTAACCAGTAACCATGGGGGACAAAGTCTTAAAATACAATTTAAAAATATCCCAAATAGCATCCCAAACAGAATTTTTCACCAGATCATTTATGAGAACCAAGTGACATATCATCTCACGAAATGTTTAAAAATGAGGGGAAACTGTGTGAGGAAATGTCACCTGAAATGTTGGTTAACTGTGGTCATTCAGCCAGCTGAGTATAGTGGCTCACTGCTATTTTCCCAGCATTCGGGAGGCTAAATAAGAGGATTTCCCAGAGTTCAAGGCCAGCCTGGGCTATGTATGAGTTCCAGAAGACCCTAAACTTTTTGATATCCTGTCTGAGAGTGAATGAAAGGGGAGAAGAGAAAGAAGGAAAGAAAGATCACTCAAGAAGACTGTTTAAAAATTAAATATATATATACATATATATATATA
>NW_022196896.1:104462870-104485500 GCF_008632895.1 Mastomys coucha
ATATATATATATATATATATATATAGCCAGGAGTTGTGGTACATGCCTGCAATCCAAGTTTTATTTTTATTTTAAATATATATTTTTAGCCAAGGTGTTATGGTACATGCTGCAATACAAGCTGAGATGGGAAGAGGATCTATCTTAAATTTGAGGTCAGCCTGGGCTACACAATGAGACCCTTTTACAAACAAAGGTATAAAATAATAATATAAACACAGTATGTACAAGGGATGTATGATGTTGCATGTTTGTAATCTTAACACTTGATAGAGATGAAGAAGGTCAAAAAAGGGCCACCCTGAGCTACAGACACCTTATCTGGAAAAAAACAATACAATATATATCATACCATCTTCAGAATTTCATAAAGAAAAAGTAGCCAGGCAGTAGTGGCACACACCTTTAATCCCAGCACTTGGGAGGCAGAGGCAGGCGGATTTCTGAGTTCGAGGCCAGCCTGGTCTACAGAGTGAGTTCCAGGACAGCCAGGGATATACAGAGAAACCCTGTCTCGAAAAACCAAAAGAAAAAAAAAAAGTATATGGTATATTAAACTAGACCAAGTCTAAGGGTAGTGAAAAGGTATGTGTACATATTATAATCTGGCCGTGAGTCTACAGGGGACTGTTGTATTGAGGCAAACATGCCCATCTGGCTGCTTATAGATCTGGTTTAAGGACAGCTATAGAGTATATAGCACCTGCTGAGCTGATGGTGTGATATTATGATAATTAGCATGGTCCGCTCTACCATGGTCAAGGTTCAAATGAAGCCACTTTTCCCACTAATACTGAATTAATCATTGGGACTCTACTGGCTTCTATACATAAGAAATTTCCTTTCACTCTCCAGGGCTCTCTCCTCACTACCAAGGGCTCCCACGGTCCAGCATCCCATGGTCCAGCCGCTCAGAGCGCTGCTTCCAAACACCTTGCAGAAGAGCCTGGGGACTCTGAGTCGTCCCTCTGGTTTCACATTTTCTGAGACTGCTTCTTCTCAAATGCGACTGTTTTTCCATTGCTCAGCCACATACCTTCAAGGCACACGACTAGCACTGTTTAGTCCTGAAGATGATCCATCCAAATCATCCTGGCCAAACTAATTAAAGCAAGTTGTTTTTATTCGAGTACAGGGCTGGCTCCTCTACGGCCGTGTTGGAGAGATCAGTGTTGGATGGGAGGGAGACAAGGTTTTTATAGAGCTTAGGGGTGGGGACAGGGAGTTCTAAATGGGGAAATGGGGGGGGGAATAGGTGGGATTACAGGACATAGTAGGTGGTCAGTAGAAAGTCATCACAGAGAGTCATATAGCCTGTTGAAACAAGGATAGGACTGCAAGATGGTTATAAATAACTTTTTGGAACAAAGGCATGATTATCATTCCTGGAACAGCCGGTACAGAACTGTTTGTAGTTAAGGTTACAGGTGGGGCATAGCCCGGCCCTTCAGACACAGATGTTTAATCATAAACAGGAATGAACCTAGTTTGCTTCTACTATAAGATCGTTTTTCAAGCCCAAGATGGAGGCAGGCTGCTTATTCAGGACCAGCTAGCTCTCGGCAGTCTAGACCCTGACAGCCAGCCTAGAAGGGTTTGGGCCAATCTACTCTTTCCTCCCCAGCCAGATTTCCCTGAAGACCATCTTTAGTGACATAAAGAGAATTTAAAATCTAATTTTTTTTTCTTTTTTTGGTTTTTCGAGACAGGGTTTTTCTGAGTAGCCCTGGCTGTCCTGGAACTCACTCTGTAGACCAGGCTGGCCTCGAACTCAGAAATCCGCCTGCCTCTGCCTCCCAAGTGCTGGGATTAAAGGCGTGCACCACTACTACCCAGCGAATTTAAACTCTCAAAGGACAGGGATTCTATTTACTTTGGGGGGGGCAGTACTCATCTTAATCCTGACCATGATAGAACATGCTATTTAAAACAACATGCCATGGGAATTACACAAACTTACATGCACATAAAAACACTTGTATATATAAAATGAATTTTAAAAATATTTTTAAATGCATGTAATGGCCAAGAAGTCCCCCTTCATCTTCTACTTTATGAATGACATTTAACTTTTCCAAAACTTAAAATATTTTCTTATTTATGTATGTGTGTAAATGTGTCTTTGGGAATACATGCCACACGTGTGTAGGTGCCTAGAGAAGTCAAAAGATGATGTCAGATTCCTTGGAACTGTAGTCATAGATGTGAGCTTCCTAATGTGGGGCCTGGGAACTGAACTTGGATCCTCTGCAAAGGTCCCAAGCATTCTTAAATACTGAGACATTTTTCCAACCCAATTTTTTATATACTTTTATTAACTATTCCACTTCAGCCGGGCGGTGGTGGCACATGCCTTTAATCCCAGCACTTGGGAGACAGAGGCAGGCAGATTTCTGAGTTCGAGGCCAGCCTGATCTACAGAGTGAGTTCCAGGACAACCAGGGCTATACAGAGAAACCCTATCTCAAAAAACCAAAAAAAAAAAAAAAAAAAAAAAAAAAAAAAAAAAAAAGCTATTCCACTTCATAGGCTCCCTTTTTGGAACAAAATTGTGCATAAAATCTATGCTATCTGACTAAAATACGGTGGAAAGTAATAGGGTCTTGTAGTTGACATAGTTAGATCTTTGTCCTTCCTGCTTGGCGAATCTTGGTAGTTTGACTTTGAATCTGATAGAGACTTAGTAAGTAAAATAAGACATGTAACTTTCCCATCCCTGTAACCATCCTGGCAGGAATGTCTCTTTGGCTATCAGACTATTGAAACAATGGACTCAAGCATTGGAGTTTGCCCAGGAATCTCATGGGTGGAGAAAGCAAAGGCTGAACCTGGTTATCATCCAGAGGAGAACTCTGTCTGGTGGAAAGGATTTCCCACAGTTCTGATGACTTACCTGAGTATGTTACAGTTGAGCCTAGGGCTGAGACAGTCATGGGCAAGGCCACAAGGCCACCAGGAATGCTTAGTTACACATCTCTCCTGCTTTGTATTTAAATCTAAACTTCATGTCAGAGTCATGAAGATGGACTTGTGATTACTGGCCCTCTTTATTAGTCCTAATGTGGCCACCTTCCTCTGCTTTTCAGTATGACTTGTCTGTTTAATTAGCCTACCAAGTGTAGGTGCCCAAGCCTAGCTTTCCAGGACTTCCAAGGCCAAGGCTCGGACCCTAACAATTTCAGTAATATTTTCTCATTCCTGAAGCCTTCTCTATGGGAATGTATGAATAACCTTAGATTAACTACTTCAACCCCCTTCCCAGAATGAGGGCGATCCCTTGGTAAAGATCCAATCCCCACCCCTTTCCCCTAGTGACACAAAATGGGATAATGGATGGAGAAGGAATGCATACGGTTGCCTTTCTCTTCTCTTCATAGTCTTTTCTTCTCCGTCACCTTCCTCCGGAGGCTTGAGGATGTAAGGCAGGATATGATAGACCGAATTTGTGTCCCAGCACTCAGAAGGCTGATGCTGGAGAATTTCTGGGAGTTCAAGGCTAGCCTGGACTACAGGCTGAGGCTATGTAGATATTGGAAGGGTGTTTACTCCTAGATCTGTGTCTTTAGAGTAAGTAGCATGCTGTCTTAGGCAGTTTTCATAACGACAAGGTTGGTGACTGTGTTGGTTTGATTGAGAATAGTTTGATTTGAATGCTCGGTCCACTCTGGGTGGATTGTTTAGGAAGGATTAGGAGGTATGTCCTTGTTGGGGGAGGCATGCCACTGAGGGTAAGCTTATAGGTTCCCAAAGCCCAGGCATCCTCTCTGCCTTATGCTTGTGGATCAGCTGTAAACTCTCAGCTACTGATCCACGCATACCTGCCTACCTCCTCATGATGATGATCATGAACTAACTTTCTGAAATTGTAAGCAAGCTGGTAACTAAGTCTGCTGGAGAAACCTTTTTGTACACTGTGTGAAGGTTGCCTTTGCATTATTCCGTTGTTAATTCTGTACCAGCAGAGAGTTGAGTATTGGCCAGATTTTGGTATTGTTATTCTTATGGCTCATTACCTGCCTCAGTATTTTGTAGACATACACCTTCCTTACTCACTGATTGGCTTAAAAAAGAGCTGATGGCCAATAGCTAGGCAGGAAATGGAAGCAGAACTTCCAGGCTGAGAGTGTCTTGGGGGAAGTAGCAGAGGTACCTGAGGGACGTGGAGGTGCTCAGTTGTACTGGGACTGAGAGAGAGGTCAAGAAGTAGCCATATGGCCAATTTTGGACTAGAATAGTTGGGTTAGGTTAGATGAACTTTCTGGGAAGTAGCCTAAGCTAAGGGCTAATCTTAAATAAATATTCTTAAGTTTTCATATCATTGTTTATATCACTGGCAGGTCCAGAAAGTCCCATGATACTTTCTTTGGTAAGTTACCTTGGTCATGGTTTCTCTACATAGCAACAGTAACTAAGACAGTTCCTTCTGTTCCTGTGAGTCATTTAACTATGATTTATATTATTTCACACGTACATTCAATATATGCTTATGTGCCTGGTACTGAGCTTTGCTTCCCATTTTCTCTTAGGGCTGAGTGTATGTGCTGCCTTTGCCTAAGGAGCTGGACCTAGACAGAGCCAGTATGCTCAGAGGGTGCAGAAGGGATGTTCCAGGAGAAATTTTCTGTAATAGTGGGCGGGTCTGCCAAGAGCTTTTTTAAAAAACTGTAAGTACTTACACCCACTTCTACCTAGAAATGCCTAAGGATTCTCAAGGTTGTTAATTAGCTATTCAAGAACCCTTCTTAAGAGGCTCTATTTTCAAACCAGGTATCTTGTAATGATATTTTAAAATTCTCTTCTTCACTAACAGAGGTAATCACTGCCATTTAGTGACCGCCCACCAGGCATACCATTATTCACTTGACTTACATTGTTGTAAATTCTTCACAACAAACCTCCAAAGTAGGAATTGTAATTTTACCACCATAAAGTGAAAGCATAGGGCTGCTGTAAGAGTCCCATGTAACCCAGGCTGGCCTCAAAGTCCCTGTGTTGGTGTGTAGTTTAGTTAATAAGAGTCCCATGTAGCACAGGCTGACCTCAAAGTCTCTAAGTTGGTGAGATGACTGTATCCTTCTGATCCTTCTGCCTCCAGTGCTGGGATTTGAACTCTCATACCTCATTTCTTCAGTGATAGGGTTCAAATCCATGACTTGGTGTAGGGGGTGGTCCTCATGCTAAGATCCTGTTCCCCAATTGGTTCTTGATTGATCAATAAAGATTCCAGGAGCCAATTGTTGAGTGGAAGGAAAGAGGTGGAACTTCTGGGTCCCCATGGGCAGATGGAGAGATAGATGGAGGAAGAGAAGGGGAGTTTTCACCATCCTTTGGAGGGAGAAAAGGTGACCAGCCATGTGAGTTCTAGGGTGGAGTGGCCATTGGCCCCTTCCCCAAC
Organism: Mastomys coucha; assembly: GCF_008632895.1. Taxonomy (NCBI): domain Eukaryota; kingdom Metazoa; phylum Chordata; class Mammalia; order Rodentia; family Muridae; genus Mastomys; species Mastomys coucha. The sequence continues at coordinate 104,468,266 of NW_022196896.1, forward strand.
TGGGCCTGGGGTAGCAGGTAGGATATTAGAAACATAACTAAGCTGAGGGCAGATTTAGGGAGCTGAGCTGGGAGAGAAAAGAAGAGCACAAGATAGCTGGGGAAGGCATAGAAGAATTGAGCCAATAAGGAAGGTTAAAAATAAGTTAGTGTGGCCGGGCAGTGGTGGTGCACGCCTTTAATCCCAGCACTTGGGAGGCTGGGATTAAAGAGGCAGGCGGATCTCTGAGTTCGAGGCCAGCCTGGTCTACAGAGTGAGTTTCAGGACAGCCAGAGCTATACAGAGAAACCCTGTCTCAAAAAACAAAACAAAACAAAACCAAAAAACAAAAACAAAAAAGACATGAGTTAGTGTGTGTGTGTGTGTGTGTGTGTGTGTGTGTGTGTGTGTGTGTGTGTGTGTGTTTTATTTGAGGATCTGAGGGAACCTGGGTGGGGTTGGTAGCTTAAAGTGTGGTAGCAAAACCTACACACTACACTTGGTGCCCGTTAGGTTAGGCAAGTGCTCTATCAAGTGAGGTACAGCTCCAGTCCAAGACGTACCTATTTGTTTGTTGTTTGTTTTTTCCACACAGGGCTTCTCTGAGTATCTCTGGCTGTCCTGGAACTCTGTAGACCAGGCTAGCCTAGAACTCACAGATTCATCTGTATCTGCCTCTAGAGTCCTGAGATTGAAGGTATTCCCCCCAAGAAGTATCTTTCTAAAACATGATATGTGTGCTGTTCCCAAACTCTGCGATTGACTGTTTGTGGCTTCAGCAGATGTCCCCACAGCCAGTATTGTAGGTCTCTTTCCTGTCTGATGCTGCCCCCAGCTTAAGGTGAGTCCCACATAACCCTCCTCCAGCAGATGCCTGCTCACTCCCCATGCTCTCCTAAGCTGGTGTAGAAAGCAGCCCAGCTGGCCTGCAAGCTGCATTAGCTCAGACTGTGGGAAGCTGAGCCTTCAGGGCAGCCCCCAGGGCAAGGAAGGAGTTGAAGCCCAAAGTGAGTGGGGGTGGCTGGCTCAGGGAAACATTCTGAACCCTTTTCAGGAAGGCAGGTTAGGACCAAACTTCATCGCTCACTGAAGTGACAAACACATTTTACACTGTTTTAACTGGTGTTTTCTTCCTTTCGTAGTTCTCTCTTGGTTTCTGGCTGCTCCAATGACCCCTGTTGGCTTGCCCTAACTTTCTAACCGTGTCTCCCTCTTCTCCTACTTGGTGATTGAGACAGGGTTTCTCTGTGGAGCTCTGGCCTGGAACTTCAGACTGGCATCAAACCCAGAGATTGGGTTAAAGGTATGCTTCACAACGGCCTGGCTTGGTTATTCTAACTTTCCTTCATTAAACAATATTACTTCCAAATTAAACTACCCGCACACGAATCCTAGCTCTGTTTTAGGGGATGTCCAAAGCAAACCAATGACAAGTAGGACATAATACAGTTGGAAGAGAAACAGATTCTTTCCAATTTCATCTTGCATACGCATGCAAATACACACATGGTAGGGGGAGAAAAAAGGGGGGGAAGAGAGAGAGAGAGAGAGAGAGAGAGAGAGAAAGAGAGAGAGAGAGAGAGATCAGCTAAGGATAAAAATTAAGACTATCTTTCCATCAAAACAATGTTCTTTGATTCTGACCTTTTCTCTCAGCCTCTGGCTATATGTTATAGCTTTATTTTAAATGTGTCTTTACCACAGTCAATCAACAGATTCAAGTGTAAAAACAGTCACTTAGAACAGTATGAGAAAATATCAAGCCATTGAACTAAATGATAAATGTAGACTGAGGTCTCTTTGTGATTGAGTAGTACTTGTAGCACATTTGGGAGGTGGGGTCATGGAAGATGAGGAGTTCAAGGCCAGGCTTGTCTATACAGGCAGTTTGTGCTACATAACAAAACAAGCAAGCAAACAACCATAACAGCAGAACCCCATGTCCCCTGTTGGCTCACCCCAGCTTCAAGTCATTAAATAGTATTCCCCCGACAGTCACAGCTACCTTTTCCCATTCTAGATTTCTTATACATTCGACCTTAAGGATTCCCCTAGTTCACCCTTTACTTACATCTTTTGTTTGAGTTTGGGGATTTGTGAAGGATCAGGCTCTTTGGATGCCAGAGGAAATAACAGCCTGGGAAACCATGTCCCACTTAGCAGCTTCCCATCATCTTTTGGTGTGGCTCATTTAGCCCTCATAGCTAGCTGTTTCTCTTGGCATCTTTTTGTTCGGGAGTCCCATCATAATTTTCACTCTCTCTGCAAGTCTACACAGAGCTCGTTTATCTGTAATTCTGGGTGGGACTGGGAGAACAGAAGTAGGGTTGGGCAGGTACAGGAAAGAGGCAAAAGTTAGATGCTGTAAGAGCTTGTCCCTCGGGCTGCCCAAAGTAGGCAAGGTTCTTTACGGCTGTGCTATGATGGGGCCAGAAGCTCAACCTTGGTGACCCCTTTGTAGATAGCTCTAAAAAAGAGTGACCTTAGGCCTGGAGACTTATGCTTAGACGTTTTTATACAGAGCCGCAGAGGGTGAATAGCTGAGAGCTGTTGACTGGGTGATTCTAGAAGCCGAGGAAATAAGCCCTTCAACCTGAAGGAGAGGAGGGCAATCTGAGAAGCATCGGCATATCTGTTCTCTTCTACTCCTTTGTTTCCTACCGTGGTGGTTTGAATGAAAACGTGTGTGTGTGTGTGTGTGTGTGTGTGTGTGTGTGTGTGTGTGTGGCAGCCTCCTAGGGAGAGGCACTATTAGGAGGTGTGACCTTGTTGGAGGAAGCATGTCACTGGGAATGGGCTTTAAAATTTCAGAATTTAGTCGGGCGGTGGTGACAGACGCCTTCAATCCCAGCACTTGGGAGGCAGAGGCAGATGGATCTCTGAGTTCGAGGCCAGCCTGGTCTACAGAGTGAGTTCCAGGACAGCCAGGGCTGTACAGAGAAACCCCGTCTCAAAAAAAAATAATAATAAAATAAAATAAAAAATCATAGGGTGGTCCTATTTTCTTACAATCTTTTGTTTTCCTTTAGTTTTTAAAAATACTTTTCTCTTTCCAATAAATAAATAAATAAATAAATAAACCCCTTTGAGGGAATAGTGGGGCTTGGTGGGATAAATCTGTAATCTCAGCACTTAGGAATCTGAGGCAGGAGGATTGTGAATTTTAGGTCATCCCAAGCAACTTAGGGAGGCTCTACCATAAATAAACAAAAACCATTGAGATATCTTTGTTTGGTTTTTTGTGGGTTTTGTTTTTTTTTTTTTTTTGGTAAATAGATGTTTGTGTTCCCAAATACACTTTGAGAACCTAAAGCATTTCTTTTTTCTAGATGCACCAAACTTAGTAAACTTACAAGAGATGGAAACTATTTAAAAATAAACCTTGAAGCAAACTGAAAATAAAGAGGACTCTCCTTCTGAACCAATACTAAGGTCAAGGGCCCACAGGCACTGGAATGAAACGTCCCAAGATGTCTTAAGAATCCGAAGATTGGAATAACAGATGTCCTTGTGTGTGACAGGGTTGTTAAGCAGCTAAGGGAATACTGAACAGGATTTTAGTTTGAAACTTTCTTTTTTCTGAACTTCAAGTGTGCTCTAAGGTCCCTCAGACTGTTTATATGATGTCAGGGCCAGCCTGTACAGAGGGACAACATAATATTAAGTCACCATTCACAAGCTGAATTATGTTCCCTCCCCCAATCCCCTCTCCATAAAAGGACAGAAAATAATAATATATTACAGTAGTAATGACCTTTCTTGCAGAATGCATCTTTATTTGAATTTGGGGCCTTTAAACACATTTTTCAAAAATAGAAGGTCACATGTAGCCCAAGAGGTGGAGACAGGAGGATCAAAAGTTCAAAGTCAGCTTTAGCTATGTAAAATCTAGCACTTAGGCAATGGTGGCAGTTTGAGGCCATCCAGAGCTACATAGTGAGAATCTATCTCAAGAACGAGGTGGCTCAGTGGTTAAGAGTACTGGCTGCTCTTCCAGAGGATGTGGGTTCAATTCCTGGCACCCACATGGTGACTTACAACTATTTGTAACTCCAGGCCTAGAGTTCAGTGCCTTCTTCTAGCCTTTGCAAGTATCAGGCATACATGCAGGAAAAACATACATACACATAAAGTAAAATAAATAAATAAAAAAATAAATTAAAAAAACAGAATTTTTATAAAAATTTAATGAAGTGAAATAAAAACTAAATTTGGACACAAATACAGCTCTAGAGAGAAGTCATTGTCTGGGGCACTGGGAGAGTTTTATCGATAGCCTAAGAAACACAGGACGCTATTAGAAATGAGAGAGGGTACAAAACACATTTTTTCTTGGATTCGTCCAAAGGAGCCAATCCTGCTGTCACCTTTGCTTTGAACTTGTACCTTTAGTTCTGATTGTCAAGCCAGCTGTTGGTAATACTCCACTGAGGCATTCCCAGAAGGTGAAGACCACTGCCTGCCCCCCTAGTACCTGTCAGCCTCCTCACACAGCTGTGAAGGCAGCTGGAACATGGAGTGAGGGACACAACTGTGGAGCCATCCTTTGGCCGGCTTATTTTATTTCTCCAGTCTGTTTTCTCTTCTGTAAAATATGAAGCTTAGCAGTGCCTACCAAAGAGGCCATTTGAGTGAGAAAGGACCTAATACTATTCTTCCTTTCCAGTTGTTTTTATTTTTTATTTTTATTTTTTTTTTATTTATTCATTTTTTTTGGTTTTTCGAGACAGGATTTCTCTGTGTAGCCCTGGCTGTCCTGGAACTCACTCTGTAGACCAGGGTGGCCTTGAACTCAGAAATCTGCCTGCCTCTGCCTCCCAAGTGCTGGGATTAAAGGCACGTGCCACCACTGCCCGGCTCCAGTTGTTTTTAAATTGGAGAATATCACCTACAGCCAATCCATCCTGCAGGCGACACTCACGGTGCAGTAAGCCATCAATGTCAATTATTAATGTTATTGTGACTTCTGCTCAACTCCCAGTGACAAGGGCAGTTACTTGTCCTGAAACAAATCTATTAATTACCTATGTAATGAAGAAGTCAGAAGCCCCAAATCTAACCTTGGAGAAAGTAGCCAGCTTGTCTGTTAGACAAACCATTGTGCATTCTTCTGAGGACATTGGCCATAGGGGTTAACCACTAAGCCAGCTCTCTAGCTCCCTGGATATTACTATTTTAAGTGGATATTTTAAGCCATTTAATCATCCTTGGTTTGTATGCCATAGATTCTTTTGGGGGGTGGGGGGATTCAAGACAGGCTTTCTCTGTACAGCCCTGGCTGTCCTGGAACTCACTCTGTACATCAGTTTGGCCTCGAACTCAGAAATCTGCCTGTCTCTGCCTCCTAAGTGCTGGGACTAAAGGCTTGTGCCACCACTGCCCAGCATAGATTCTTTCCAATAATGCCTAAGCATTACAAAAGTAAGTATAGGTGAGGTTTGTTTGGTTTATTGAACTAATCTGTCCTTCTTGGATTCATGGAGACATCAAAAACCAGTTGAGTCACAATGAAATATTACCTCTCTCGTAGGATGGGATTAAATTTTAAAAAATTAAGGGAAAGACAAGTGGGATGTGGAGAAAGTCGAAGAAGTGGCACCATGCCGAGGAACACGGACGAGTGATTCCTCAAAAGGCTTAAGAAAAGGAGTCCAGCCAGGTGGTGGTGGCGCACGCTTTTAGTCCCAGCACTTGGGAGGCAGAGGCAGGTGGATTTCTGAGTTCGAGGCCAGCCCGGTCTACAGAGTGAGTACCAGGACAGCCAGGGCTACACAGAGAAACCTTGTCTCAAAAAACCAAAAAAAAAAAAAAAAAAAAAAAAAAAAGAAAAAGAAAAAAAGAAAAGAAAAGGAGTCCAGTATGACCTGGGGTTTCCTGGGCATGCTCCTGAAAGGGGGACTAAACTGGAAGCTGATGCAGATGAGTGTTAGTGCAGCTTCGTTCACAATAGGTAAGAGCAGAGGCAATGCAGGTGGCCTTCAGCAGATGACAATGCCACCAAGAGAGGTGACGCCGTGGCATAGGGCTGTCGAGAGGGAGGAGGTGCTGTTGTGGGTTCCACCTAGGTGCATCTTGGCAGTATCCTGCTAATGAAGTAAGCCAGATGCAAAAGAACACATCTGATTTCATTTGTACAATGGTATCTTGGGCTGGGATCCTAGTTAGGGTTACTGTTGCTGTGACAGAACCCCATGACCAAAAGCAAGCTGGGGAAGAAAGGGATTTATTTATCCAGCTTACAAGTCCACAGCACTGTTTACCATTGAAGGAGGTCAGGGCAGGAACCCGGGGGCAGGAGCTGATGCAGAGGCCATAGAGGAGTGCTGCTTACTGGCTTGCTCAGCTGGCTTTCTTATAGAACCCAGGACCATCATCAGTCCAGGAGTAGGACCACCCACAATGGGCTGGGCCCTCACCCACTGGTTGCTAATTGACAGCCGACCCACTTTATTGGTCTCAATTTTCTCATTTTCATTTTTGAAAGTTTTTCTCATTTTCATTTTCTTTTTTTATAAAAAAGATTTATTTTATGTATACGAGTACACTGTAGTGTGTCTTCAGACACACCAGAAGGGGGCATCGGATCCCATTACAGATGGTTGTAAGCCAGCATGTGGTTGCTGGGTATTGAACTCAGGACCTCTGGAAGAGCAGTCAGTGCTCTTAACTGCTGAGCCATCTCTTGAGCCCTCATTTTCATTTTCAAATTTCTCATTTTAACATTTTGCCAACTGAGCTTCCCTTCTCTCCGATGACTGTAGCTTGTGCCAAGTTGACATAACTCAGGAGCACAGCTGGGAAGATGGCTCAGTGGTTCAAAGCACTTGTTGCTCTTGCAGAGGACCAGGTTCAATTCCCAGCACTCACATGGTGGTTCATAACCATCTGTAGTTCCAGTTCCAGGGATCCTCTGCTGAACTCCTCAGGCACCAAGCATGCACATGGTACACGTACATATGTGTAGGCAACATACTCACTCATAAAATAAAATGAATGGGGGCTGGCAAGATGGCGCAGCAGGTAAGAGCACTGACTGCTCTTCTGAAGGTCCTGAGTTCGGATCCCAGCAACCACGTGGTGGCTCACAACCATCTGTAATAAGATCTGACGCCCTCTTCTGGTGTGTCTGAAGACAACTACAGTAAATTATGCCGGAGCAAGCAGCGGAGGAGCAAGCAGGGCCAGCAGAGGTCCTGAGTTCAATTTCCAGCAGCCACACACATGATAGTTCACGGCCATCTTACAGCTACAGTGTACTCATACACATAAAATAAATAAAAATAAATCTTAAAAAAATAAATAAAATGAATGAAGTTAATTAAAATATATCTATAATAAGGAAATTCATAGGGTGGAAAGTGGATTAGATACTATCAAGGGCGGGGTAAGTGTGAATAGGAGTTTGTTTCTTTATGGCTACAGAGTGTAGTAACGGGAAATTTTTACTTTTTATTATTAATTTTTATTTTTTGTTTTTAAATGAATCTCTCTCACTCACTGTGTGTGTGTGTGTGTGTGTGTGTGTGTATGTGTGTGGTCTCTGTGCTTCCCCAAAGTCTTCTGCCTGTGCCTGCTCTCAATCCCACAGGAACATGCTGGGATTGCAAATACTGTAAAATGGCTCAGTTGGTAAAGAGGCTTGCGGCCAAAGCCTGATGTCCTCAGTTCGATCCCCAGAACCAACATGCTGTGAGGAGATTGCGTTATTGGTCCTCTGACGGCTATGTCATCCTCCTCCTTCCTGAACACACGGAATACATAAGTACATTTTAAAAAAAGAAAGAAGAAAATACAGATGCTTGTAGCTTTTGAGATGGCTTTGTGGTTAAGTCACTTGCTGCTCTTGCAGGTGGCCTGAGTTCTCGGCACCTATGTTAGGTGGGTAACAACTGCCTGAACTCCAGCTTCAAAGGAGCCAAAGCCTCTGGTCTCCATGGGCACTTAAACTTGTGTATACATACCCGCACATAAAGATGCACAATTAAAGATAGCATGAATAAGAAATATATCTTAAGTTTGTCTTAGTTTGGGTTTTATTGTTGTGAAGAGACATCATGACCAAGGTAACTCTTATGAAGTCAAACATTTAATTGGGGCTGGCTTACAGTTTCAGGGGTGCAGTCCCTTATCATCATGGAGGGAAGCATGGCAGCATCCAAGCAGACATGGTGATCTAAAGGAAGCTGAGAATTTTACATCTTGATCCCAAGGAAGCCAGAAGGAGACTGACTCTTCCATACTAGGCAGAGCTTGAGCCCTTGGATCTCTCAAAGCCTGCCTACACAGCTATATACTTCCTCCAACAAGGCCACACCCACCCCAACAAGGCCACACCCACTCCAAGGCCACACCCACTCTAACAAGGCAACACCTCCTAATAGCGGCACTCCCTCTACCAAGAGTATTCAAACCACCATAGGGTTAAAAACAAATACAGATGTTTGTATAGCTGTGTCCAGCTTGTTTGTGGTTTCCAGCGATTCAAACTCAGGTCATCAGGATTGCATAATAAATACTTTCACCCACTGAGCCATCTCCCTCCCCAGTATCCAAACTGTTTTGAGAACAGTAGTGAAGTTATACAATATTGCATTATTTAATGGCAATGCAATATCTACTTTCAAAAGACAAATTTTGGAGTTGATATTGCAGAGCGCTTGCCTAGCATTTACGAAGCCTTGAGCCCCACCCCCCCTTTTGCAGCATACCCTCAGTGTGTTAGTGTGCTCCTGTTAAACTGGTGCTCAGGGAGCAGGGGCAGAAGAACCGCTCTAAGTTTGAGTCCAGTCTGGTTGAGCATGAGGAGTTCTCAAAGCCCGCCTATACAGCTATACACGCTTCCTCTAACAAGGCCACACCTACTCCAACAAGGCCATGCCTAATAGTGTTACTTCCTGGCACTTACGGAATTCCAAGATGACCATGGCTATGCAGAGAAACTTTTTTCTCTTAAAAACAAACAACAACAACAACAACAAAAACAGCCAGGCAGTGTAGTGCTCGCCTTTAATCCCTGCAGTTGGGAGGCAGAGGCAGGTGGATTTTTGAGTTTGAGGCCAGCCTGGTCTACAAAGTGAGTTCCAGGACAGCCAGGTATACACAGAAAAACCCTGTCTGGAAAAACAAAAAACAAAAAACAAAAAACAAACAAAAAACCAAACAACAACAAACAAACAAAAAACCTAAACCAACACACACACCAAAAAACAAATAAACAAACTCCACAAAACAAAGAAACAAACGAACAAAATCCAAAGAAACAACACAAAAGAAATTGGGTTTTCCTAGGCAGTCCATTTAAATATTTATGAACATAAGAGTTGCTTGAAACCAATGCATATGATGACATTTGATATCCAGAAGATAGCCAATAATGCAGAAATGAGCCAAAAGCCTCTACTAACAGTACACTAGGGGACACAGGAAAGCACATTACATCACTGAACCACAGCTGGCAAGTCTATTGGGCCCAGAGCAGGGAGAGGAATCAGACCATGTTTCAAAAGAAAAATTCTTTTTTTAAAAAAAAGATTTATTTATTATTATAAATGAGTGCACTGTAGCTGTCCTCAGGTCACCAGAAGAGGGTGTCAGATTTCATTACGGGTAGTTGTGAGCTACCATGTGGTTTCTTGGATTTGAACTCACGACCTTCAGAAGAGCAGTCAGTGCTCTTACCCTCTGAGCCATCTCATCAGCCCCAAAAGAAAAATTCTTACCTTCCTGGTAAGATGGATTTCCCCACTGCGTGTGTCTGGGTCTGGTACTTTCCCAACTAGTTTTATGTCAACTTGACACAATCTAGAGTCATCGGAAAAGTGGGAACCTCAGTTGAGAGAATGCTTCCATAAGATCCATCTGTAAGGCATTTTCTAAGTTAGTGATTGATAGGGGAGGGTCCAGCTCATGGTGGTAGGTGCCATCCCTGGGCTGGTGGTCCTGGGTTCTATAAGAAATGCATGCTTACTTAGTACCTGATGAGTCCTCTGGAACTGGAACTACAGATGGTTATGAACCACCACATGAGTGCTGGGAATTGAACCTGGTCCTCTGCAAGAGCAACAAGTGCTTTGAACCACTGAGCCATCTTCCCAGCTGTGCTGATGAGTTTTATGTCAACTTGGCACAAGCTGCAGTCATCGGAGAGGAAGAAGGGCTTCTCAACTGAGAAAAATGACTCTATAACATTTGTCTGTGGCCAAACCTATGGGGCATTTTCTCAGTGGGTGATCAATGGGGGAGGGCCCAGCGCATTGTGGGTGGTGCCACTCCTGGACTGGTGGTGGCCCTGGGTTCCATGAGAAAGCAGGCTGAGCAAGCCAGGGGGAGCAAGCCAGTAAGCAGCACTCCTTCACGGCCTCTGCATCCGCTCCTGCCTCTGGGTTCCTGCCCTGTTTGAGTTCCTGTCCTGATTTCCTGTGGTGATGGACTGTGAAATGAAAAATGGAAATCCAGTAAACCCTTTTCTTCCCAACTTGCTTTTGGTCATGGTTCTTCATCTCAGCAACAGAACCTAAGACAAGCAAGCTTCCCCTCTTCTTTTCTTCTCTGCTCTTCTTTATACACACACCCTCTCCCTTCCTTCCTTCCTTCCTTCATTTCCTTTCCTTTCCTCTTTTCTTTCTTTCTTTCCTATATGTATATGGTTTCATTTGTGGTTTTATTTTGTTGTTGTTTTTTTGTTTGTTTGTTCATTTTTTTGCAATCCTACTGGCTCTGTTTCCCAAATACTGGGGTTACAAGAACTCACAGCCATTCTTGGTTTGTGGTTTGGTGTCTTGAGATATAGGGAAGTTTCACTATGTAGCCCAGGCTAGAGTTTCACTAAGTAGGCTAGGCTGGCCTTGAACTATAGACAGTCCTTCTGCCTAAGCCGCCTGAGTTCTGGGATCACAGTGTGAACTTCTATGCTTGGTTTTATGTTCTTCAGTCCTCTTTATCCACTGGATTCGAAGGCTGGTGGTTCATATTTTCTTGTTCTATACACTCCTACCCACTGCAGAAAAACACAGCACTGATGCCTGGTAGCCTAATCTAGCAGCTACCCTGTTCCCTGATGGCAGTTAGGGTTCTGGCCCTGAACTTAGACCAGGCGGTCTATTACATATCTCCAAGGGAAGACCCCCAACTGTATTCTTCATCTTCTGACACTTGAACTTCTGATTGACTGACAACTACAAACCACCAGTCACTCCTCCTGGTAACCAGGTAACCATCTGTCTCCTCCCTGCTTCTCCATTTGCATCCTCCTCACTTTCCCAGCCAGGTCATCCCATATCCTGAATACTGCTAATTCAATTCCTCTTTTCCCCCTTCAGTGTGCGCAGTCTACTTCCTCCTTCCAGCACCTGTGCAGAGCGCTTGTTTCCAGGCGGAGTCTCCTACAATCTACTTTCTGATTGAGACTGTGATTAAACAAATAAACAAAACCACACCTGCTTGTGTTTTTCTGTGTGTCTCCTACTTAAAGCACTTAGTGACTAATGTTTGCCTACTAGCTACATTTCAAACATTCCAGCCAGACTGGCTTACAAGTCCATTCATGTTCTTTCCCACATGTTCTTAGACCGTTTTCCTCCACAGCCAGAGCTATAGTTATATTGATTTACTTGACATTTCAGGCATGTGCCCTGGCTTCTCTGCCCTGACTTCTCTGCCTTGGCTCTCACTGTGGGCTTGAACTAGAGTGTCTGCTAGCTCCCTTGCCTGCCATTTTTTCTGCCCAACTCCCAGATGCCCTTAGGGGTGTGGCTCAACCATCATCTCTTAGAAGTTGCCCTCAACAATAAGAGCCAATCCCCACCCTTCTCTGTAGCCTTTTCTCAGCCTATGCTGAACTCCACCCCACATCTTGTCATATTGTTTTACCATTAATTTTCTTGGACAGTACCCTTTCTAGGTTAAATGTTTCAAAGGAGTGCTGGTTCCTGTGTGGTCAACATGATACAGGCTAGAGTCATCTGGAAAGAGGGAACTTCCACTGAGAAAAGGCTTCAGTCATGTTGAACTGTCAACAGTTCTGTGCAGGTCTTTCCTTGATTAATGATTCATGTAGTAGGGCCCTGCCTGCTTTTGATGGTGCCACCTCTGGGAAGAAGCTGTTGTTGGGTTGTCTAAGAAGTCAAAACAAGACCCAGAAAGGAGCCAAGAAGGAACATCCCACCACCACCTCCTTTTTAGTTCCTGACTCTCTAGGGCCCTGTTTGAGTTCCTGCTCTGACTTCTTTCGAGGATGAATTGTGATCAGGATTGATCAGCATGTCAAATAAGCCAAATGTGCTCCTCCCTGACACAAGATGCTTTAAGTCCCGTGTTCATAACAGTGATGGACCTCTAACTGGAACACAAGGGAACTGTATCAAACATATGTTCGGGACAAAGAAGGGGCTCAGATGGTGATGCGCACCTGTAATCCAGACACTTGGGAAATATGGATAGGAGGTTCCCGAGTTCAAGGTTATCCTTGATTGCTTATCAAATTCAAGGCTAGTCTGAGCTACATGAGACCCTCTCTCAAATGAACCCTTCTGTCCCCCCGCAACACAACCAACCACTACCACCACCAACCCTGCCCCCCCCAAACAAAAACAAACCCCAGAGCTTGTGGAATAGCTCTGTGGGTAAATTGTGTTTGCTGCCAAGCCTGAAGACCTGCGCTCCATCCCCACATGGTAGAAAGAAAGACCCACTTCCCACAGTTGTTCTCTGAGCCTATATATACACGCCATGGCACAGGTGAGCCCATGCATACCCAACAAGTGTATACACGATAAATAAGTAAACAAGAACAAACAAATAAACATAAACTTTAAAAAAAATGTTTATTTCATGTGCTTTGGTATTTTGCCGGAATATACGTCTATGTTCTGGTGTTGGATCTTCTGGATCTGGAGTTACAGAGAGTTGCCATATGGGTGATGGGAATTGAACCCTAATCCTCTGGAAGAGTAGTCAATACTCAACTGCTGAGCCATCTCTTTGGTTCACAAGCATAATTCTTAGTGAATGTGTTCATATGGCATATATGCATATCATTCCTTGACAGTCTGTCCTAAAGGTCAATGGACAAATCCTCCAGTGATGACAGTGAAGCACCCGGAGGCTCCCTACACCCCAAGGCTACAGCGACTGCCTATGGTTTTTCTGTTTCCTTCTGTAAGCCATGAGAATGAAGCCCATGGAATTAGGAACTCTTGGGAAGCAGGAAACACTGCTGCTGATAATGTTTGAGCATCTGACTCAACCCTGTACCATGTCAGCCCTGTTCTGTTGTGATTTTCCAGCAACACTGTAGAATTGATTCTTTGGTCAGAATAAATACATTCAGTTTGTATGCGTATCACTTGCAAATGAATACGTCTCCATCCATACTGAGATCAGAGCAGCCAAGGAAGATAGGAACACAAATGTAAATCTAAAGGTTAGTGGTTTTGTGATGAAGAAATGCTTCCATCCAGACCATTTTTTCCCCAGTGAGTAAAGGAATGGTGGTTTGAACAATGCAGATAGCAGCAGAAGCAAGAGAGACTCTACCTCAATGAGGTGGAACGAGAGAACCCCTTCCCAAAAACATGTTGTTTGATTGACCTCTGCATGTGTATGCATGTAACATAAGCTGTGGCATGCATATGCCCACGCACTTGCATCACACACACTTGTACACACACACACACACACACACACACACACACACACAACCTTTCTCTCAACTTTCTCTTCCAGAGGTCCATCCTGCACTCAGCCACCAAGCATGGCAGCACACGACCGACTGTCAGCTCTGGCTCGGCTCAAACTCGAAGCCTTGAAGTCCGGTCTGACATGACTTTTCAATCCTTTCTAGATACTTATAAACCCTCCCTAAAAAACTCTCCTGGGGAGGTGAGGGTTAATTTAGCAGACATATTTCTTCCATGTTTCTCTTGTGCATTTAAAAAATTTGCATAAGCAATGTAAACTTTGCTTAATGTTACAACTTTTAAAAACTACAGACGTGCCCGGAACAAAAGGTGAAAACCTGCTCTCATTTCACAGGCTCTGTTTTTTCCATTCCTGCATCTCATTATGTGGTGCACTGGTCTGCTTCTTCTGCCTTTTTATAGCTGTCGCAGTAATCCATTTTAATACCTTTTCCATGTTGGCATTGTATGACTAAGAGGTTAAGAGTCAAGTATGGTGGTATACACCTGTAATCAACCGCTCTCCAGAGGTTGGCTGAGCCATGTAGTAAGGCCTTGTCTCCAAACAAACGAATAAAGTTGGAAAAGAGCCGAGAAGGCTTTTGTCCACAAGGCTGGATGGGGAGGGGCGGGAAGGACAGGAGTGTTGAGTCTGCCTGGATGTAGCACCCACCCTGAAGCACTGTCAAATGCAAACCTCTGCCAATTTTTTTTAGCCCTATTTCTCAAATCCCAAGTCTCGTAAGATATTGTATAAGAGATGCTAATATTTTATCCCTAATTCCTAGTTAACTTTAACATTTTAAATCACAGTGGCGTTCTTTTTTTTTTTCTAAAATAAATCTATTCTCTCTATTTCTCTTCCTCATTCATAATTCTCTTCTTTCTCTGTTATGTGGATTCTGGGTATCAAACCCCAGGCATCAGGTTTGAACCATTGAGTAGCAAGTGTCTTTACCTGCTGAGCCATCGTACTGGCCCTCTTATAATTTGAGATGCCTGGTCTTTGAAGAATGATTCTTGTTTTGAGTTCTTTTTAGCTGACAAAACTTTCTTTTTCCTCATTCTCCTTTATTCTTCTGTTCATCTTTTCTCATTAGTTTAGTTTTGTTTTGTTTTCTCTCCCTTGGGAGTCAATATTTGGGGGTGGGGAAGGGAAGAGAGGTTTCTTTTTGTTTTTTTTGTTTTTTTTGGTTTTTTTCTTTTTGGTTCTTCAAGACAGGGTTTCTCTGTTTCGTCCTGGCTGTCCTGGAACTCACTCTGTAAACCAGGCTGGCCTCGAACTCAGAAATCCACCTGCCTCTGCTTCCCAAGTGCTGGGATTAAAGGTGTGTGCCACCACCGCCCTGCCTTTTTTTTTTTTTTTTCAATTTTCTTCCCATGTTTGGATTTTCATTTAACTCCAGCTCTATCTGATTACTTGTTAGTATAATACTTGACACTGAGACTTAAGGAAAGCTGAATCCACTGTGAAGCTGTTGAGCATGTGGGCTTTGATGTGGTGAGAGCTACTAGGATAACAGACAGGACTGCCTTGTCCACTGGACAAGCAGAAACTCCAACAACAGGGACCTGCTGCAGAGGAAACCCAGAATCTGGGAATCAGGAATGCCTGGAGGCAGGTCTAGGCCCTAACCACTCACTGTCTGCAGGGGCTCAAGAGGGTACCTGGTAATTCCAGCTCTTCCAAGGTTGAGGCAGAGAGGATCAGAAGTTCAAGGTTACCCTCCCCTGTGTGCAAATTCAAGGCCATTCTAATATTCAGGAGACCCTTGGTGGGGGAGAGGAGAATTAGGAGTCAGTCAAAGGTTCACTGTTTTCTGTAAACCAAGGAAATGCTTCATTTAGATAGCTAATAAAAGAAAATGGCAGAGCTTGAGAGATGGCACTGACTGCTCTTCCAGAGGTCCTGAGTTCAATTCCCACCAACCACACAGTGGCTCACAACTATCTGTAATGGGATTTTATGTCCTCTTCTGGTGTGTCTGAAGACAGAGAGTGTACTCATATACATAAAATAAATAAATCTAAAAAGAAAAAAAGAAAAAGAAAATGGCAATCATGTGTCATTGATTTAATAAAGAGCACCATTTTCCCATCCAACACTTGGACTGGGAGAGTAATGGATGGAAATTTTGTAACTTCCCGGAGTCAACCAGAGCCCCCCCCTCACACACACACACACACAGAGAGAGAGAGAGAGAGAGAGAGAGAGAGAGAGAGAGAGAGAGAGAGAGAGAAAGTGACTTAGTAAGATCTGTCTACTTCCCACTCTATTCTTCTCTGCAGTATTTGCCTAGAAACTTGATCTTCGGTGTCCTAGAGAAGGAACAAAGAAACCCTTGAAATATGATTCCTGCTTGCAGAGATGGGATGATAGAATACAGCCCATTCAGAGACCAGCAAAGTGCCTCGCTAAATGTTTGTTTAGTAAGCCTAGCTCTTATTTCACCATAGCAACAAGCCACCTTCTTAAGCTGAAATGAATTTCAATTTTAAATCGCTTTTTCCCCATCTTCCTGTTTGTGGGTAAGGAAGCTTGAGTTTCAAAGGAGCCAAGAGTGACCTAAGCAAACATGCATACTTTACTATAGTGACTTATTTGGTGTGAGAATGGAGTAGGTGTTAGCCCCGCCTACATTTAGGGATCCCCACAATCACCTCTTTTCTAGGCTCTCATCTCTGTGTGCTGGCCCCATTGGTTGACTTCCAAGAGACTTTGCCATGGACCCTGAACTTCAGGACCCTGTGGTTCCAAGTATGTGTCTTTGACAAGATACAGGGATCAACAGCAGAGACGGACTTTGGTTGGTCCTCTCTGGATGATGTCACCACCCTTTGCCACAGTATTCTTGGCAAAAGTTGGAAAGGAACAATCTGGTTGTCATTGGGGGACGTGGGGGTGTCTATATTTATTTCTATGATCGGTGTGGTCAACAAAATTGGTGACTTAAAAGACACACACAGATACACTTAAAAGAAATTAAAAGAAAGAAAGAAACAAAGGAAGAAAGAAAGCCAGTAATATTCATTAAATCTGAAATGCATCCTGTCACACCCCCTCTATCCACCCCCACCCCCCCATAAAACTTGTGTTTTGGTGTCTTTCCCTTGACAAGTGGTGGTTCGTGGAAAGGCTGTGTGACTATTTTAGGGACTTGCCCAACAGAAGGAGGTCACTAGGGTAGATCTGCTTGAATTAAAGGTATATATCAACATACCCAGCATAAATACTTTTAAAAATTGGTTTAAAAAAACATAAGAATATTTTGGATTTATTAGGTGGTGCAAAATAAATTGCTGAAATTAACTATTTTTTTTTCTTCCTGTGTTTTAGTGTGACCAGAAAATCATAGACTCTATATTAGGCTTCTCGTGTATCTCTAGTAAATAGTATTCATCTAGGTAAGTGGTTATCTATCTATTTATGGATCACATGAACATTTTGTAGATCTCATTGGAGTAGGTCTAGAGGGCCTGAGATTCTGCATTTCTTGCGAGCTCTCAGGTGAGGTTGATGTGGTTTCACAGAACATGCTTTCAGCAGTAGGGGCTCAAGGACTTATAAGGCAACCACTTA
>NW_022196896.1:104485510-104498073 GCF_008632895.1 Mastomys coucha
CACCCTCTTCTGGTGTGTCTGAAGACAGCTACAGTGTGCTTATTTATAATAAGTACATTGGGCCTGAGCCAGCGGGGGCCTACCAATTCCCATTAACCAGATGCAATTCCCAACAACCAGATGAAGGCTCCCAACTATCTGCTCATCTACATGTGCTCATATACATGAAATAAATAAATCTTTTTAAAAAAATGAGAATGCATTTATTGTGGACAAAAAGAGATAAACATCGCAGAAGAAATAACTGAAGCCTGAAGCCTGGCCACACAAGGGACTGTCTTCCCATTGAACACAAACTAAACCGGCAGTGGTGGCACATGCCTTTAATCCCAGCACTTGGGAGGCAGAGGCAGGTGGATTTTTGAGTTCAAGGCCAGCCCTGGTCTACAGAGTGAGTTCCAGGATAGCCAGAGCTACACAAAGAAACCCTGTCTAGAAAAACCGAAAAACAAACAAACAAACAAACAAACAAACCCAAAAAACAGTTTAATATAAAACCTGTTGAAATGTGCTCTATCCATTTTAGCACCAGTATATGGTACTTCTCCAAGGACATGTGTATATGTTCAATATCCCTAGTTGAGTTCAGTAGATATGTACTGAGATGGCTGCATGTTGACACTGTACCTATAGCAGCTTGGGCAGACCCTGGGGATTAGAAAAGGAAGGCAACATGATTCTGTCTCTCAAAAAGCTCATTGTAGAACCAGGGAGGAACATGACGGAGCAGATTAGAAGGTACAAAGCTCAAGGCAGGAGCATCTGATATTTTGTTCTCTCTCTTTTTGCTAATAACATACTCTGAGTTTCTGGTAGCAAATTGTATCATCTATCCAAACATATTTCTTCAGTATTTTAGGAGACATAACTGCAGAACTCCATCCTAGGAGACAAAGTGGAGTGTACCAGCCCCAGATGGGTAACGGGAGACATATAACCCTCTTCTGAGACCAAATTAGATTTCTGAGAAGAGATTTAGGTTCCAGTGGAATGGGAGGAAGGAAAGGCCTCTTGCCATCTGCCTGTTGTGGGAACCTGAGAGTGGAGCAAAAAGCCAACTTGATCAGTGATAACGTCAGTCATTTGGAGGTCTCTTTGTGTAGCCCGCGCGGTCCTCTCGCCGGGAAGAAGACACGCGGACACTCTAGGTTCCTTCTGCAGCAACTGCTTTATTGTCTCCATCCATAGTGAAAAAGGGGTCGAACCCAAAATCCGCACTGTTTATATACACCACAGTGCGTGTATCTGCCCACAGCGTGGTGTGTCTGCTCATGATTGGCTGTTCGCTCATTACCCTACGTAACGCCCCGGGATGGGCTGTGACATGGCGTCCTTTCACTCTACACACATGCGCCAATAGTTGTCTACGCACATGCGCAAACAGTTGTCCACTAGGAGTTAACAGCGGAAGTAGGCGCCATCTTGCCATGGCGAATGCCTCTCAAGATTCACGGCTCCCAACATCTTTGTTTGTTTGTTTTTGATGCATTGTTATCAGTGCTGTCCTGGAACTCATTATACAGCAGAGGACCTTCTGTCCTCCTACATCCTCCGTCATAATGCTGGCATTGTATGATGTGTGCTGGAATCATATGATATTTACTGGAATCATTTTTTTTTTTAAAGATTTTATCTATGTGAGTACACTGTAGCCATCTTCAGACACACCAGAAGAGGCATCCAATCTCATTAGAGATGGTTGTGAGCCACAATGTGGTTGCTGGGATTTGAACTCAGGACCTCTGGAAGAGCAGTCAGTGCTCTTAACAGCTGAGCCATCTCCCCAACCCCTGTGTTCTGGAATCATATGATGTGTTCTGGAATCATGTGTGCTACCACACCTGGCTTTTGAAATCTTATATCAAGATGACTCTGAGGGTGGATATACTCCTGGGGCCTTTAATTTTATAAGCTAATAAATTCCTGTTGCTGTAGCAAGTGTAATTTGCATTTCCCTTCCCTTTAGCCTAAAGAGGCCTAACGCATAAATCAACAACACGAGCAACAACAGGAAGAAGTCCTGTTTTGCATGAAGGTTTCATTTGGCATGTTCAAGTTCACTGCCTTAAATGCTGAAACCTAGCGGAAACTATAGATCACAGAACTACATTTCTTTTGTTTGTTTCTTTTTGTTTTTGTTTTGTTTTGTTTGTTGAAACAGGGTCTTACTCTGTAACCTTAAACTCACAGAGATCCACCAGTCTAAACCTCCACTGGAGTGGGATTAAACTTGTGTGTTTCTTGTTGCTTGTATGAATTTCGCACATTGGTCAGGTTTCCTCAAAATACTCCAGGTGACCGGATCTAGACTCTAGCTCCCAGAAGGCTCTGTAAAGTTGCAGGAATATATATTTTTTCCTGCCATAAATGAGTCAGGTTCTATTAGGCTTTAATATTACCTCTTAGAATTGTCTTTCCTGACCTGTGCATCTGAAATTGTTTCTATGCCCTCTTGCTAGTTATCTTATTCCCATTTCAGTGAGCACTGTCATTATGGTTAATGGTTTGTTTTGTGACAGGGTCTCACACAGTAATCTAGCCAAGCCTTGCAGCAGTCATTGGCCTCACTGCCTCAAGTGCTGGGATTACAGGTAGGTATGAGCCGTTGCATCCAGGATAGTTATTCTCTTGCTTACCATTTGTATATTTTTCTGTGACAGGGTCTCTTGTATCCTAGGCTTCCCTGAAACTCACTTAACATCCTCGATTTTGAGATTCATTTCCCCTGCATTTCCTGGATGCTGGGAGTACAAGTGTGACACCAACCACATTTGGTTTATGTACTGGGGATTGGACCCAGAATTTTGTGTATACAAGGCGAACACTCTACTGAGTTACAACTTCAGCCCTTACTTACCCTTGTTTCTTTTTTCTTCTTTCTTTCCTTCCCTCCTCTCCTGCCTTCCCGTCTGCCCTCCCCTCCCCTCTTCCTTCTTTCCTTCTTTCCTCCCTTCCCCTCTTCCTCTTCTTCCTTGTCTTCTTCCTCTTCCTCTTCCTCCTCTTATTCTTTTTGTTTGTTTGTTTGTTTGTTTGTTGGGGGGGTGGGTTTGAGACAGGGTTTCTCTGTGTAGCCCTGGCTGTCCTGGAACTTGCTCTGTAGACCAGGTTGTCCTGGAACACACAGAGATCCACCTGCTTCTGCCTTACAGTTCTGGGATGAGGTTAAATGTGGGGAACACCACCAAATAAGACAGAGAAAGCAAGCAGAACCATTGGGATTTATTTCTCTCTGCTTCCTGGCTTTGTGTGCATAAGGACTGACTGCTGCCACTCGGCCGTCGATGCTTTGATGGACTGTAATTATGTAATTAGAAAACCATGAAAAAGTTGTTATCTATTCTCACAATTTCTAAATCAAAGGAAAAAAAAAACCAAACATATTGATCTAAATGAAGAACACGAACTATTGCTAGACTAAGCATTTCAGAAGATAGCAGAGACTTGGTTGCTTGCCCAAGAGATATTTTCTCCTTTGTAGCTAGGAACGAACCTTGATTTCATTTGAGTTGGCATTGTGTGTTTATATTTCCCAGTTTCCTTAGATGTGATGGTAGTCAATGAGACTTAAAGTAAAGCTGGGGGAGAGAAGCCTCTAAGAGGGCTATTAGACAGCAGATCTCTACTGCATGTTTCTGTTACCCCTCCCCCCCCATGCAGATATATTGGCTAGCTCTCTCCAGCACAGCTATTGTATAAGTCTGAGTATGATGTTGTACACTGAGGATGAAAAGCCAGGAAGGAAGCTATGTCTGAGGTTTCTTGGGATTCTGTCATACTGGTCCTGAGTTATGAATCTGGGACTCCTTTTGTGTGTCTCCCCGCTCCCTTTTAAGCCACTATTAATTTTAAACCTAGCTACAGGCAGTCATAACATAGATCTAAGTTTGCTATATGTTTATGACTTTTCTTCTTTTATCTAATATATCAAATCCAGTCTAGAAAAGATTATTTTTGACATAGGGTCTCTTGTAGATCAGGCTGGCCTCTTGCTGTGTAGTTGAAGCTGACCTTGAACTTCTGATCTTCCTCCTTCCACCTCCCAAGTGCTAGCCTTGCAGGTATTCACTGCCACGGCCACCAGAGGTCTTTAATAAGAAACTCAACTATGGTGGAGAGTTAATTGTAACTGCCTGAATACTGGGCTCCTTCCTTATAGGAAACAGACTGTAGATTAAGAAGTCACAGAGAAGATAGGAAAAATCCAGGTTGTTAAGGATTCACAGGGTCTCTGACAACTCCAAGTTGCACTTCATCACTGATAATTGTCAAAGCAGGAACTTGAAGGCGGGACTGCTTGCTATAGCACACAGTAGGACTTCAAACCAAGGAGCTTACCTCACAGCCGAGAAATACAGCAGCAATGAAGAGGATGTTGTTTGCCGGCTGCCTCACATGCTAGCTCTGCTAGCTTTTTTTTTTTTTTTTTTTTTTTTTTTTTTTTTTTTTTTTTTTTTTTTTTCGAGACAGGGTTTCTCTGTGTAGCCCTGGCTGTCCTGGAACTCACTCTGTAGACCAGGCTGGCCTTGAACTCAGAAATCCGCCTGTCTCTGCCTCCCAAGCGCTGGGATTAAAGGCATGTGCCACCACCACCCGGTTCTGCTAGGTTTCTTACACAGGTCAGGACCACCTGCCTAGGGCTGGTGATGCCCACAGTGGGTCGAGCCCTGCTGCATCAGTTAACAGCCAAACCATCTCCTCAGATATGGCAGAGGTAGAGGGAGCTTCTCAATTGAGATTCTCCTCTCAGACGACCCTAGGTTGTGTCAAGATGACAGTTAAAGTCACCCAGAATGGTCTTGTAGGTGGAGCAAGCTGGCTTAAACTTGCGGTAGGTAGGGGCTCCTGCCTCGGAATCCGAAGTACTGGAATTGTTTGCCTGTATTTGTTAGTGTGTCCTGACTTTTGAAGTCTCTTTATGTCAGATAAGAGTGTTTTTGTTTTTGTTCTTGTTTTTTTTTTGTTCTGAAACAGGGTACACATAGCCCTGGCTGTCCTGGAACTTGCTATGTAGACAAGGCTGTCTTTGAACTCAGAACCACCTGCCTCTGTTTCCCAAGTGTGGGATTAAAAGGCTTGGGCTCCCATGCCAGGCTGTAAGTGACATTTTAAAGTTGCTTTTTGTTGATTATTCTGCACCCTGGAGTCAGAGCCTCCTTCATTCACACAGTATCATGAGCTATAGTCACACCCACCCATCCACCGGAAGTGAAACAAAAACATTCCTGATAAAACACTATCAGCGGGCCCTGCTATGTATCCTAATGGGGAATGTAGTTCTTGTGATATAGTTACAGTCTCTCTCTAGGATCCTTCTCAGGACATAGACCATTACATGTTTATGTCATTCATAGACAATTCCCCTTACTGTCGCTGTGAGCTGGAACATACCAGAAGGGCAAAGGGACTGCCTGGTCCCGTTCGTGATCTCATGTGCTTGGCCCTTATGGCCCTGTTCATGATTTCGTGTGCTTGGCCCTTATGGTCCCGTTCGTGATTTCGTGTGGTTGGCCCTTATGGCCCTGTTCATGATTTCGTGTGGTTGGCCCTTAATACTCTCTGATTTGAAGTTTTACAAAAAAGAAGGGAAATGTGATCAACATTCAATACCCCTCAAAGCTCTGAACACATGCTGACATCCTATGTAAGAAAAAGTAAATGTGCTTTTTCTTTTCCTTTCTTTTCTTTTCTTTTTTAGATTTATTTTATTTATTTTATGTGTATGAGTACACTGTAGCTGTACAGATGGCCGTGAGCTATCATGTGTGTGGCTGCTGGGAATTGAACTCAGGACCTCTGCCGGCCTGCTCGCTCCGGCATAATTCACTGTAGCTGTCTTCAGACACACCAGAAGAGGGTGTCAGATCTCATAACGGGTGGTTGTGAGCCACCATGTAGTTGGTGGGATCCAAACTCAGGACCTTCAGAAGAGCACTCAGTGCTCTTACCTGCCATCTTACCAACCCCTTCCTTTCTTGTCTTCTTTTCTTTTCTTTTCTTTCCTTTTTTTTCTTTTCTTTTCTTTTTTCTGCTAGTCTGAGACTAGTCCAGAGTTTCCCTCTGGTGTTTAAGCTAGCCTGAAACTCACAGTGTAGCCCAAGCTAGGGTCAATGTAGCAGCCCCCCTGCCTCAGCATCTCTAGTGCTGGGATCACTGTGTTCAGTTGTGGTTTTTGCTTTTTGTTTTTCTTATATTGTATTTTCTTATTTATTTGTTTTTCTTATATTTCTTATATATTTTCTTATATTTCTTATTTTGTGCATCTGTATATGTATCCCATGGTGCTTCAGGGGAGGTCAAAGGACAGTTTTTGAGAGTCAGTTTTCTTCTTCCATGATATGGGCTCAGGGATTGAACTCAGGTCACTAAGCTTTGCATTAAGTACCTTTAACCCTCTTGAGTCACCTTGCCAGCCTTCCTCTCTCTCTCTCTCTCTCTCTCTCTTTCTCTTTCTTAAAAAACAACAAAACAACAGCGGCAGCAGCAGCAACAAAAACAACATACACACACACACACACAAAAAAAAAACCAAACTGTCTCCTGGCTGGCCTAGACCTTACTTAAGTAGACTAGGCAGGCCTCAAATTTAGAGATCTATCTGCCTCTACCTTCCAAGTACCAAGATTAAAGTTGTGTGTCATCACACTCTGCTGTGTCAAAACAACAACAAAAAATAAACCTAGGTGAGGTAGAAGACTGTCTGGAGTTCAGGGTTAGCCTGTGGGCAGTGTAAGACCGAGCTACCAGGCATAAAGAAAGCTTAAAGCACTGTATCACACCTGTAATCCTAGAATCACTGTGAATTCTAGGCAATCCTGGTCTACATAGTAGAATGCAGGCCTGTCTGAGCTACATAAGGAGATCTTGGCTCCCACTCTCTCACAAAGAACTAAACAACCACACAAAGAAGTCTAGTGAATAGAAAAACAATAGTTTCTGTTTAACTAGTATTAAACAGCAAACAATATTCCAGTTATTTGAATTTCAAGAGTATTTTCTGTTAAATGTAAAGAGATGCCCATAAAATATTTTTTAGCCTATAAAGAGATAAGGAAGAAAGATGTCCCTGGAATTCTACACATGTTTTACGTTTATTAACCGGGGAGGAAGGTTCAGTATTAGTTTTCCTGTCTCGAAGTTGTTTAGTTTTTCTCCAGGTTTGCAGTTCTGAATTACAACTTCTAAGGTATAAGGCCCTCTGTAGACTGGAAATTCTGCATTCCATTTATTGGCACGGTTTCCTTGGGAAGATTAAGAGCCCCAGAAATGTGGCATTCCTAGTAGGAACAGGTTGCTTGAGTCGAATGCTATCGGTTCTTTTAGGCAGTTAGACTGGCCAGGCGCCCAAGGTGAGTGAGTAAGCTGGCTTTGTAGTGTGCATCATGGCCCCACCTAGCCCAGGTTCTGGCAGCCTCCTGAGTGTTTTTAGATTGTCCTGGGAAGTGAGCCTCTCTCTCTCTCTCTGCCTTAGCTGGAGGCTAGCACAGCAACTCGACCTTTCACCTACTTAAAGAAAAGTTCACAGACCTTTAAATAATATGTTGGGTTAAGAAAAAAACCCAAGTCTGCTATGAACAGTCTCTTTCTAATATTACACTGCAGTGGCTGATTAGTCATTTGTGTTTTGCTTGGGTGTATGTTTTGTTTGAATGGGGGGGGGAAGGCAGTTGTAAAATAAATGCCTATATCCTGGTGTAGTGTCCAAGAGGATATAGACAATGTGTGAATAAACACACACATTTCTCGAACGAGAACGAGAAATTATTTTTTGAGTAACGTTTCATCCTTTGGAAACATGAAACGTGGTGTTATGCTAAGATTTAGTTAGGAGTCAACGGGATACACACTGCATTAAACGAAGCCCACGCAAGAGAAATAATACAGGGCATGCTTTTGAGCCTTTTCCCCTCCACAAGCATTTCAAACGTCAGTTTTTTTTTTTCCCCTTGTAAGATTTGCTAGAAAATTCGTGTTCAAACTAGGATAACGAATCCAGTCCAGAGAAGAATGGAAAAAAAAAACCCAACCAAAACACCAAGCAGGCTATTTCTTGCTTTTTATTGAGATTTATGCATCGCGGCCGTGAACGCGGGTTTTGCAGTTCTCACTCGGGGGCACCATGGATGCCTCCAGTCCTCCCGCGCAACGCCTCCAGCTCCGCTCCCCTCTGCAGCTGCAGTAGCTGCTAGTCCGTCCCGCCGTTCCCCTCCCCAAGGGCTCCATCCCCGCCCAGCGAGGGCCCCAACCGGGTCCAGCCAGCGGCGGCTCCGAGGAATGACCCGTAGTAACCTCGCCCCGCCCCTGCCGCCAGCGCCGCGCTCCCCAGGTCGGCATTTGATTGGCCGAGCCCCGCACGCGCCACCGCCCTCGGGCCAATGGGCGGCGGTCTCTTTGCATATGCAACGAGCGCCAGCCCGGGGTGCGCGTCCAGGACTGCGGCTCAACAGACGCTGCTCCGCCGGCGCCCGGGGAACGTCACTGTGGTTGTGGTTGTGGCCGCGGCAGCGGGCTCGAACGGGGAGGTGGCTGGCGGCGAAGCGAGAGGCTGAGCCGGCGCCAGGCGGCCCCAGCGGCTGCGTCAGGGTCCTGAGGAGGTGGCGCTGGGCGGGAACCGCTCCGGGGAGCAGCCAGGCCTGCGTGGGTCGGAGCCCGCGGTGAGTGTGCGCAGCGCCCGTTGTGAGGCGTAGAGGGTCGCGGGATGGCGGCCAGGCCTCTCCCCCACTCGGCGTGCATGCGGCTCGCCGGTGCCGGAGGGGGACTCCTGGGACGCGGGGTTGCTGGGCCGTGGAGGGGGTTCGGGAAAGCGGGGGTTGGTGGAGGGTGAGTGGCGAGTAGGGCGTCCGCGCGGATTCGGGGAAACCGCCGGCGTGGACAAGCAGGCGCGGGAGGAAGGATGCACCGCGGCCTCCTCCGCGGGCGCGGGCACGTGGGTGGGGTCGTCCCGCTCCGCACACGGCCGCGCGGCGTCCGTGGGAGGAACCAGTGCCCAGCGGGGTCCCCGAAAACTGCGGGCGTGGGTGCAGAAACTGCGGGTGCGGGGCGGTGGTACTGGCGTGGGGGAACCTCTGGTGTCCCCGTCCTCCTCTTTAAGTGCGTTTTAGTCTCACAGTCCTGCGATGCACACACAGGCAGCCCCCGGGGATCAGGTGTGATCGAGTGAAGGGATTTCACTGATGAAGATCCAGCCGCTGAGTCCATTCTGGTTCTAGAACAGGTATTCCTATCACTTGTTACAGGGAGCCTCTCAAGTTAGAACGGATAGGACAGTTTTTGGGAATCCTATAGGAACTAGAAGAGGGGGCTTGATGATAACCGCCTACAATGACAGCTAGCATTTACTGAGCTTTTATTAAAGGACACACACACACACACACGAACTTTGTGCATGACTATGTTTACTTTACATTGTTAGACCACTGGGACGGGTGCAAATTCTCAGTTTTACAAAGAGAGAGCCTGCACTGTGGACACATTAACTTAGCCCAGCTCTGAGCTAGTAGGAAAAGCTGGAGCCCCAGGAGGGCCAGTCTGAATCCAGAACACTTAACATCTGATGGCATGCAGCCCTCTGTCATGGCTTTGGGTTTCTAGGTTCTTTTGGGTCTTAGGGGTTCTGTAGAGCTGTAGTTGGGTGTTGTTCTTGTTGTTTGTTTTAGGCTGTTTTGTAAGCCCACGTTGTCTCTGAGTGTTATTTGCAGGGTGCTGCAGAGTTGCCCCTAAAAGTGCAGGAAAAGCTTATTACAGAGAGGGAAGTGTTGGGACCTGAGAGGTCGTTTTTCTGATGTCTCTCTGAGTACTCCCTCACAGGCAGTTGAAGGCTGATTGAATTTCCTAACTTAGGTTCTGATTCTTCTGTCATAAAGTGCCCTGACTCCAGTGTGGCCATAGGAGAGGGGCACCTGGTATCTCTGGAGGCCAGTGACTGGAGCTGTAGGACATTTGGGCTGAGTGACAGGGTACCCTCTGAGTCCCAAGATGTCCTCCTTGAAGAAGGCAAAGAAAGAAGGACACACTGAAGGACATTGTGAGGGGGAACACCACTAGCGCCTTCCTGATTCAGCTAATTGTTCTCATTGAGTCATGTCAGATATCTTAGCAGAGAGACATAACAGGGACAGGTTGATGTGTCCCTGTACCCTCAGGCTGGAATTAGACTACATGCCAATGATCTTGTAGATAAGTGGGTGACTTGCAAGCTATGTTACATGCAATAAAGGTGAGGAATTGAGTGATTGAAGATTATAATAAGCATTACGATTTACATGGAAATCCAGGGAGCTGCCTTTAAAAACTGATTATGTGAGATTTTTCCTAGATGTCAAATTTGTGTTCTGAGGTGCTAATTAAATGTATATAGGACAAAAGCTTCAGAACTTTTGAATAACTATAATATTTTTTATTTCAATATGTTTCCCACCAGATTGTCATCTCAGCTCAAGTTGCAGAGTGTCTGAATGAGATAGGGGATATACCCAAGCATGCATTCTGCCTGCCTTTAGGGTGCTTAAAACTTAAATGTTCCTTTAGAACTTGAATTTTTGCCCGATAAATGGTTCAGAAGCAGGAATCTTTTATATGGACCATGGATCTGAAGGTGTGATTTAGACATCCCCAGCTCGGCCCTCAGTGATAGGCATTTCTGATTTTCAATAGATATAATTTTCTAAAGTATTCATTGTAGTTTATATTTTACTCAGTAATTTAACATAAAAATTTCAGCTCTAAGCTGGGTTTGGTGGCTCACCTTTTATCCCAGAACTTAGGAGGCAGAGGTAGGTCTTTGAGTTCGAGGACAGCGTGGTTTACATAATTCCAGGACAGCCAGAACCACATAATGAAACCCTGTCTCAAAAAACCAAAAACTAAATAAACAGCTTTCAGTTCTTAGGAAGCAAGAAAACCATGCATGAATTGGGAAACTGTTAACTATATAAATATTTATTCAAACACTTATGAAGGCAATATAAGTAACTAATTGTAATACTTTTATTGGATATCAGCTGTATGCAGGTATTGTCCTTTTGTGCGTACTGTATAGAATAAGTGCAAAGATGTGCTTAAGAAAGTCCCTGCTTTGAAAATTTCATATTAATACTGACTTTTTTCTTAGAACTGTCATGTTAGATTAGCTGAGCCCTTGAAGAGGTTTAATATGATGAAAGTGGAGATGTTAGATATAAAGCTGTCTGGGCATGGTGATAAATATGAGCAGACAGGAGAAGGTACTGTTTCAGACCCTGGCAACTGGAGGGCCTACATGCACTAGTATTCTCCAGGCTGAGGCTCATTGTGAAAGAACTAGGTATTAGGTGTGGAAGAACATGTTTCTAGGTTTAGAAGTGACCTGTGGGAGTGGCCTTCTCTTTAGGGTACTGGTTTAGTGTTCAGAAGTAGAGAATGCCATTTTGGGGCCTTGTACAGTTGATAAAATCTAAAACCATGTGCATGTCAGGCTACCTGTGGAGGAATAATTAAGAGGCCCTTGTTAGTACTGAGTAGAAGAGGCAGCGTTGGCAAAGGAGATAGGAAGAGTGACATATTAGTTACCTCAGTGTTATTGTGACAAATACCTGATCAAAGAAGGCAGGAAAGATTTCTTTTGGCTCATAGTTTCCAAGTTGTCATTCTTTCTGTTTTAATGGGGAGGGCCTTGTTCATATCAAGGTGGCCAAGGAGTACGGGAAGGGGAATATAGGCAGGTTCTGGGGCAAGATAAATCCCTAAGAACATCCCACTAGTGATTTATTTCCTCCAAAGACTCCACCTCCCAGTAATGCTGTGCTGTGTATCTCTCGAGGGGTTAGTGCGTGGATTTAGGCTAGCTCTCTGTTTTAACTGTCTCTGGAAATGCCTTTACAGACCCTCTCCCCTAGCCAGAGGTACACTTTCCTAATCTAGGCATTTATTAATCCAGGCGAGTTGACAATCAGGAGTAACCATCTCAGGACACTGCAGATAGTCCGAAGTAGTCACTGCAGGGGAGGCAGTCAGTACTCTGGATGCTCTTGTGAGAACTCTTTGATGACCCTTGCCTTTATGGTAGGATGGGTCAAGCCAGAGGTTTTTTAGTTGTAGTTTTGAGGTAGGATCTTTCTATGTAGTCCTGGTTATTCTCCAGACTGGTCTTGCTCCCCCTCTCAGATATCCTCCTGCCTCTGCCTCTGAAGTGCTGGGATTAAAGGTAAACTGCCATGCCCACTGTTGACAAGGCTTTTGTTTTTCAAGGCAGGGCTTTCTCTCTGTAGCCCTGTTTGTCCTGTAACTTACTATATAGACCACTCTGGCCTCCATCTTGGAGATCCACCTGCATCAGCCTCCCAAACACTGTGGGATTAAAGGCTTGTACCACCAACTCACTGCCCAGCTTCACCCTCTCCCAACAGAGGTTTTGATCTTATATTTTTAGTGTTGAAGGAGGTTTTAAGGAGAGAGTATTGGAATACAAATGAGAGCGAGCAAGGGTTAGTCCTTGATTAAGCTGCTGGGGCATGGGAAGGCTTGGTGCTTTTGCCTTTCTCAGTACAGAGTTCTGGTAGATAGATGCTTTTCCTTGAAGGTTCTTCTTC
>NW_022196896.1:104498083-104514047 GCF_008632895.1 Mastomys coucha
ATTAACGTAGTTTTACTTTCTTTGTTTCTAGTTTTCAAATTCTTTAGTAATTTGCATTTGTGTATATCTTAATTATTTCACAAAAGACTGTATGGAAAATTCACAAACTAGTGGTTTCTTCTTCGTAAGTACTAGTTACCATTTTGCCAATTCTGTGCATTAGTGCTTGCTTCCTGCAAGAGTTCCTTGTAAAGTGTAGCACCCCTGTCCTTCCTACTGTGCTTTGATGGACAGAAACATGAGTCTAGAACTAGGGGTGCCTGGACTGGAACCCTCTTACTTGACGACTGTCCTTTAGCAGCTTATTTAACTTTTCTGGGCCTCGGTTTCTTTACTGAATGGTGGTGATAACAGAACCTATTGTTCACTGCAGTGAGACTTTAAATAATCGTCTGCAGCATTGTCAATGAACATGAGCCAAGAGCCAATTTATTTGTTTTTAGAGAATGTAAAAAGGTTTTCATATTTGACTTTGTCTCCCCTCCCCCTGCCTTTTTCTTTCTTTTTCTTTTTTTTTTTTTGGTTTTTCAAGACAGGGCTTCTCTGTATAGCCTTGGTTGTCCTGGAACTCACTCACTCTGTAGACCAGGCTGGTTTCGAACTCAGAAATCTGCCTGCCTATGCCTCCCAAGTTCTGGGATTAAAGGTGTGCGGCACCACCGCCTGGCTCCCCATGCCTTTTTCAAGACAGGGTCTCTCTGTATAACCCTGAATGTTCGACAATGTGCTCTGTAAACCATGCTGGCCTCAAACTCAACAGATCTGCCTGTCTCTGCCTCCTGAGCGCTGGGATTAAGGGTGTATATCACCACTGCCTGGCTTTGCCTTCTCTCATGAAGTAGTATCATTAAGCTTCTATATACAGTCCCACTTAAGGAAGTGCCTTATGTATTAGGAACCTCTTTAGTAGAGTTGGAGCTATCCTGTGTAAATAGAAAACCATAAATTGGGACATTAACTAGATTTTGTTCTAATATTTAAAAAATTTCTAGTGTGTGTGCACATACACACTACACATTACACACACGCACACGTGCACACACACACGTGTGCACGTGCACATTGGAGCCCTTGAGAGTCCATTTGAGTGCATGCCACAATACATAGGTGAAGGTCAGAGGACAACATTGGAGTTTGTTCTTTCTGGCCTTTATGTGGGGTCTGGGTACTGAACTCAGTTCACTAGGCTTCAGTGGCAAGCCTTTACTTGCTGAGTCATCTTTCTGACCACATCCTTTAGTTTTGTTCTGTTTTAGTTAATATAAGTTAACTGGCCTTTAGAATTCTTGGGAAAATTGAATTTCTACACGTTAGCGCATTGCAAGCAGACTGACACTGTGGCATTCTCAATCAGATAATGGGCATCTACTTTTATTACTTACAAGGCTTATGTCATATGACACAAATTCAGGTGGCATTTTTTTTTTTTTTTTTTGAAACAGGGTCTAACTGTTTACTCCAAGCTGGCCTTGAACTTGCTGTGAGGCTCAGGTTGGCCTTGAACTTGAGATCCATCTGCCCTAGCCTCCTGAGTGGTATATCACCAACTTTGGGTTGCTGAGTGGATTGCCATCCGTGTATATAAAACTTGGTATGTACATTGGAATCAGTCACTTATTTCTCAGACTTTGTTTTCTTTCTAAAGTTTTTCTTACGGTGGGGTGGGGCAGGCTTTTTTATTTTTATTTTTTTCTTTTAATGTAACCCCATGCTTTTTGTTGTTGTTTTGTTTTGTTTTTCTTTTTAATGTAACCCCATGCTGGCCTTGGTTTTAAAATCTCCTCAGTGTCCCAGGTGCTGGGATTATAGGCATGCAACACTGTGACTTCAATTTTTGTAACAGGACAATTGAAATTCCTAGAAGCAAACTGGTAGTTTAGGAGGATCAGCTGTGCCTCTTTCCTTGCTTCTCTGCCCTTCTCTGTTTTAATTTGCTTTTCCTGTTTTCTCTCTTCCTTTTTTCTTATTCTTCTATCTCTGTTTTTGTATTAAGCAGGAGCAAGCATTCTGAATTTGATAGGTTAACAAATTTACATTAAGGTTCAACTATTGAGTACCAAGGGGATTAGAGTGTATCCTTTGGGGAGGCATAGAACAGAGGCTTGGGGCAGATCCAGTCAAGAACCTGCATGATTTCATTCAGTGACTCATAGCAACTCAGAAAGTAATTGCTAGGTGGGATATAGCAAGTGGAGAAGATGGGGGTCTCTTCAGTTGTTACACACAGGAAATGTCTTGAGAAGTGTGTCTTGAGTTGCGTGCCATGATGCTACTAGGACTTGTGATATGGCATTGTCCACAACCATTTGGGCTTCCTGTTGCACTTAATTTCCTGTCCAATCTCTTGTATTTTTATCATGATTCTCTTTTCACCTCCTTTTCTTTTGCTTTGGCTTGAGGTTTTTGTTACCTGGGTCATAACTTTCAGGTGACAGACAGACACAGAGACAGGCTTCTGTGGCATAGGCTGGCCCTGTATATCACGATCCTGGCTGTCTTGTACATTTTATGTGTTGACTTCATGGATTACTGGGGTATTTATCTGGGTCTTTTCTTCTTTAGACATCTCAATAAATAAGATTCTCAGAAAACATCTATGTCAGAGACAGTGGGCAGTAAATAGATGAAGCCAAAGATGAGTGAGACAAGACACTTTTTCAAGAGCTTACAGACCCTGTGAGAGGAAGCAGGCTGCTACCATGAACATGGCCAGGAATGTGACAGACCTTCTGGCTTTGAGCCAGCAGGAAGAACTATTGGATTTGCCAGACAACTACCCACTGAGTACAAGTGAAGATGAGGGGGACAGCGATGGAGAACGGAAACATCAAAAGCTCCTGGAAGCAGTTGGTTCCCTTGGTAGAAAGAATAAATGGAAGTTGGCAGAGAGATCTGAGGCTAGTCGGATGGTATCAGAGTTCAATGTCACCTCTGGAGGATCAGGTGAAAAGCTGGCCCTTTCCGATTTGCTTGGGTCTGCTACAACATTATCTGCCTTGGCTGCTGTGAAAAAACAGCTGCATAGAGTCAAGTCAAAGACTCTGACCACACCCCTTAACAAAGAAGAGGCTGACCGGGCCCTCAGGGAAGCAGCATTCAGCAAAACCTCACAAATGCTCTCCAAGTGGGATCCTGTCGTTCTGAAGAACCGGCAAGCAGAGCAGTTGGTTTTTCCTCTGGAGAAGGAGCCGCCAGCTGTTGCTCCCATTGAACATGTCTTCACTGGCTGGAAAGCAAGAACCCCCCTGGAACAAGAAGTTTTTAACCTTCTTCATAAGAACAAGCAGCCAGTAACAGACCCTTTATTGACTCCTGTGGAAAAAGCCTCCGTCAAAGCCATGAGTCTGGAAGAAGCCAAGATACGCCGAGCAGAGCTTCAGAGGATGCGAGCTCTGCAGTCCTATTATGAGGCTAGAGCTCGAAGAGAGAAGAGAATCAAGAGTAAAAAGTATCACAGAGTTCTAAAGAAAGGAAAGGCCAAGAAAGCCTTAAAAGAGTTTGAGGAGCTGTGGAAAGACTGCCCAAGTGCTGCATTGCAAGAACTGGAAAAAATGGAAAAGGCCAGAATAACAGAACGGATGAGCCTTAAGCACCAGGGCAGTGGGCAATGGGCAAAGTCAAAGGCAATTATGGCCAAGTATGACCTGGAGGCTCGGAAAGCTATGCAAGAACAATTGGCTAAGAACAGAGAACTGACACAGAAGCTCCAGGTAGGTTCAGAGAGTGAGGAAGAGGACGGATGCACAGAAGAGGGAATAGTCCCTGTCTCTGATGGAATGGATGACCTACAGATGAATGCAGGTGATGCAAATCCCTGGATGCTTAGCAGTTGCAACAGCAATGCAAAAAGGGGGAAGATCAAGACAGACCCTGAACAGATGCTTGAATTCGGGGCCCATGAGTCTTCTGAGAGTGAGGGAGATGAAAGACCAGTGGCAGAAGAACTTGTGTTGAAAAAAAGATCCTTTCAAGAAAGAGTTGATCCCAACAATGCTAAGCCAATAGATGGCCAAGAAACACAAGACTCTAATAGCCAGGAGGTATTATCAGAATCAAGAGTACAGAAACTCAACAAGGAAAGTCATCAGCCTGAGAGTCAAAAAATGAGTTCAGAGGAAGCTGTTCTCCATATCCAGAGAGAGGACCCTGCCTCAGAGAAGTTCTTGGTGCCTCAAAGGCTAAAGAGAG
The DNA here is from genome assembly GCF_008632895.1 of Mastomys coucha. Taxonomy (NCBI): domain Eukaryota; kingdom Metazoa; phylum Chordata; class Mammalia; order Rodentia; family Muridae; genus Mastomys; species Mastomys coucha. The sequence continues at coordinate 104,502,272 of NW_022196896.1, forward strand.
CACATGTTCTAGAACAACAAGGAGAATTGAGCAAAGGGGGCTATTATCCAAAAAGAGGGCTCTCTAGACCTTTGTTGAAAGGGGAGTGGAAGAAGATGAAGCTACCCACCAACCCTGATGCCTCTGGAGGGAAGAAAAAGAAGGAACAAATGATTGATGTACAGAACCTTCTGACGATCCCATCTCATTCTGTAAAGTCTTTGGCAGTGCCCACAGTACAGGAGTTGGAAGATGGAGTGGAGACAGATCACAAGCAGCTAATAAAGGAAGCTTTTGCTGGGGATGATGTCATAAGAGAGTTCTTAAAAGAGAAAAGGGAAGCTATAGAGGCAAGTAAACCAAAGGACTTGGACTTGTCATTGCCTGGATGGGGTGAGTGGGTTGGTATGGGCCAGAAGCCCAGTGCTAAGAAAAGGCGCCGTTTTCTTATTAAAGCTTCTGAAAGTTCTCCAAGAAAAGACAAGAATTTGCCGAATGTGATTATCAGTGAGAAGCGCAACATCCATGCGGCTGCTCATCAGGTGCGGGTGGTTCCACATCCATTCACCCACCACCAGCAATTTGAAAGGACTATCCAGAACCCTATTGGGTACACATGGAACACCCAGAGGGCCTTCCAAAAGCTGACAGTTCCCAAGGTTTGCACCAAACTAGGCCATATCATTAAGCCCATAAAAGCAGAAAATGTAGGGTACCGCTCTTCCTCAAGGTCTGACCTCTCTATCCTACAGAGCAATCGGAAGTGCCTCTCCAGAAAACAGCAAAAACAGCTGAAGAAAAGTTCTGCAGATTAAGCTGCCAGTGGAGTAGTGTCTTCGTCCTGGAGCTAGGAACCTCTCTTGGTTCTTGTTTTTCTTGGTTGCATCATCGTGCTTCAGGGTCATTTCCTAAATTGTCAGACACTGTGTACTTAAGCCACATTGTAGAAATAAGGCATTTTTTATCTAGTAAAGAGCTTATATTCCATTTTGAGATTTATGATAAATTTAGAAATTATTCATTCATGGGAAAAATATTGAGTACCTATATTGGTACCTACCCTAGGCTTAGGGAGGGATGAATGGACAGAGAAATTCAGGCTGGGATTGGGCAGAGGAAGCATGGGCAGCAAAAAAATGCTTAATTAGTTTAGATATTAAGTTAATAGATCCTGATATAGTGGCTCATATATGTAATCAGCATTCTGAGGGGCTAAGGATCATTTAGTTGAGGCTACAGAATGAGAACTTGGCTCAAAAAAAAAAAAAAAACCAGAACAAGCCAAAAGGATTCTAGGAAGAGTTAACAGCAGAATGAGCAAATTTAGACTTGGAGAAGACAGACAAGGAAGATAGCGGCAAATAGAACTTAAGAATAAAGTGTTGCATAGTACTACTAGGATTGTAGCTTTCCCGGTGCAAAATGGGAACTCCCTTTTCTTAGTGGGTTTCCTTTTCTCCACCTGATCTAGGGAACCTGACCCCAATCTACCTGAGGAATGTCCTGTATCCTTGGAGGAAATTACAGGTTCAATTTCCTGGAATGTCTTTCCATGCAAATGAGGTATCCCCTGAACCTTAAACCTCAGTTCATGAAACTTCACCCTAAGAACTCCTTTCCACTCTCCAGGATTAATGTGGATAGCCCTTGATTGACCCTGAGTAAAGTATATGCGCACAAGCTCTTTCATTGACTACTGTCTGTCTAAGAGAGCTGTTTTCTGAAAGTTGTAACCCTGAAATCTTCCGAGACCCCTTCCCCCAGCATTCACTACCAGACCTGGATCCTTCTGACCCACCAGTTCTGGACTTCGTTTCATCCTTTTCTGCCTGGCGTGTAAAAGAAGAGTTGGACCACAGAACTTGGCTTGAGCCCATCCTTCCCTGCCTGGCATACTGTGGAAATCGGCTCTGCTTCATCCTTCCTTCCCCTCGGTGTCCTGCCTGGACATCCCAAGGGAAGAAGAGGAAAAAACGGAAGCACAAAGTGTGACAGAATCGGGGGTACTGAAAAATCAGTTATGGAGGGCCTTAAATGCTCTGCAGAGAAATTTATAATTATTCTTTTCATCTCTTTTTCTCTTAGGCAAAGTAGAGGAATTAAGACTTGGATAGGAGATTGTTGTGGCATTTGTGTTAAAGGAGTGAGTGCCAAGTGTGCCAGGATGTGTTGTATTCATGGAGGAAGAGTTGAAAATATCAGTTATAGAAGTTGGGGTGGGCATGAGCAGGAGAGCTGGATGACCGGAAGTAAATGGAGAGTAAGGGAGGAAGGGAATTTTATTGGATTTCTTGAAGTTTGAGCAGGGTTTTAGACCTGGGAGGATTTAGCTTTCCATTTTTACTTACTCTTGGTAAGATGGAAGAATATATTTAAGTGGGATGGAGAATTTAAGTTTTAGAAATTTTGTATATTTTTAAAATGTAAAGCTATGTATTGTGGGACAGCCTTGCAATCCCAGCACTTGGGAGCAGGCAGAAGCAGAAGGATAGCTGAAAGTTAAAGGCCAGGAAGGGTCTATATAATTCCTGTTCTAAGATTCACTTAGAGGAGGGGAGTCTTGAGGTAGTGATGGCTGGATGGTGGAGTGAGGGAGTGGTAAAGTTGACTCCTTGAATGTAGGATTAGATACTCATGTTTTTTTCCTTTTTCAATACTCATGTTTTAGAGTAATTGGTGCTCAAGATTTTTATCAAGAATGTGGCTGCCAGTGAATCCATCTTTGGTCTTTGGGACCAGATTAGCCATGAGATGAGTCATGTCCAGAGTACAGGTCAGAGAGAGCAGATCAATAGATGAAGGACTTTGGAGTACTCAGAGGCCATTATAACTATTCATTTTAAAAATGTTGAATTAATTTTTTATTGATAGGAATCTCGTTCTGGGGATCTGCACATCAAACTTTTTTATATTTCTGCCTTGTTTAGTTTGGGTCATTTTAGTGAGGCACTTTTGGTGAACATAGTATTTACCAAAAAGGAATACATTCTATGGCAAAATTTGAGTAGGGCAAATCTGTCAAAAGAGGCTAAATTTAGGGTCACAGGGAGTTCCTAAGCTTATAAAATAGATGCCAAGAAAGTGTGTGTGTGTGCGTGTGTGTGTGTCTGTGTCTGTGTCCATGTGTAACTTGGCCTCAGAAAATCTAGGCAAGTGCTCTGGTATTGAGCTACATCCTTAGCTTTGTTTCTTTTTTTAGACAGGGTCTTGCTGTGCATCTTAGACCTTGATAGGCCAGGCTGGCAAGCTGGATTGGCTTTGAACTTTCTATTCTGCCTCCCCAGTAATCCCCTGTGATTAATAATACATTTCTTCTATGGCACTGGGGTTGAACTTACAGATCTTATGTTTGCTATTCATGAACTTTGTCAACAAGCTATATCTGCAGCCACCTCCCCATACTGTGCCCCTACCAAGGGATTTTTTTTCTTCTTTTTTTGTTTTTAGGTTGCCTAGGCCAGACCAGAAATTGCCATTTAGTTCAGATAGTCTTTCAATTTAGAATCTTAAAGCCTAAACTTCCCAAGTAGCCAGGTTCATAGGCATGTATCATTATATAACAACTTATTATATAACATTTGTACTTTATGTGTGTTCGTGTGTGTGTGTGTGTGTGTGTGTGTGTTCAGTGCCTGCCTGCCCATGCCCATCCACTCACCCACCCACCTACCCATGTGATGTATGCTTCACCAGGTTCTGTGATGATGGCTGCTAGGAATTGAGTAATGAGTACAAGACACTTCTTCATGCATAGAGAAATAAGCATTTACTTAATTACAGGCACAATAGGTACTGCTAAGGCAAAACACAGAATGTGGTGAGATTGGAAAGCTTTAAGTGGTGCTGGGCAAATCCAGGAGGAGAGGGATAGTAGCAGGGACATAGGGGACAGTGGAGCATGCCAGGCCAGAGACTCACAGCAGTTGGAATGAGGTGGGGACCTGACACTGGGGACAGTACAAAAGGCCCAGAAGGTGAGTACTCCGGGGACTCGTAGATAAAACTCGACCTAAAGTATAAGACCTCAGATCAGAGAAAGGTAAAAGGTGAAAAAGCCTCTCGTAAATGCTGTGAACTGGGAAAATGAGGGAGCTTGCAGATTGTGCTGTGCCAACAGACCAGCTGTATCTGAAGTCAGTTTATAATCTAATATATTAAATTTAGTAATTAATCTTTTTAGTCGGGTACATAAAATTTATAATTCTATAGAGTTGTTTTTTTGTCATAAAGATCTCCAGGCTGTCTTCAAACTTCACAATCTAAAAGCCTGCCTACCTGTGGCACAATGCCTAGTTTAAGTTGTATGTTGTATTGAGCAAGATCTCACTGTGTAGTCCTGGCTTGCCTAAACTTGCTATGTAGACTAAACTGTATTTGAACTTGTAGCTATTCATCTGCTTCAGTCCCTTCCCAAAACCCCCTCCCTCCCTCCCTCTGTCTTCCCTTCCTGTCCCCCCCTTTCTCATCCCCCTCCCCTCCTTCTTCCCTTCCTTTCTTTTTTATGACAAGGTCTCTGTGGAACCCTGGGTGTCCTGGAACTTGTTATATAGACCAGGCTGGCCTCTCTACCTCTTAAATTCTGGAATATTCATGAGCCATGTTTCAGGTTGTATGTTTAGAACAGATATATTTCAAGTTAGTGTTTGGATTCTCCAGGTTCTGTTTAGTTTGTTAAAAAAAAGTTATATACTGGCTCAATGGTTTATGATTTTTAGTATATAAAATTGGTTCCTGTCTGAATGTGTGTGGAAATAATTTGTTCACATTTCCTTAAGAGTTTCTTATGTAAGAACATAAAGAACATAAAGTTGACAATTTAGAAATACTAATTTTGCATCCAAAACATGGCCACTGCTGATATTTTTCTGTTTGCTAAAAAGTGAAACTATATCGTGTATATTCAGTTTTCAGCCTATTCTTGTTAGTATGTCACAAGCAATTACAGTGTTAGCAGATGTTTAAAATATTTGTAGTGGCTGTATAATCTACTGAATGTACGTGTCACAGTGTGTTTGATAGTTCCCAGTTACTGTGTATTTGCCCATTTCCTTTTGAATGCCTGTTACAAATGACTTACTAAAATATTCCTGGAAGTGAAGCAGTGGATAAAGGCTATGAAGAAGTTGAGTGCTCGTAATAAAAATTGTAAACTTGCTTTCTAAGTGGTGCTTCATTCTTGTGCCCTCATCACAAGGGTGGCATATTTTACTAGTGCTTGCATTATGGACTCAGAGTTAGAAGACACTTTCATTTCAGTTTCTTTTTGACAGGGTCTCTATTACATAACACTGGTTGCCCTGGAACTTGTTATGTAGATCAGACTAGTCTTGAACTCATAGAGCTCCTTCTATTATCTTTAATGTTTTGTGTATATAAAAAACCAAAATGATTCTATAAAGAACTTAGCCTCTTGAATATTTTGGTTAAACCAGACTCTGTGAAGTTTGGACTTAAATGATCACCATACTTATCCATTACATATATTCTACTGAAAGACTTGAAGAACAAGGCTAGTTAGCAGAACCCCTCAGTGATTTACTGTTTGTTGAGTAAGTTGATAGAAAACCCAGCTAACCAGATTTTATATTATCCCCTTGCTTTCTGGGGGATTTCTAGCCTATTTTTCAGAAGCAAAGGCATACAATTCCTTATATTTTCTATGATGTTTCTTGTTTTACTCTTTTGGGAATAAATTCATAAAGGAACAAAAATGAAGGAAAACTACAAACAGTTATTGAGTACATGCTATGTAATGTATTCTGTGTTGCTTGGGCTAAGAATTTCAGAAATGAGTCATTAATATGCCCACCTCTTTGAAGTGTAGGTGGAAACCAGCAAAACCCATAGAGGTTTATTTAAAGCATTGGGTTCTTAGAGAAAAGACCCGAAGCAGTTGCTAGAAGACTTCATAAAGAAGTGACATCAGAGTTGGAGTTTGGACAATTGGAGCTGTGTAAAAGCACTGGAATTAATGAGGAGAGGGTGGAGAAACGTAGTGGGATTTGTAAATCCTCAGAGTGGCTACGACTGTTACATTGTCCATTGTGTGGGATATCTGTCAGCAGCCCTCCGCTCCACCAGTACTAAACCCCCACAAGGGCTGGGTTGTGCATCCCGTCACAGGACGGGGTGCTACACTTTACAGGGAACTCTTGCAGGAAGCAAGCACTAATGCACAGAATTAGCAAAATGATAACTAGTACTTACAAAGAGGAAACCACTCTCAGCAAAGAGTGAAACAAACTGAACAGCATGCCCAGTTTTCAACAGATGCTTGACGATTAGCTAATAATTACTTCTGGATTTAAAATAGTTTTTCACCTTAATGGCCTGAGTATATATACACAGAAGATAATGCTACTTTAGGAGAGAAGGCAGTAAGCAACAAAACATTTATTTATTTATTTATTTATTTATTTATTTATTTATTTATTTATTTTCCAGACAGGGTTTCTCTGTGTAGTCCTGGCTGTCCTGGAACTCACTCAGGCTGGCCTCGAACTCGGAAATCTGCCTGCCTCTGCCTTCCAAATGCTGGGATTAAAGGCGTGTGCCACCACCGCTCAGCTAACAAAACACTCTACATCCTCTAAAACAAATAAATGGCTCACATTTATTGACAGCAATTCTGAGATATTTAAAGATATCTCACTACATTATTGTTCTCACTGCAGTGAACAATAGGTTCTGTTATCACCACCATTCAGTAAAGAAACCGAGGCCCAGAAAAGTTAAATAAGCTGCTAACGGACAGTTGTCAAGTAAGAGGGTTCCAGTCCAGGCACCCCTAGTTCTAGACTCATGTTTCTGTCCATCAAAGCACAGTAGGAAGGACAGGGGTGCTACACTTTACAAGGAACTCTTGCAGGAAGCAAGCACTAATGCACAGAATTGGCAAAATGATAACTAGTACTTACGAAGAAGAAACCACTCACAGGAAAGGGTGTGGATTTTCTGTACAGTCTTTTGTGAAATAATTAAATGTAAAATACTAAAGAATTTGAAAACTAGAAACAAAGAAAATAAAGCTATCTTAATTAAAATAAAGATTGTTAAAAAAAAAAAAAGGCTTCAAGGAAAAGAATCTACCAGGATTCTGTACTGATTATAAAGGCCAAAGCACCAACTCCTCCCGTCCCCCAGCAGCTCAGGTCAACACGGTTTAATTCTTTCTCAGCCATAGTCTCTGCTAACACTCCCTTAAAAATTTGAGGTCAAAACCTCTGTTAGGGCTGGAGAGATGGCTCAGCGGCTAAGAGCACTGACTGCTCTTCCAGAGGTTCTGAGTTCAATTCCCAGCAACCACATGGTGGTTCACAACCATCTATAATGGGATACAATGCCTTCTTCTGGTGTGTCTGAAGACAGCTATAGTGTACTCATACATAAATTAAATAAATCTTTAAAAAAAATAAAATACCCCCCCCCCCAAAAAAAAAACAAACAAACCTCTGTTAATGGTGACTGGGTGGTGTTGGTGCACACCTTTAATCCCAGTACTCTGGGGCAGATAGATCCCAGGGTTCAAAGCCAGCCTGGGCTTCACAGAGAAACTTTGTCTCAAATCAAACCAAACCAACCCCAACTTTCTCATTAGTTTCTAATTGAAAATAAATGAGAAAGTAGCTCTTTGAAGGAGAGTGAATAAAAGGATGACCTGGTACTTGTAAAGTGGTGGTGATGTTAAATCATGAGGCTTACCAGAATGCTGGCGGAAGAGATTGTGAGGAAAGCATTGGGTAGGAATCCACTGAAGGATGTGGTAGAAGAGGGACTATTACAGATTAGAGGGACACGTAGGTGCCATGGCAACGGAGGGATCATGTCTAGAGGAGTTGGGAATTTGGGCAGGGAACATTTAGGCTGCTGTGATTAACTAAAATCAGGTCAGGAAAGGCATTGAAGGATCGGTCAGGTGTGATTCAAGCAGTGGACAGCACAAAGACACCTTGCAACATCTCATATGGGAGGTTTATTGGGAAGGGGACTTTGTAGAGGCTGTCACTGAGTGGGGCTGGAAGGGAAAAGCAGGGAGAGGAAGCACTTTTTTTTTTTATAAGGGGATATAGCGCATCTGCATGGGGGGGAGGATATGAGACTTGTGGCAAGGGTGGAAATGTGTCCGACTGGACAGCTAGCAATGACCTATCTTGCTGTTGCTGGATCCTTGAGGGCAGGCCTGTGGAAATGCCTGATTGCTAATAGAAAATGTAGGTATAGATGAGGTCAGAGAAGGATGGAATAGAATTAGAATCGGATTATATTAAATGATTCTGTACTATGAAATAAAAAACATTTTTTTTTATTTGTGTATATGTCTGCATACTGGTGCATGCTGTTGCACTCTTGTGGAGGCCAGGACAACCTATGGGCATTGGTTCTTTATTCCATTTTGCAAATCCCCAAGATAGAACCTGGGTTGATAGGTACTTGGTGGCAAGTACTTTTAGTCATCTCTGGTCTAAGCATCTTTTTGTTTTTAAATGTCTGCTGGAAGAGCTTGATGACATAAACGGGCACTAGTGTACACGTCCAGCCTATTGAGTGTTTCCTTTGTTTGTTTGTTTTTTGAGACTGGGTTTCTCTGTGTAGCCCTGGCTGTCCTGGACCAGGCTGGCCTGGAACTCAGAAATCCGCCTGCCTCTGCCTCCCAAGTGCTGGGATTAAAGGTGTGCGCCACCACTGCCCGGCTGAGAGTTTTCTTTTTTTGAAGGGCAGGTTTCTGGGTTATTTTTTGGAGGTTGAAAGGTTGAGCAGGTGCCAGCCCAGATGGGCAGGTCTGTCTTCTATTCTGTGCTCATTATGTAAATCTGAACTTTCCTGTTGATATTATTGAATATCCTAAGTATTTTTTTTTGTGAGAAATGTCTGTATTGCCAATTGTTTTAATTATGAGTACTAACTACACAGATAGTTATTTGCCCTTTAAAAGTGATCTTAGTTGTAAAATAACTTCATAGGCCTGTGACCTGTGGGGCAGCGTCCGTTCTTCTTTCCCCACTCCCCATCCCAGCTCCGCATATCTCTATCTGCAGATTTTAATGATCTGCATCGAAGTTTCTGTGTTAAAGGATGTTTAATAGAGCTGGGCGGTGGTGGCGCACGCCTTTAATCCCAGCACTTGGGAGGCAGTGGCAGGTGGATTTCTGAGTTCAAGGCCAGGCTAGTCTACAGCGTGAGTTCCAGGACAGCCAGAGCTACACAGAGAAAACCTGTCTCAAAAAAAAAAGAAACCAAAAAACAAAACAAAAAAAGAATGCTTAATAACATTAAATTATATTAATTTTTAATAATTTAATAAATTATAAAATGTTCCCTTTAACAGTTATTTGTTTTTTATTTTAAGTTTTATTTACATATTTTTGCTTTTATTCAGACTGTATTACCGTGATGCTGGTTTTGTTACTATAAAAGTAAACATAAGACTAGAAATTCCACTTGTTCCTGTTGACTTGATCTCTGGCCTGGATTCCTGCTGTTTGAGGCAGGAGAATGTTTTTGAATTTCTTCTAAAGTGAAGCAGGAAGTTTTAGTTATCAGAAAAACCAAAACAAACTAGGATGAATTAATCTTAGCATTTCATGTAAAGTGGATTGAGACAGGCTCTCTGGGTAACTCAGCTTGGTCTCCCTTGACATAGCCACCATGCCTGGTTCCTGTAGTGTTTTTGATTTTTTTATTTTTCTCCTTTTCTTTTTAGCCATTCTCAAATACAGTCTCACACATGCAAGTAAGCACCCAGTCACTGAGCTACTGTCAACCTAGTGTGAAGTGTATGTAATTTTAATGTAAAACACGGAGTCATTCTTACCTATCTGGACAGTAATATGTGGAGTATTTATTTTTTATGTAATTACTATTAGTATTTCTCTGTCATTTTCTTACTGTGTTACATAACTTTCTATATTGCTAGGCTATTGTAGAACTTGTATTCATCATTCACTCAAACTATACTTGAAATGAGCACTGACACCCTAGGCTGTTAAAGATGCTTAGTTTGTATATTATTTTATAGGCATAGAAAAAAGACCCTGGTATGCTGGAGACCTGGTGGGGCAGTGACTGCTGGGGGACAATAAGAGGTCTGCGAGGTAGAGCAAAGTAATATAAATAAAAGGATGGAGTGGGAGATGAATGTGGGTGAGCTTGACATCTGAGAGTGAGACTGCCGTGCAGACCACAGACCTGGTCATTTCAGTGTTATGACAATTGTAATTTACGTAGCTGCTGCTGCTTTCGTATTGTCTTCTCAGTACTGGGATTGTGTGTGTGTGTGTGTGTGTGTGTGTGTGTGTGTGTGTGTGTGTGTGTGTGTGTGTGTGTGTGTGTGTGTGTGTGTGTGTTTGTGTAGGGGGGGGGGAGGAGTGCAAAGCCCATCCTGCCTTATAACAGGATGACCTTGAACCTCTAAATCTAGTTTGGGAATACATAAGACAGGTCTTGACAGGCAGTGGTAGCACACGTCTTTAATCCCAGCACTTGGGAAGCAGAGGCAAGTGGATTTCTGAGTTTGAGGCCAGCCTGGTCTACAGAGTGAGTTCCAGGATAGCCAGGGCTACACAGAGAAACACTGTCTTGAAAAACAAAAACAAACAAACAAACAAACAAAAGACCTGTCTCAAAAACTATCACAGAAAAACTAAAATCTCCAAAATTTTGATTTTTTTTTTTTGCTAGAGCCTTGCCTACAATGAACAAGCATTTAAAATCACCTTAAAACTAGAGATTAGAAACTATTATTTCCTTTATACAGTCAAAGACAGAATATACGGAAGCAGCTGTCTTCTGTAGAACATGCCTACCTTACCTTTTCACATTGTATTTTCCCAGCACTTGTTGTTTGAAATGTTTCTATTTTGTCTCTGGCCTTTGGATCTCCCTCCCTCCCTTCTTTCCTTCCATTCGTTTTTCCGAGAAGGGTGTCTGAGTAGCCTTGGCTCTCCTGGAATGCATTCTGTAGTCTAGGCTGGCCTTGAACTTAGGGAGGTGGCCTCTGTTCTCCGAGTGCTGGTGTTAAAGGTGTGTGCCACCACTGCTTTTTTATTTTCTAGTAAAGAAAATTAAAATTCAAAAGTGAAGTTATATTTCTGCTTAAAACAGTATTCATCAAAAACTTAGGCAGTTTACTTTTATGGGTATGGATTCATGGGATGCTGAATGTATTTCTTGTTTGTACTTAGAATTATTCAGACACAAGCAAGCAGGGTGTGGTGGCACATGCCTTTAATCCCATCATGTGGGAGGCAGAGGCAGGTGAATCTTCGTGAATTCTAGGCTATAGCCTGGTCTACATAATTTATTCCAGGACAGCCAAGGCTACATAGACTCTGTCTCAGAAAAACAAACAAACAAACAAACAAGCAACTCCCTCAACAACAACAACAAAAAGTAAGAAAAAAAAACATTTAGATTGTCATATAATCTAGAAGCTAATGTTCTGGGGGTGTGTATGTGTATATATGTTATGTATTTGGCTTTCACTTACAGACAGTTATTAGCCTACATATAAAGGAATATATAAAGTGTACATACTTTATAAACTTTATAAAACACACGTGGCATTCAGTTATTGATTTGCTGACACATGACAGTCACATCAGTTGCTGTCAGTGAGTTGTTAGTACCTGGCACCAGTCACTCTGCTTTTACACTTGAGCTAATACAGAGATGGTTATCCGAGGCACGCTGTTACACCCCATTCCCTACCCCCTTTAATCAAATTCTCATAAACTTACACCTTTGAATGGAGAAAACTTCAAACTGCTTTTGCATATAATATAAAATGTGGATTGTGGCT
>NW_022196896.1:104514073-104519989 GCF_008632895.1 Mastomys coucha
CTCTGTAGACCAGGCTGGCCTCGAACTCAGAAATCCGCCTGCCTCTCCCAAGTGCTGGGATTAAAGGCATGTGCCACCACTGCCCAGCGGATTGTGGCTTTAAAAGGTACATTAGAAGACTTGGAATAGATTTTCTTGAGGTGAGCAAGTTAAAACAAGGTGATTCAGAACTCAGTACTGAGTGAGTATAAGTATTTTTGTTGTTTGTTGGTGTGTGTGTGTGTGTGTGTGTGTGTATGTATTTAAGCAGCGGGGGACAACAGAGTAGATCACTGCACTTTGGATGGTTCTGCCACATCTTCTGGGCTCTAAGGGAGCTTCTTAAAGGAACATATTTTAGGAGATTGCCTAAGAAGAATTGGTCAAACTTTATGCTAAATTTTATTTAAATGCATTCTCTGCTTGAGGGATTTCAGTGAGGTCTAGAAAGTAGCTTTCAACATGTTTTCATAGTAATGTGTTTTAAAATCTATTGATCTTTAAACATTCAACATGACGTACTAGACATAGGAAAGATTACTAGGATGTGAGTATTGTAACTAGGCATGGCCACTTGCGTTCTACAGAAACTGACAAATATACAGGTCTGTAATCCAAACACCTAGCAGACTGAGGCAGGAGGATTGCCTTGAGTTAGTGATTGTCTCACTGAAGCTCATGGAGAGACCTCAAAGCAGAATAGTACTAATTTTCATCACTGGCTAGTTAAGTCTCCTTTTATTTACATACAAGTTATATTTTTGTAAAACCAGGCCAGATTGGATGCTGAGAGTGGGCTGCTGGGGGCACCTTTGGGCATTGAGGCTCTGGGCTACCTGTGCTTTGCTGGCATGGCAGGGGGCTTGCCTTGGTTGCACAGAATATGTTGCCACTGCTTTGGGTGCTGTCACTGGCTCTTACTTGAGTGAGTGACTTCTTGTGATTACTCTTATTTCATGTCATAAGGGACTTTATGGATTGATCCTTGACTTCATTTTCTTTTATGAACCTAAGAGACTGGCAAACAAGTTGTTAGTGATGAAAAGCCTAGCTGTTATCACCTTGTGGGAGAAGTGCAACAGACTTGAAATATGCTAATGACTTAATCCTCCTAAACGAGGCCACGATACAAGAAGTCTCCATTTTCTGTAAATGAGATAGGAATTGTTGAGAATCAAACCTGGGATTTTACTTATAGCTTAAATGCTTAAGATTGAGGTTAAGCTGGGGTGTGGTAGCACACGCCTTTAATCCCAGCACTAGGGAGGCAGAGGCAGGCAGATCTCTGTCAGTTTGTGGCCAGCCTCGTCTACAGAGCGAGTTCCAGGACAGCCAGGGTTACACAGAGAAAACTGTGTCTTGAAAAGTCGGAAGAGTGAAGTTGAATGAACCTCGGTGTTTTCTAATGAGCAAGTGTGGAAGTACTTAAGCGAAGGTAAGAATATTGGAATGGTAGTTTTATAGGCGAAAATCAAGTCCTCTTAGCAGATGCATTGCATTTTGCAGTTAACATAGGGATTGTCCCATGTTTTTCTTGTTTGTTCCTAGCAGGAGTTTGTGGGGCATCTACCATCTTTTTAGCCTTTCGGTTGAACCTGAAGCTTCAGAATTTTAGTCATTTACCTTTTATTCCATGAGGAGTCAGTGGGAGCCAGCATTAAACCAAGTCCTTGTTACCATTGTTCTAAAAGGCTGGAGAGAGAGCTCAGACCACTAGCTATATTTTCAAAGATTCTTCATTTAGTATCCACACAGTGTCTGTAACTCCAGTTCCAGGGGATCTGACACCCTCACACCAGTGCATTATAAAATAAATTAAAAAAGGAACAAATCTTTTGAAGTTTTCTTTTAATCTCTTGTCAAAGTAATATTGTCAGTAATAGTACTCAGTATGTCATGGGACATCTAGATAAAACAAGCCCTTATGATTTTAACTTTGCATGAAACTAAACACTTTTTTTTTAATTTTTTTTTTTTTTTAGATTTATTTATTCTATGTATGTGAGTATAGTATCAGTGTACACACACCAGAAGAGAGCACTGGATCCCTTTACAGATGGTTGCTAGCCCCCACGTGGTTGCTGGGAACTGAACTCAGGACCTCTGACCTATGGAAGAGCAGCCAGCCCTCTTAACCCCTGAGCCATCTCTCCAGCCCCCGAAAGTGAACACTTTTTATAAAGCCTTTGTGCTTTCCAGAGCCCTATTTATGTCTACTGCATTTTCACATTTATCTTCATTTTAATTTTGAACATTAGATAAATCATGACAGATGGGTGAAGTCAGGTATAAAAAGTTATTTGTTTTTTTTTTTATTTTTTGTTTTGAGTCGGGGTTTCTCTGTTTAGCTTTGGCTGTCCTGGAACTCTAAGTCAGGCTGGCCTCCAACTCATAAATCTGCCTGACTCTGCCTCCCAAGTGCTGGGATTAAAAGTGTGTGACACTACTACTTGGCTAAAAAGTTATTTGAAAATCAAACTTAATTGGTGCTAGAAGTCAGGCTACTATTATTTTGCCAACTCTAGAAAATGATTAGTTGTAGAGTAACCAACCCTCTCATCACTGCTTGCCTGGGATTTTTGGCAGTGAAGGTTCTACATCCTGGGATATTCTACCGTGACCAGCAAATCAGGGTGGTTGACATCCTAATTTAACACTTCGAGCTAGATTGGGGATGGGAGTACAGTTGTCCTGTGATGTAGAAGGCATCTACTTCCTTGTTTTGGATTGCTCATCAGTTTGTGTAGAATGCAGATGACTGAGGAAAACCTCAGAGGTAGTGAAGGACCCAGCTTTTTAATTAAATAAAAAAAAAATGTAAAATCAAATTTAAAAGAGAATGGCTAGCTATATTAGTCATTGCTCTGTAGCTGTGAAGGAAGTGACCATGACCAAGGCAACCTAGTTTGGACCTTGCTTACAGTGTTAGAGGGTTAGTGTGCCGTCATCACGCTGGGGAGCAGGGTAGGAATATGGCAGCACTCATGACGCTGGGGCAGCATCTGAGAGCTGCATACATCCTGATTTCAGGCCAGGAGAGGAAGAGAGAGGAAGACACTGGGCCTGGTGTGGGCTTTTGAAACCTAGAAGCCACTTCTAGTGACGCACTTCCTCTGGCAAGGCCATACCCCCTAATGCAACTGTTCTGGTATCTGATGATTAAGCATTCAAATACACAAGCCCATGGGGCATTCTTTCTCAACCAACTACACTAGATAATACCATGTTATTAGGATATGTCTGTTTTCTGCTACTCTGATGTTCTTTGAATACCAAGAGCATTTGTTTTTATACTCCCACTTATATCTATATCTGTATAGAAACTTTCTGTCCCCACCCACTTCATAATACAAACTGTCAGGCGGCAACAAGACAAGCACCAGTCTGGGATGGGGACGAGTCCAGGCTCAGTCTGGCTTCCCACAGCAGCTTTGGCTCTCTTTCTTACTCTGTAAGTTAGGCTGGCTGGTGGGTTCCTTCTTACTATAAATAATTTGAGAACTTCATATGTAAATATGGTATTTACATCAGTTTCCCCCTTAAAATGCCTACTGTCTTTCTCCACTCAAATTCATGATCTCTTCAACTATTGCTACACACACACACACACACACAGAGAGAGAGAGAGAGAGAGAGAGAGGGAGAGAGAGAGAGGGAGAGAGAGAGAGAGCGAGAGAGCGAGCCAGCCAGCCAGCCAGCCTGCTGAGTCCATTTAGAGTCATTCATATATGTATTTATTTAGGACTGATCACTTGGGATTAGGTAATCTCTCAAGGCCCTCATCCCCGGAGAAGACTGATTCTGTTCCGCTCAGTGGCAATTGATTGTCTGCAGTTCTTGGTTTAGGGGTAGGGCCTTTGGAGGTTTTCACCATTCACATTGGCATGACAGTTGCTGTTGAGATGGTACAAGTCTTGTTTAATCAGCCATATTTTTAAGATTTCATGGGTGCAGCATTCTTGTCATGTATAGAAGGCATCTCACAGATGATGTCCAGGGGTTCAGGGGCCTCTTACAGTCTTTGTCCCCTTTTGCATGTTTTCTAAGTCTTAGGTGTAGGGCTTGTGCTATAGATGTATCAGGTGGGCTGTGTACTGTTCTCTGCATTTTGACAAGTTGTTATGAAGTCCCTCTGCTGAAAAAAGAAGCTTCTTTGATGTAGCATGGGAGCTACACCTACTGTGTGTACAAGGACGAGTATTTAGAATGTAGTTAGAAACAATACTGGTCTAGTAAAGTGGCAGTCGCAGGTTCTCCTTCCAGGCTCATAACCAACTGATGGAGCCACAGGTACTTGGCTAGGTTTACAGCCAATCATGAGTTCATTCCTACTGAGTGGTCCTTAAGTTAGACAACTGTGGTTGACCCAGGTTTAAGTGGCACAATTTTACCCTTGAAGCTCTATGGCTTTGCTGGTCTGTGGTTTACAGGCATCACAGCTGGGTAGGCCTGGCAGTCTGCATAGTATCTTTAGATGCTCTGAGAGCTGGTCCTCAGGAGGAGGCTTCCAGGTCAGTTCCAACTTGATTCTTCTAAGTCTTGTGTCTGCAGTATGTAGTGTTTTGAGTAATAGTGTCAGTGCCGATTATATTCCTGGGAATTAACTCCCCTGAAGGAACTTGAAGGCTCCTCTGCCTGGCATTGGGATCCTTGTTAGCTAGTGAGTGCATGGCTCCAGGGGAGGGAGCATCATCACCTCAAGTGTAAGAGGCATCACCTCTTTCCAAGTGTATGTGAGTACATATCTAGACACATACTGTAGACATTTGCATAGCTATGAATGTATTTCTAACTTAACAGTGTTTTCCTATGGCTTTCAAGCATCCTTAGTGTGCTAGTTATCCATCCTTTTCCCTCCTTCTCTCCCTTTCTATTGCCCCTCCCTTCTCCTTCCAGGTAAGCTCCCCCTGTCCAGGTTTCCCATTTCTCCCACATAGCGTTTGTGTCCTACCATTTCGCTCCCTCCCCTATGGAAGTGCCTCTCCCCGTTGTCTCTTTACTTCTTGGTTTCTTTGGTTACTCCGGGTATATATATACTCATGTCTAAAGATTCAGAGATAGAATCTGTAACTAAGAGAGAATATGTGATGTTCATCTTTCTGAGTGTAGGTTTCCCCCTTGGTATGTTTTCTAGCTCCATACATTTACCTGAGAATTTTGTGATTTTCTTTTTCTTTTTTTTCCGAGACAGGGTTTCTCTGTGTAGCCCTGGCTGTCCTGGAACTCACTCTGTAGACCAGGCTGGCCTGGAACTCAGAAATCTGCCGGCCTCTGCCTCCCAAGTGCTAGGATTAAAGGTGTGCGCCACCACTGCCCGGCAATTTTATTTTTCTTTACACCTGAATAGAATTCCATTGTGTATACATACCACACATTATCTGCTCACCAGTTAAAGTGAGGTTGTTTTCACTTTCTAGTTACGGTGATTAGAGTGGGAGTAGGCATGCTGAGCCAAGCAGGAGCTTGAGTCATTTGGGCATGTACCAAAGAGTGGCATAGAGGGGTCATAAGGCAGTTAGCCTTTTGAGGATTCTCCACATTGAGTTTTTATAAAAGCTGCACCAATGAAGATCAGGATATTGCTGATTGCCTTAGCACATGGAGACCATACACTGTTGTCTTGCTTTGTAATTTCTGTAAAAATTGACCAATATGCAGAGCCATCAAGGAAAATAAAAACAGTGTACATACACGTTTGCCACTCAGTCCTTGCTGCTGCAGAGTACCAGTGGGGCTCACTGGGAAATCTGCTCTTGTGTTTGCAGTGGCTGATGCTAGTGCGGCAGCAGAACAGGAGGTGGGCAAGTTCGTGATTTTCTTCTGGTTGTTGTCACTCCCTGAAGTATTTGAGGATACTTAAGGTTAGGTTGGAAAGGCTACTTTGTTTACAGTATGTAGAAAAATTCCAGGGTTAGTAGATACCATACAAATACATTT
>NW_022196896.1:104520102-104568707 GCF_008632895.1 Mastomys coucha
CTCGGAAATCCGCCTGCCTCTGCCTCCCAAGTGCTAGGATTAAAGGCGTGCACCACCACCGCCCGGCACAAATACATTTCTTAATTTAGGATATTACAGACGGCCAGTATCACTGACTGATCCAAAAAACTAGTTGCCTAGCTAGTATATAAAGAGTTTTTCTTTTAATGTGATTTACAACTGATCTATTTCTTTTTCTTTCTTCTAGATTCTCATTGAAATCTGTTGTCTATTTTTGAACACTTATGAATAACCACGTATCTTCAACACCATCTACCATGAAGCTAAAACAAACCATCAACCCCATACTTTTATATTTCATACATTTTGTAATATCACTCTATACTATTTTAACATACATCCCATTTTATTTTTTGTGTGAGTCAAAACAAGAGAAACCAAACCAAATCAAAGCAAAGGCTGTCAGTTCAAAACCGGACTCTGCATACAGGTCTATCAACAGCATGGATGGCTTGGCTTCAGTATTGTATCCTGGCTGTGATACACTTGATAAAGTTTTTATGTATGCAAAAAACAAATTTAAGAACAAAAGACTATTGGGAACACGGGAGATTTTGAATGAGGAAGATGAAATACAACCAAATGGAAAAATTTTTAAAAAGGTAAGATGATCTCTACTGCTTTGAATCCCTCCATATTTGCACCCATGGGTCTCCTGTCGTGTGGGAAGTGTGGCCTCCTGTACCCGGGAACTGCTGGTGTTGATGGAGAAAGTCTCTCCAGAGCTTTAGATTGCTTTCTTCCCTCTGTCCTCACTGACTTGACCTATTTTTCCGAAAGGCGTGGAGACTGTGCCCTGGTAGGGGGCTCTTGAACCTGCTATCTCCAGGGCTTGAGGTAGAGAGTCTAGGTAGTTTGGGGTGTGGAGCCCTCTTTGAGAGTGCTTGGCACCATGTGACTCGTTTTGATTTTCATGTGACTCAGTGGTATTTTTGATATGGCAGTTGCATGTCTTAAAATTTTTTTTTTTTACCACTGAAGAGAATCTTGCCATTGACTTGAAACAGAGACTAGCTGTCCTTACAGAGAGAAATATTGTGGTTAAGAGCCTGGCCTTTACACCTAGATCTGAAAGTTTGAGTTTTGGTTTTGCCACTTACTACTTCTTGTGGCTTTCAAAAAGTTACTTTATGAGTGTGGAATTCGTATTTATGAGGCAAGCTGTTTTAATTTCTGTCAAGTTCTTTTTAAAACTGAAAGCTATCTCAAGGGTTAGTGGCTATCTCTGCTTCAGAGATTAGAGTCCTGAAGCTCAGATGAGCTAGGTGCTTGCTTACTGAGGATCCTAGAGCTGGCGAGTGACAAAGCTCAGATTTGAGCTCAGCCATTTCAACTCCAAAATTTCACACTTTGTAGCCAACTGCAGATTGTAAGAGAGGTAAATGTTATTTTCCTATTATTTATCTTGAAGTTAGGTTTCTGGCTGTCTTGGAGCTCCCTATGTAGATCAGACTGTCCTCAAACTCATGTATCTGCCTGTCTCCAAGGCATGTGCTTTTAATTCTTTATGTCAGAACTTTGTGTTAAACATTTGTGGTTTACCAGTTTGTTCAGAAGGCTATATATAGATTGACAAAACCATTTTATTTTTCTTGTCTAGGATTAGATACTTTGGGGACCTAGAATTAATTTTTAGGTTTTGTAGATAACAAATGAAACTTGTTGTCTATACCTGAGTGTGCTTTGCTGTCAGTTAGCCAAGACCTGTGTTTCTGTTGGGCTCTGGGAGTGGGCTGTAAGCTAGAGAGTTAGGTAAACAAGCTGGCTCTGCATCCATCCACAAGCCCCTGGTTATGTTACAGCCTTTGTATGGCGGCAGGAGCAGCATCTGTTGTGGCGGGTCTGGTGACCTGGCTTCCTGCTAGCTTACTCACCAGACAGCCCAGGGAGGTCTCATGTGACCCATGCTGGTTACTCTTTGTTTTGTTTTGTTTTTTGGTATTTTCAAGACAGGGTTTCTCTGTATAGCTCTGGCTGTCGTGGAACTCACTCTGTAGACCAGGCTGGCCTTGAACTCAGAAATCCACCTGCCTCTGCTTCCCAAGTGCTGGAATTAAAGGCGTGTGCCAACACCGCCCGGCCATGTTGGTTACTTCTGATCCTCCTGCCTCCGTGGGACTTCTATAGTGCTGGGACTGATTATGTGGTGTGTATGACACCATGGAAGATAGGAAGCCATATTTTTGGTGACTTGTTTTCACTAAAATAGCGTATTTGAAGAAACTCCTATTTGATGAGGAAGCTTATGTACATTAATAACTGAAACGTTCCTCCTTACTTTGAGAAGCAGCAGCATAGAAATAATATGGTTAAAGCAAAGTTATGCAAACCTGATTTCAGATTAGCCCTTTCATGTGTCTGTCTGTCCATCCGTCCATCTGTCCATCCATCTGTCATATTAAAAATAGGACCTTTGCCTGGGATCTGTGAGTTTGTTTTTTCTTCACTCTCCTGTGGGTCTTCCTCTCATGTTTTCTCTCTCTACTTCCTGTTTGTTAACAGCATGTCACAAAAACCACACCAGCCCCAAACTCAGGATTTTGATATACTTTCTGATAAACCACAGCGAAAAAGTTAAAGGAAGCCAGGCATTATTTGTTGAAAAAGACAGGAAATACGTAGTTCTGAAATAGTTGTATTCCAGATAGTAAATGAAGAAAACAACAATCTAGTACTTAAAGAGGTTTAGATCAACTACCTGAAAACTTTCTAATTAAACTGCCATGTCCCAACACGAATGTCTGAATGATTAAATATTGGTGTACTTTTGTTTTAAAATAATTTCTGTATGCTAGCATCATTGTATTTTCTTTTGGAGTTGTAAGACACTGTCCTCAAAGCATTACAGTTTTTAATGTTCCTGAAAAAGCTTTTCTTAAAAAAAGATAGACTTATTTTATGTATATGAGTACACTGCAGCTGTCTTGAGATGCACCAGAAGAGGGTGTCACATCCCATTACAAATGGTTGTGAGCCACCATGTGGTTGCTAGGATTTGAATTCAGGACCTCTGGAAGAGCAGTCAGTGCTCTTAACTGCTGAGGCATCTCTTTAGTCCCTTCTGGAAAAGCTTTAAAGCACTGTTTGTATATTTCAGGCAGTTACACTTTTTTTTTAGAGTAAGTTATTCTCTGAATGTTAACGTGGATATTTACAACTGTGTGTCACTCCTCAGGTGTGAAAGAGCAAAGTGATCCCTCTTCAAGATTACTGTCTTAGTCAGGGTTTCTATTCCTGCACAAACATCATGACCAAGAAGCAAGTTGGGGAGGAAAGGGTTTATTCAGCTTACTTCTACATTGCTGTTCATCACCAAAGGAAGTCAGGACTGGAACTCAAGCAGGTCAGGAAGCAAGAGCTGATGCAGAGGCCATGGAGAGATGGTCCTTACTGGCTTGCTTCCCCTGGCTTGCTCAGCCTGCTCTCTTATAGAACCCAAGACTTCCAGCCCAGAGAGGGCACCACCCACAATGGGCACTGACCCCTTGATTACTGATTGAGAAAATGCCCCACAGCTGGATCTCATGGAGGCACTTCCCCAACTGAAGCTCCCTTCTCTGTGATAACTCCAGCCTGTATCAAGTTGGCACACAAAACCAGCCAATACAGTTACCGTCAGGACTAGGGATATAGCTCAATGGTAGAATGCTTACCTACGGTTAAAATGAGAAAGTGGCTCTCAGGTTCCCTGAAAACTATGCTGTCAGGAATATCGAACGTGTTTCCTTGTGTAACAAATGTCTGACTGAATTGTGCCGAGGGCAAGAGTTGTCAGGGCTCCAGTGTTCCACACACTGAGCTATTGTCCCAAGTGCTTAACAGTAATAAAGACACACAGGTTAATTTTGGTACGGATCTGACATTTTTACACGAGAGGTGAAAAGTAAAGCGGATTAGTGATGAAATGCCTGCCCGAATAGGTCTCAGTTAGGGTGAGACCTGAGCAGGATGTAGCAAACTGGGTCCCAGACAAGATGAGCTCAGCTGAGCGTGGTACGTGGGGTGGAGACTTTAAGGTCCTGGAAAGAGCATCTTCTTGCCCTGTTTTAACCTCCCTGAAGAGCAGAAAGGATGGGGTTTTTAGAAAGCAGGTTTGGGGTTTGCAAGGGTCATGTTTATAGCTTCCAGGGCCTAAGTGCTACTGCAAAGACAGAAACCTCCAGTCTGAAGTTAAGGGAATGGCTTGTCTATGTGGTTGTAGGGAATAAGAGTGGCATGTGCTATGGAGAAGATGCCTGGGGTGACAGTAATGGAAGTGAAAGAAATGACTGGGTCAGGCTATATTTTGTAGATAGACTCTGGATAGACTTAGAAATGAGATTAAAGGTGAGAGTAAGTTAGAGTAACTTCAGTTACTGTGTTAAGCAGTTGGGCGTGCTATCCTCTGCTTAATAGGAATGATGAAGGGACAGATAGGGAAAAGAGGGTGAATGAGAGAACATCAGTTTTGATGTACCTGTTAGGAATCTTGTTGAACAGATGGTTGTATTGAAGAGTCCTTGAGAGTCTGGCTTCTGTCAGGGACATTGAGCCCTATAGGCTGCAGAGTGAGGGCAGTTGTACAGCAGTTACTGAATTCAGTAGCAGAGAGCTTGAGTGTTCTGTTTAATTTGTAATGGCTTAGTGATCATCTCCAGGTAGAGAGGGAGGATATTTAAAAAGATAAAAAGCTCACAGCTATCAGAGGACCAGAATATGAATGACTGGGAAATACATCAGACTGTGGGTGTTGAAACACGTGGGGCTGCGTTTAGTGGGGTGCGTTTCTGCAGTAGTGTTTAATAGCATAGCGGAGGGTTAAGTTAAATGTGCTTAGTTTTGGGTTAGCCATAGAGACTGCAGTATGAGTCAGATACGATTATGGGTAAATAGTGTTCATAAATGTAATCTTTATGAGAAAGGTAATTAGCTAGAACCCTCAGTGGCTTAAATAATGAAGCCCAGGTTTCCCTTATGTTTTGTCTTTTTCCTACCCCTACAGACAGGTTCCCTATGCAGCCTTGACTATTCTGGAACTTGCATTGTAGACCAGGCTGGTCTTGAATTCAGAGAGATCCACCTGCACTCTCCTGAGTTCTTGGATTACAGGTGTGTGCCACCAGGCCTGGCTAGTTCTCTTTTCCTCCCCGTCTTCTTCTTCTCCTCCATTTCCTCTTCTTCCTTCTCCTCCTTCTCTTCTTCTTTTTCCTTCCTTCCTTTCTTCCTTCCTTCCTTCCTTCCTTCCTTTCTTTTCTAGTTTTTGTTTCTGTTTTGAGACAGGGCTTAACAGGCCTAGGCTGGCCTGAATCCTCATATAGATTGGGCTAGCCTAAGACTCAAGACAATCCTTTTGCCTCAGCTGAGTACTTGGATTATGGGCATGGGCTATATATGTTTATTAATTTTAGAATTATTTTTTTATCAGATAGTGCCATCATCAGAGTTTATATATTTGGGTAGTATATTGGGTGATTTTTGCCATGTAAAGCCTGTCATTGAGGTTTAGAATCTAGCAGGTGGAGTTTATAGTACCTAGTAACTATAATCCAGTTCCTGCATATTTAGGCCAAATTCTCACCTGTCTTCTCAGTCATACAGAGCTCCTTTGGAAGTCATTGGAGCTCCCATGTTGAGCATTTCCTGGGGGTGTAGAGTAAGGTGAGAGTTTGGGACCTACAGTTAGGGCAGTGTGATCTCATGTCTATCCTGAGCAGGACACCAGAGGGCAGCACTGATCCCTTCTCCGTCTAACTTCTCACAGAACTCTCTTTAAAAGTTGTTGCATTTTTAGAAATAACATGGTCAGATGGTTTTGTTGTTTAGTTTTATGTGTATAAGTGATTTGCCTGCATGCATATCTGTGCACTACTTGTGGGCTAGGGCCTGTGGAGGCTAGAAGAGGTCCTCTGGAACTGGAGTTATAGACGGTTGTGAGCTGCCACATGGGTCCTGGAAATTGAATCTTGGTCCTCCAGAAAAGGAGTCTCTGTCAATCTCTAGTCCCTGGTCGGATGATTTTAAGATGTGTGAGACATAAATGAACAGGACCATGCTTAGAAGCCAGTTATATGTGTTTGTAGTTTGCTTTTTGTTCAGTTTTTATATGTAATAGAGAATTCCTGATTGTGTTTTAGTTGGAAATCCCTGAAGAAAAATATGCTACACAGCTTTAAAAGGAGCTTATTAATAAGTTAAACTTGAGGTTATCTGTACTTCTGACAAATCCAAATGAAATACTGTAACCTAGTTAGGTATTGGAGGCTTAAACCGAGGGATGTTGAATACTATAACTTAGTCTCCACCTGGTTGTAGAGAGATTTTTACTTTGCTTATCATGATAGGATAGTTAATTTAGGTTAAATGGCCATAAATATTTCTGTGAACTTGGGTAGTAGGGTCACTTTCTGTTTATAGATCACATTGTGTCGTTTCTGAAATCCACAGAGTAAACTTCTGCTGTAAATGAATGATTAGTTTAGGGCTACTTGTCTAAGAAATGATTCGGTCAAACATACTCTGTGCTCCAGGTCCCCTGTCTTATGTAACTTCAGACTCATGTGAATTTTTTTGGTTTCTTGAAAGGGTCTCAGTGTATGACTAAGCTGGTCTTGAACTGCATAGATCCTCATGTTTTAGCTCAATTCTAAGTATTTTTGAAAACCAAAAGTAAAGCCAACCTCCCCTGTCATAGTTAAAAGCTTGGCCTAGGATTTGGGTTGTCATGGACAGTGTCACAAAGCTGATTTTTAAGATACATCTTCACTTGAAACTAACGTGTTTTATATTCACACAACTTTCTTGCTATAAAGTTTGAAATTTGTTCTGATTTCTTTTGATCACAATAAAAGATATTTGTGTTTTTTATACTTTGCTATATCAGGTTATTCTGGGGCACTATAATTGGCTTTCCTATGAAGATGTCTTCATTCGAGCCCTTGACTTTGGAAATGGATTACAAATGTTGGGCCAGAAACCGAAGACCAACATCGCCATCTTCTGTGAGACCCGGGCCGAGTGGATGATCGCTGCACAGGCCTGTTTTATGTATAACTTCCAGCGTACGTATAGGTGGCACTTTTAAAGTCTTCCTCTTTTTCTTGTTTTGTTTTTTAAGACAAGGTCTCTACATAGCCCTGGCTGTCCTAGGACTCAACTATATATACTGACCTCAAACACAGAGATCCACTTGCCTCTTCTACTGAGTGCTGGGATTAGAGATATTTACCACTACTCTAGGATTAATATTTCTTAATAGGTTAGCATTCTGATTCTGAGTTTTGCCTTTATGCACTTACTGGAAGAGTCTGTGTTAGGGCTTAGATATTCACTTCATGTCCCTCCCTCCCTCCCTCCTTCCTTCCCTTCCTCATCTATTTTGGATCCAGCTGGTCAGATGTTAAGGAGGCTTTCCCTGTTTGGTAAAGCAGACCTGACCTATAGGACCACTGCTCTGCTACCATGCCTCAGGGACCTTTGTGAGCCTACTTGCATTTTGTTAGTCCACTTCTGAGTGGTGACCGTGATGGGCTAACCTTGTAAACAGCCCTGAAGGTAGTGCCACAGTCACAGGTGAATGACCGGGAAACAAAAATGATGCTTTCAGCAGATGTTTGTTATAAACTCCTGATTTTCTTTTTCCATTTCTTTTTCTTTTTAAAGAGTTTTTTTTTTTTAAAGTGATTTTATGTGATGAGTGTTTTGTACATGTGTATGTGTGCACCAAGTGCACGCATTGTTCATGGAGGCTAGAAGGGAGAATGGATTCCCTTGGAACTGAAGTTACAGATAGTTGTTAGCCACCATGCGGATGCTGGGGATTGAACCTCGGTCTTGACCAGCATGTGCCATCTCTCCAGCTGACCCCCTTTCACTGTTGCTGAGATGATGTCACTGTTTATCCCTGGCTGGCCTGGAGACCACGGTAGCTCGAACTCTGCTTGGGATCAAGGATATGTCACACTACCACACCTTCTACTTGCACTTTTTAAAATAGGCACCCACCACCTTTCTGTTTTCAGGAGTTGAGTTCGTATTTCTTTTGAGAATATTTAAAAAGGATTATTGTTTATCATGTTACTTCTAATCCATGTTGTATAATATTACATGACTTGAGTGTTCCTAAATTTTTTTTTCTTTTTGACTTTTCTGCTTTAGAATAAGCTGTACCATTTACGAATGCTACCTTCTTTTTCTGTAGTTGCTCTTTTGAGCCAGGGTTTCAGTGTAGCTGGATCAACCTCGGTGTGATAGAGGATGGCCTCCATTTACTCCCTAAGTGTTAGAATTATAGGCCTCATCACTACTATTTTGTTCTAAGATCTGACATTCAATGTGCTGGCTTACTGGCTTGTCCAATAGTTCTCAATCTGTGGGCTGTAGCTCCTTTAGGGGTAGAACAACCTGTTCACAGGGGTTGCCGAAGATCATTGGAAAACATAGATATTTATATTATGATTCATAAGAGCAGCAAAATTACAGTTATGAAGTAGCAACAAAAATACTTTATGGTTGTGGGGGGGGGTCACCACAACACAGAAAAATAAAGGGTCGTGGTGTTAGGAAGGTTGAGAACCACACTGGCTTGTCCCTTTTCACATTTTAGTTCCAAAGCAGCCAACAAGGAAGATTTTGACATTCTAGGATAGATATAATTCCTTTACGTTATATCAGTCCTAGAATATAGCGAAGGTGAAACAAACATTAAGAATCTTCACTTAAAATACTAGGAATCTTGGGAAAGTTAGAGGAAGATGAGTAATTAGGATATTGATTAGAACCTTCTGTGTGCAGCCACAGTGGCTCTCCAGGCTGTCCATGAGAAGGAACACTCCTTTCCGATTCTTGTGTCCTTGCAGAGGTGCTGCTGTGTGGTAGCTGTCTGTGCCCTTCTCATATGTGTGACCTGTGTTCTTTTCCTTATAGTTGTTACACTGTATGCCACTCTGGGAGGTCCAGCCATTGTCCATGGACTGAATGAAACAGAGGTGACCAACATCATCACTAGCAAAGAACTCTTGCAGACAAAGCTGAAGGTGAGGACCACAGCTCCCTTATAGTCCAATGCTCTGACTTGCCTGGGATGAGGCATACTGACCCGCAGTTACTTTGTGAGCTTTTGTTTTCTGTTTAGAATATAAAAAGTGCATTTTATATATATTAGATAGACTTTAGGTAAAAATTGTTACTATGCCAATGTCGAAAGGATGACAGCTTTTTATTGTATATTATATATATAAGTAAATTAATAGTTTTGCATGTCTATAATTTTTGAGTTTGTGCTTTTGTGTGCATTTGTATGCATATATGTGGTTACATGTGCCACAACACATTTGTAAAAAGTCTGTACAACCTGTGGGAGTTAACTCTTCTTTCATCGTGGGGTTCCTTGTGTCTTCAGGCTTGGTGACAAGTGAATGTACCTCCTCAGCCATTTTGCTGGTCTCTCAACATTTATATTTATATCCTGTGTATACGTGTTTTGCCTGTATGTATGTCTATGCACCATGTAGGTAAAGTGAAATGCTTGCCTTTGTAATCACAAGGACCTGGGTTTGATTTCCAGAACTCTTATATAAGTCAGCTGTGGTCGTATCTGCTCATAATCCCAGTACCAGTGCTAGCAGAACACGTGGATCCCCGGGGCTTACTGTTGTCATGGTTCAGGCCAGAGGGCCCCGTGGACCCCGTGGAGGAGGGTTTGGAGAGCACCAAAAGTTTTCTTCTGTCCTCCCATGCACACACTGACAGACAGATGGACACACACACACACACACACACACACACACACACACACCATAGACATCCACACATGTACACAAAAAAAGCAAGAGGTGCTACATGCCTGTAATCTCTGTACTTGGGAGATGGAAGTAGGAAGATCAGTAGTTCAAAGTCATCCTCAGCTATATAGTAAGTTTGAGGTCAACCTAAGTTGCAAGAGATCTTCTGAAAGACAGTCAGGTGACACTCAGGGAAGGAGAGAGAGAGAAAGGGAGAGACAGAGACAGACATACAGGAGAAGTGTGAAGAGAGCTAGGAATAGAAAAAGAAAGGATGGGAGGGAGGTGGGTGTTGAGTCCCAGGAACTGGAATTATGGGTAAGTGTAAGCTGCCAAATGTTCTTAACCACTGAGCCACCTCTCCAGACTGTTGAATATTTTAAGTACTAAAATGGGAGAGATTTTATGAAGTAATAGGAAAAGGGCAGCTTCCCCTGAAAACATTTACTACCAGGCATTGTTTTGTTTTCCTTTTTTAGAAAGTTTCCAGGTAGACTTTCTTTCCTTTCCTGAAATTTATTCTTTTGTATCCTCTTGAGAACAGGAGGGACTTTGGGCTTCCCTGTAAGTAGTTGAAGTATTCTGTGTTTATATGTCCATTTTGTGGAGCAGTAACTTGGTTGATGAGGATTTTATCAAAGAAGATTGTACACACAGTGCTATAGAATAGTGAGGCCAACCCTCCCCTCTCTCTTTCTTCCTTTCCCCCAGCCTGTCTCCCTAGCCCTACCACTTAACTTTTGGGGCAAGAAATCAGTTGGTGCCTCTTTGTGCGGCGACTGTGATCATGTGTTCCGAGTCACTCAGCTGTTGGCGAACAGGTCATGATTGTCACTGTGTTTCTTTAGGACATCGTCTCTTTGGTCCCACGTCTGCGGCATATCATCACTGTTGATGGGAAGCCTCCAACCTGGTCTGAGTTCCCCAAGGGCGTCATTGTACACACCATGGCTGCAGTGCAGGCTCTAGGAGTGAAGGCCAATGTGGGTATGTTGTGGTGATCATTCCAGATGTGCACTCTCTGCTCACCTTGTTCTCTAGAACTCACCAGAGGTTAGATCCCAAGACACTGGCGTTTTCTAGATTGTAACTGTGGAAATGGGTTCTTCTCTTATTACTTTTTCCTAGCCTTTAAAGAAAGATGTAAGGAAAATGCCAACACTTACTTATTCTTGGGAATGAATGTAACTTATTATGCAGAGTGTTTGTCCAGCATGTATAACACTGGGTTTGATCACAGTCCTGGGTTTGATCCCCAGCATTGCATAACACTGGTCATGATGGCACATACCTGTCATCTAGCACTGGGAGGTGGAGGCAGAAGGATCAAAAATTGTTCATCATTGACCCGGGAGCTAGTGCAAGGCCAGACTGGGCTACATGAGACCCTTTCTGCAAAACAATGGCAACAGTAACCAAAAAGCAGTAGTGTTTACTTTAAATAAAGTACTTATACATCATTCACTTTTCTGTTCCCCTTTTCTGTAAGTTTTGAGTCGTTTAAAGTTAATTTTTAAAATAACCACTTTAAATTGACCCATTAGAGTTAGTCTTTAGCTAGAGTTTCTAAGTCAGGAGTCCTCTTTTTCACTTATCTCTTGTTTTATTTACCTTTGCGTAGTTTTTAATCTTCTAACTCACACAAGGCATAGACACTTTCAAAGTCCTAACCGTTAGAGAAATGAGCATCAGAAAATGTAGACTGCAGGTCTCTGGGATGTTGTAATAGTATTTCTTGTGTGGTTGGAAATTAGGTGAGTCTGATCAGGGACAGGGTAATGCTGTCGTTACGGGAATGACTGGGATGATAATGTTGAGCATATTGAGTTGTAGGTATTGGTGGGTATTCAGAGAATGTTGAGCAGTGCAGTCTAGTTACATAAAAATAAGAGAATATGTATTATGTGTCTCATTGTTAAGAAATTATCTGGACCAGTATGAGAGAAGGGGGAAACATACTTGAAGAACCTTCCCCATAAAAAGTCCCTTGTGCATCAGTTTTGGGAGGATTGTAGGCAGGTGGATTGTGTTGATGTCATCTGCTGGTCTCCTGTGCCTTTTCTGTAGTGTGCTGGTTGTTGATCTTAGGCTTGTAGTCTTGTGACTACAAACAGGCAACACTTAGCAACCCTGGGTGCTGGGTATAACCAACAAGGCCATCTCCTGAAGCAGGGACACATCAGTGAGTATAAAGGTTCAGGCCCCTTTATTTAGAGGAGCTCTTGCTCCTCATTTTTTTTTTTAAAATTCCATTTTAGTTTATATAGCCACCCAGCACCCAAGTTTGTATATCTCCAAAGTCATTCTTGCTCCAGATGATGGCCTGTCTCTGTTGAAAAGGGCTGTTCTTCTGATCCCAGGGTGTGAGGCTCAGACCTCCTCAGTGCCTTCTGAGGCTGCCTGTGGTTCTGGGTGCTGCTCTAACTGGTACTAGGGTTACTCCAGTCCCACCATAGGGCTAGTGTTTATAGATGCCAAGCCCATTGCTGCTAGGCTAGCTTTGACCTTAGGATCTCATGTTTGCTTCCTGAGTGTGGACTTGCAGACATCTGCTACCGTGTCCACTGCTTTTACGTCTGCGTGAACTACTGCTTCCCAGGACTTGTGGGCTACTTTGCTCACTTTATTTAGGCCTCTGCTGAAATTACTCTACAGAGACCCTGGGCCAGAATGCCACATCCAAGCAGTGTTATCTGACCCTGTCTATTTCCTCTGTGGCTCTAATTATATTATGCACTTAGCCTGTTTGTCCCAGAATTGTTTATGCCTCCTTATGTGTGGACTGATGTTTGAGTGTTAGAAGAAAATTGTTGATAGACCTGAGTTTCTTCTTCTTTTTTGTCTCCCTTCAATGTAGAAAAGAAAGCTCAGAGCAAACCACTGCCCTCAGATATTGCAGTAATCATGTACACAAGCGGGTCCACAGGAATTCCAAAGGGAGTCATGATCTCACACAGCAACATCATTGCTTCTATCACGGGGATGGCGAGAAGGATTCCAAGACTGGGGTATGTCATCGTAAAACTCAGAGCGACTGCATATTTGTAGTTATTAAGAGTTCCAAACATTTGTGCCATTTTAGTAGATGGCTAAGGTATTCCCCAGGTGTCTATGAAAGAAATTTTAGAGAACATTAATTTAAAAAGTCAACACTTTAAAATGTATTTTAGTGTGTGTTTTTGTGTGTGTCTAGCCACACATGTGTGTCTGTGTGTGAGTGCCAGTACCCAAGAACCTGTGGAGACTAGAGTATCAGATGGCCTTGAAGTTACTATAGTAGTGAGTGTCTAGCAGGGTCCTGAGAACCAAGCGAGGGCAGTTTGTTAACTGCTGAACCAGCTCTCCAGAGTCCCAAAATAGTTACATTCATGTGACTATTAAAATAATAGTTTAATTATTTAATATTTGAAAGATAAAAATTTTAGCTGGCTTTGTAGTTTGTTTTTCTTTTTTTTTCTGAGACAGGGTTTCTCTGTGTAGCCCTGACTGTCCTGGAACTCACTCTGTAGACCAGGCTGGCCTCGAACTCAGAAATCTGCCTGCCTCTGCCTCCCAAGTACTAGGATTAAAGGCGTGCGCCACCACCGCCTGGCTTTTTTCAGCCAGTATTGTTTCTGTACTTACATAGTCATTTTTATGTGTAAATGTCGTCCTGGTGGACAGATGAGGTAACCACTGTCAAGTGATTTGGCTTTGAAGTTGTACTCTTGTGGAGTCGGGGGAATGTAATGGAGTAGGCCAAAAAAAAAAAAAAAAAGACAGAAGAAAGCAGACGGGGTAGAGGAGTTGAGACAGCGCTTCAGTCAGCATCAGATGACTGAGTTAGCATACTGCTTCGCTGTTATTGTTCCCCTTATGCAGAGACATTAGATAATTCATTCAGTCACGTGCAGTTAGCAGTGGAGCAGGGTTTGGGAGAAGAGCTGGGATACTTGAGCCGCACTCTCCCTTGGGAATTTCCTCAGTTTCTCTTCCTGTTGTAGATGCAGGGTCATTTCTTTAAAAAATACATGACTCTAACACACATTTTCCTGTATGTTTAGGTATACTTTTTGATTTATTACTAACTAGCCCAAACTCCTAGAACAGGCATGTCTGTTCTGAGAGGCACCAGATACCAACTGAAGGATCATCTTCTCTCACGCCTGAGCCCTTTGCCTCTGCAGCAGACCGCACTCTGAAAGCGCCTGCGTCCTTGGTTTTGGGTTGGGCTCTGCTTTTTTTTCTGTCTGTTTAATCTACTCTGCCATCAGGGACTCGGGTGCTTAGCTCTGCTCCGTGTATCTGTAAGCTTGCTGTAGTCACTTCTTACAGAGAGCTCCCATGACCTTTTGTAGGCATAAAGTTTTTGTAACCTACTTTTAATAAGGGTTCAAGCTCTCCTCTAGCCCACCACCAGCAGAGGCAGTGGAAGAGAAAAGTTATTAGGATCTGGGGAAGTGGACCTGTCCAGCAGTAGTTCTCTCAGGGCAAGCTCCATCTTCTGTCTTAGCAGTTCAGTGCTGTAGCAAACACCAAATACGGCTCAGCAGCTGCAGACCAGTCCTCGAGGCGAGCAGACAGCACACACCAACTGGCAGCTACAGTGCAGTCTGACTTGGCCTGCAGGTCACGTTATTCGGGGGAACGAGGAGGGTCACAACCTGTGAATAAAGAATGGGCGAGAGAGACGACTGGACTCAAGGAAGCATTGCTTGTCAAGAGCCGTTTACTTAGTGCAGCCGAGCATATTTAAAGGAAAAATCTTGGAGGGGGGGAGAGGAAGGAGGGAGATGGAGGGTTACAAAATCTTCTGGGGTTGAGCTCCAGTGTGACAGGTGAGGAGGGGGTGGATGACAGGTGGAGAGGGGGTGGATTTCTGTGAATGTTCTTTTCCCAGGGCCAAGCCGGATCCTTGTGATTGTCAGGCAGGATGTTAATCTCAGGGTTCACATCCTTGTGATTGTCAGGCAGGATGTTAATCTCCGGGTTCTCAATTAGCTGGGGCAGGATATTTATCTCAGGGCTCTCATGGTTCCCAACAGCAGTCTGCTCAGCAGGCAGACACGAACCAGCAGCTGTAGTTGAATCGTGGAGAAACCACAAGGCTCACCAACCAGCCAGCCTGAGGTGAGGCTGCTGAAGTGAGTGACAAGCTGCTGCAGGAACCTCACGAACAATTGTCGGGTGAATTTCTCTCAAAGGCAGCCTAACCACAGTTGAGCCCAACAATGCTATGTAAGGCAAACTAATAGATGCCTTTCTTTAGCGAAGAATAGAATAGTGAGGTGGGACAAACCGAATCAATGCTCAATGCTCATCTCCTACTGTCTGGGGGTCATATTTATACTCCTTCCTCACAGATCCTTTTACATGTTTGCTATATCAAAATATCGTTTCACCTGTGTCTGCTTCAGGAAAACATTCTTTCACGTGTTTGCTTTAGCAAGAGTCCTTTCACTTATGTGGCCCAGCAAAGTATCATTTGACATAATTAACTTTCCAAAGACATTGGAAGTTTCCACTTTAACCTTTCTTTCAGGGAGGAAGATGTATATATTGGATACTTGCCCCTGGCACATGTTCTAGAATTAAGTGCTGAGCTCGTGTGTCTTTCTCATGGGTGCCGAATCGGCTACTCTTCACCACAGACATTAGCAGATCAGGTAAATCACCTACCTGTGACTCAATTCTAAATGTACTTTTAATATGTTTTCTCTATAAGTTTACATTGTATTTTCAATTATTTTAAAATAAATATTTGCATTGTCTAGAATATAAATATATTTAGCTTTTGAGCTAAGAATGCCACTGTGCATTTAAGTTAAAGATCTTTATGTAGATTACTTTTTTCTGTTCTGTAGTCTTCAAAAATAAAAAAAGGAAGCAAAGGAGACACATCCATGTTGAAGCCAACACTGATGGCAGCTGTTCCGGTAAGAATTGCCCATTAAAGAAGTGCTCTCAGCCACAGGTGGTGGGGTGGTAATAGCACTTTAAAACAAATTGCCATTTTACCTACAATTTTTAGTTCTGATAAAGTACATTTTTAAAATGATTTCATAGTTTGTCAGTGAGGTAGCTGAATGGGTAAGCTGCTTGTTGTGCAAGTCTGAGGACCTGAGTTCAATTCTTAGAACCCATGTAAAGGTGGAAGGAGAGCCTCAAGTCCATATATTGTCCTCCAGCCTCCACATAGGCACCACAGCACAGGCTTGCATACATTGTCCTACATCATACATACAGTAATTAGAAATATTAATCATATGGGTGTGATTTAAATGTGAAGATTGCTCATATAGTTAATGAACTCATCTATGCATCTAGGAAATCATGGATCGGATCTACAAAAATGTCATGAATAAAGTGAATGAAATGAGTGCTTTTCAACGAAACTTGTTTATTTTGGCATATAATTATAAGATGGAGCAGATCTCAAAAGGGTGTAGTACTCCACTGTGTGACCGGTGAGTAAAACCAGTTCTCTGAGTCAACCACAGAGTTCACATCAACAGCCCAGAGAAGTGAAGCAATTATAAGTAGTACCTTCACTTTAAGATGGGTGTGGTGCCCCAGGCCTGGAATCCTGCGTTTGGGAAGTAAGGGGAGGAGGATCCAGAGTTCAAAGCTGGAGGCTGGAGAGCTGGGTCACTGTTACAGCAAAAGGATGGGTAGAGGGAGAGTGATACCGTGAGTCCAGTGCTTTCTGCCCTCCGAGTGCATGTGCTAGAGTGCTTTCTGTCTCTGGATAACTTAGATGGCAAAATGTCAGGTTGAAAGGGCACATGCCACCACATCAGCCTCAATACAGCTTCTAAAATGGTTGTTATTGAGTCTATTATAATCCCTTTCCAAATGCTTAACAGTTTTTAATTTCCCTGGTTCTGGGCATTAAACCTAGGTTGTGCTTCTTGGTGAGCACGCAGCACCGCTAAGCTAAGCTACCGCTAAGCTACATCCCAGCCTTACTCCTTGCTTTTGACTTATAAGCAATCTTTTTTTTTTTTTGGTTTTTTTTTTTTTTTGAGGCAGGGTTTCTCTGTATAGACCTGGCTGTCCTGGAACTCACTCTGTAGACCAGGCTGGCCCTGAACTCAGAAATC
Source organism: Mastomys coucha (assembly GCF_008632895.1). Taxonomy (NCBI): domain Eukaryota; kingdom Metazoa; phylum Chordata; class Mammalia; order Rodentia; family Muridae; genus Mastomys; species Mastomys coucha. The sequence goes on from NW_022196896.1 coordinate 104,536,964, forward strand.
CACCTGCCTCTGCCTCCCAAGTGCTGGGATTAAAGGCATGTGCCATCACTGTCCAGCTATATGCAATCTTTTTACTAGTGTTTATCAAATAGATATTTGTTTTCTCTTTAAAATTTCTCACATAATTTACCATTACACTTTAAAAGCTGTAATAAACATTTCTGTTTTTTAAATCCTTTTTTCTTTTTTAAGATTTGTTTATTATTATATGTAAGTACACTGTAGCTGACTTTAGACACACCAGAAGAGGGTGTCAGGTTTCATTATGGATGGTTGTGAGCCACTATGTGGTTGTTGGGATTTGAACTCAGGACCTTCAGAAGAGCAGTCAGTGCTCTTAACTGCTGAGCCATCTCTCCAGCCCCTGTAATAAACATTTCAAAACTTATATTAGACTTTAAAGAGATTGCTGTACAGAAATATGCATAAATTTCTAATGAATAAATAAAAGCAGAAAATTAGTTTTTTTTTACAAATTATGTGAAGAATATGTGACATATGGGTATGTCATAAATATGTCTTTATGATAATAAATTCTCTGGTCATAAACATGGCCATGATGGGATATAAACTGTCATCCTCTGCAGAACTAGGGGTCTGTGGGTCTCCAGTTTGGCCAAAGTATTGCAGCTCTCAGAAGGGAGTCTGCACAGGGCAGGTAGCTGGGGTCCCAGGTCTTACCCTCTACCATGGCAGCACCATTGCCAGTGACAGTGGCAGCAGGCAGCGAGGCAGGGGTGTGAGTCCAGTGATGAATGCTTCCAGAGAGAAAGCTTCCCCAAAGAGTTACAGCTCAGTGAAACAGCCACTCTCCAATGATTCTCAGGGAAATAAGTTCTGCACCTTATTCTATGTGGATAAAGACTTTAAAAACATTGAGGAGTAGGGTGGGAACCAGGGGTAGAGGCTTTCCATCCCATTGGCTCAGTATGAGATGCTAGTGATGCTCTATTGGCGTGGGGAAGGACTTCAGGCGTTTTCCCCACGTGACTGATTTACATGATCCAGAGCAGGCAGGGTGTAGCAGGGAGCTGGCCCCATTCCCACCTTACTCAATTCTGAGTTCACAGGGTTTGTGTTCACTCAGTGTTACCATGGCATGGTCCACTTGCACACAATAAACAATTATATATGATGATTTAATGTCACATGGAAACTAAGATTAAATGACATTTTCTTTGCTTGATAGAGCTACTCACATTTAAGACAGATGTAGTGACTCGAGAATGTCCTTAATTGGCTGTATCACATTGGTTATATTACTTAATCTCAAAGTCTCCATATAACAACACTGAGAGATTAAAGACTTGGGAAATCCTATTCTGCTGGTTTAGTTACTTTTCTATTGTGTTAAGAGGCACCTCAACTAAGGCAGCTTATAAAAGAAAGCATTTAATTGGAGGCATGTATGCAGTTTCAGAGGGTTTAGTCCATGGCCATCATGGTGGGGAGCATTGGCTGACCAGCAAGGTGGCTGAGAGCTTACATCCTGATCCACAGGCAGGCAGCAGGCAGAGAGAATGGGAATGGTGCTGGTGTTTGAAACCTCAGAGCCTGCTCTTTCTGGCATCCCTCCTCCTAAAGGACCATACCTCCTAATCCTTCTGGCAACTGGGAACCAAATATTCAAGCGTGTGAACCTATGGGGCCCATTTATTCAAACCACCACGCTGCTTTAAGCCTTGAATTTTTCTGTTGCTACTTTTAGCTTTGTTTTCCGGAATGTCCGAAGGCTGCTGGGTGGAAATATTCGCCTTTTATTGTGTGGTGGTGCTCCACTCTCTGCAACGACACAGCGATTCATGAATATCTGTTTCTGCTGTCCTGTTGGTCAGGGCTATGGACTCACAGAATCTACTGGGGCTGGAACGATTACAGAAGGTAGGTGGTGTCGTCTGAGAACCAGGCAGCCACTCAAATGTATGGACCGGTATTAATGTGAGGACATGTGGTGGTCAGAGACTCTGGGGAGTTGGAGTAGGCATGCCTGATTGCCCAGGGACTCTGAGGTAAAGTGGACTCCACACTACTTGGAACTAAGAGAAGGCCATGCCCATCTATCTGAGTGTGCCGTCTTCCGGGATGGGGGTGGGGGGCAGTGTTCTCTTTCTCTTAACCCTTTTCCTTAAAATATTTTAAAATATCTTTAATAAACCCCAAACTATGTCTTGTAAACCTAACAAGTACTACTTGTACAATCAGCTTCTGTAATAATTTAGGCTGTTAGAAAAGTTCTCTGACCAGGCAGTGTACCTGTGCCAAGCAGAGCATGCAGCCATTGGCATACTTTTGTTTCTAAGATTCTCTTGCGGATGGGGGCGCTATCTAAGGTAGGAATAGTCATTTTAAATCATCCAGGAAAAGGAAGCAATTGATTGATTAACTACAGCCTTCAAATAGTTTTCTTCCTTTGCCTCTCAGTGTGGGACTACAATACCGGCAGAGTGGGAGCACCATTAGTTTGCTGTGAAATCAAATTGAAGAACTGGGAGGAAGGTAACAGCCTATTTTTAGATTGAAGTGGGAATTGTGTTCTAGTTTCTTTGCTTCCATATTTTAGGATGGAAAATTCTAAGTGCTCATTTTGTTCATTATAGTACCTGTGTTTTATCTAGAGCTGAATGGGTGTACTTTGCCTGCATGCTTCAGAAATGATTCTAAAGAATAGGATTATTTTTATTTTGTTTGAGTGTGCGTATGTGTGTGCGTGTGTGTATGTGTGCGTGTGTGTTTGTATGTTTGTTCTTGTACATAGAGGCCAGATACAGATATCAGTCATTCCTCAATAGCCATGTCTACTCTTTCCTAGTCTGAGGCTTGTGGGTGGCTAGGGTGGCTGACAACGAGACCCAGGAATCTCACTGTTGCTACTTCCAGAGTGGAGATGACACACCCAAGCACCAGGCATGGCTTTTGTAGATGGTTTTTGCCAATTAAACTCATGTCTCCTCCTTGCACAGCAAACTCTTTACTGACTGAGCAGTCTTTCTAGTCTCTTGCTTATCACTTTCTTCAAGTAAAAATGATAGCAAAACTTGTGTTATGAAGTTTGGAGGAACAGCAAGATAGTTCATTGGGTAAAGCACTTGTCTATGATTCTCAAGACCCAAGTTCAATCCTTAGAACCCACATGGTTGTCAAATAGAATTGACCTTTACACGTATGCTGTAGTTTACATGACATGAACATATCCTCTCTTTCTCCCCACCCCTCTCTTTCTCCCTCATGCACACGTATACACTCCAGGAGAGAGAGAGGGGGAGGAGGGAGAATAAATGTGATAAAAGAGTAGTGATAATTTTATTTTTTAGAAGAAAAAAAAATCACATTTTTTTCCATGTATATTTTTATATTTTTTTCTTTGAGGGCTTTAAGCATATTTTGGAAGGAAATAATTTTCACAATAATTCTATTAAAAAAGTTTATTGTTTATTCTATTTTGAAATAACAATATTGTAAAATGTTTGTGTCATACTAAGGCATATAGGTTATCTGTGAATTAATGGGACATAACTTTCGAAAGGTTCTAAGGCTTTGATAAAATTTCTCAACTGTTTTTAGCAGAAGCTAGAAATATATTCAATAAATTTAAGCCCTGAGTTAATCTGAAATTATCTGAAAGACCAAACTTCTAACTATATATCTAACTATATAATAATGTGATCTTATGAAGGAGTCTGTTGTATTATTTAATATGTGACAGTACTTTTATCATTTTTTTGCATGATATATGGACCGAGTAGAAACTGTATAATTATTTTACATGATAGGTGGAGAATTGCTAGGTTTTAAACTGGAATAGTAGCTTAAAAGCATGGATGTTCATTATTTAACAGCTGAGAATTTGTCTCTAGAATATTGATAATGTTTAGCCACAGGGTCTAGTTTGCTTCCCTCAGAGACTCTATATATGGAGATACCTATACTTAGATATATGTATTTAAATCTATATATGGAGAGATCTATACTTAGAAACTAATAGTTTTGAGTATTTGTATAATACCTATATGTGTTATTTTTTGTTTATTAGGTGGCTATTTTAATACTGACAAACCACATCCCAGAGGTGAAATTCTTATTGGTGGCCAAAATGTGACAATGGGGTACTACAAAAATGAGGCAAAAACAAAGACGGATTTCTTTGAAGATGAAAATGGACAGCGGTGGCTGTGCACTGGAGACATTGGAGAGTTTGACCCTGACGGCTGTCTGAAGATCATTGGTGAGCATTGTGTCCTTTTAAAAAGATTGTATTATGTATATGACTGTTCTGCCTACATGTATGTATATGCACTGCATGTGTGCATGATGCCCATGGAGGTCAGAAGAGGGTGCCAAATCCCCTGAAACTGGAGTTACAGATGGTTGTGAGCCACCATATGGGTGCTGGGAACTGAACCCAGGTCTTCTGCCAGAGTACTATATGATCTTAAATGCTGAGTCATCTTTTCAGCCTCTGAATTCTTTATCGGAAGTGTTTTCCCAGATGATTTTCCAAAGTGGTGTCTGTGTTTACAGAGACTGTTTTAATAGTGAAAGAGCTTATCTCTATAATATTGAGGAGGGCTTTTATATCATTCCTGAAATACAACACTTTAAAGAGGGACTAAAATGTTCTAAAAGCTTGGCATGTTATATGGTTGCAAAAGCTGTTGAGCCACAGTTTTGTAATCACTAGTCATTCTTTACTGTAATTGCCTGACATCTGTAGCTTACTGTGCAGTGCTTTCTGGTCTGAACTTAGTTCTGGCTTTGCCCAGGAAAACCAAGGAAAGGCCGGCAGGTCAAGTACTCTGACCTCTACAAGGCAAAACACCTTTTGTGCCTTCTGCTGAAGTTCGTCCACCTCCGCTATTGCCAGATCTATCCTGGAGTTATGCGGGGCTTCCTGGGGAGACACGAACAAACATCTTCTTACCTCAGATAGGGAAGAGGTGACAGACTAAAATGCTGGTGTCACCAAAGTCCAACTTGGTGAACTAATGGGTGACATTGGAGTTTCTTATGGAGTGCAGGAAAGGGGTTACTTATCGGAGCAGGAATGACTAGAGACAAATGCAGCAGCAAAAGTCTACCCCAGCGTGGGTGAGGCCCACAAAAGCTGTGTCCTGGAGCTTCGTGCTTGTTCTTGCTGGCATCTTTACAAGTTGAAGCCATCTCTTCGGCACCTCAGTTGGTCTGAGCCTCTTCTGTGTAGCTTGCCTTATCTGAGAGTGTCTCTTAGTCTTTACTGCTTGTGCAAGTAAACCAAGGAAAGCCCGGCAGGTCAAGTACTCTGACCTCTACAAGGCAAAACACCTTTTATGCCTTCTGCTGAAGTGAGTGGGAGGAGGAGGAGGGAGGAGTGGAGTGCCTCTGGTGCGTTTCAGGGACTTTTACTGTACTGATTCTCAACTTCCCTAATGCTCTGACCCTCATGCTGTGGTGACCCCAACCATAGAATTATCTTTGTTGCTTCTTCATAACTATAATTCTGCTACTATTATGAATTGTAATGCAAATATCTATGCTTTCTGATGGTCTTGAGTGACCCCTGTGAAAGGGTCATTTGATCTCCCAAAGAGATCCTGACCCACAGGTTGGGAACTGCTGTCCTAGGGCTTTTGAGTTATTTCCTAAGTGAGCTTCCTACTCCCACCTGAGTCTTGAGGCGCTTCCCTGCTGGTTGGAAAGTTTCATTGAGAGTTTCGTCTTGTAGGAAATTGTTGACAGCTCCTGGTCTTGATACCTTGAAGGCCAGAAGGACCCCTCCCTTCCTCGGCGCCACACCCTAGCCCGCCAGTAGAGGTAGACGGGCCTCCACGGCTTCTTCTGCCTCTCTTTCCACATTTGAAGGTCAGGCCTGTCCCTTCTGCCACCCTATGATAAGGACTCCCTCTCTGCTGCTACTCACCTCTCCAAACCTTTGCTCTTCCATCTTGTGATGAGGAAGCCTCACTGTTCTAAGAAACCTTCAACGGCTGCTAGGTTGTGTTTACTCAGGGGCCATTCACCTCCGGCCTCTTGAATGGTTTCCTTCCTCTTTGTGCTTCAGTGTCTGAGGTGACACGGCTCTTGCCAGTGCTGTTCCACCTGGGTACTTCTCAATCTTGTCAGAAAGCTCACTTCAGGCCCCACTCGCAAGGATTCCTTCCCAGTGCACAAGCTGGCTGTGTTGTGTGGATGCTCTGGTGTTAGTCATCTCTCCAGCTGGTGTGACTTTGCTCATTGCATGGCAAGGCTGCCTTCACTCTGTGGACTAGTGAGTGCCAGGAGCATAGCAGCTCTGCAGGCTGTATTGAAGTCATAAGGATGATGTTTTTTTTTTCCGGACAGGGTTTCTCTGTATAGCCCTGGCTGTCCTGGAACTCACTCTGTAGACCAGGCTGGCCTCGAACTCAGAAATCTGACTGTCTCTGCCTCCTAAGTGCTGGGATTGGGCGTGTGCTGCCACCACCGCCCGGCTAAGGATGAGGACTCTTTTTTTTTTCCTTTTTCTTTTTTAGGATGATGGCTCTAAAGTAAAAGTTTTTCCACAAAATAATTTAGTTGTGGAAGATTAAGGTTTGACTTTATTGTGTAATCTCAACTTTAGTTGAGAAAAGTTTTAAATAACTTGGTGAGAGTATTTCTATGTGCTAAGGTGTTAATGACTGTTCTCAATGTTTGTGCCTTTGTTCTATGCAGATCGTAAAAAGGACCTTGTGAAACTACAGGCAGGAGAGTATGTTTCTCTTGGGAAAGTAGAGGCAGCTTTGAAGAACCTTCCACTGATAGATAACATTTGTGCGTATGCAAACAGGTAAGCTCGTGGAGCCTGCTGAGTGTATGGAGGTTGGTGGGTGTGCCTTGGGCGGTTGCAGCCCATGTGGGGTCACCGCCTCCTCTTCACAGCTAGTGAGCTGGTGCTTCCTGGGATGCTGTCCTCTTGGTCTCCTGTGTTTGTGCTGCTCTACGTCTCTCTAAGTGTCCTGAGTGACAGAGTTGAGGAAAATAAGTTGTTCTGCATGGGGAGGCTTTGCAGACCCATTCAGATGCAAGGCGAATAAGTAGCACCTTCCTACAGTCCTCCCTCCTGTCCTTCAGACCTGCATCTTGAGCATGCGTGCTGCTGGCCCTGGCTTACCACAGCCTCACAGCCCGTGATAACATAGGCAGCAGGGAATGGAAGTGTAAATTTAGAAGCCTAGAGGTGTATATTGGGATCTGATGGAATCTGAGATTAGACCTGACTGCATTTCTGTAGTAAGTGTAGTAGTAAGTGAAGTGACTTAATCATGTGACCAGTAGTCACAGTCACATGTCTGTGCATAAGCCTAGTAACCTGTCTGTAGCAGCTGACATAGTCATGGGTGTCATAGGAAAATCAACTTAGAAGTGGGCTTTGGGGTGCACCCCAGGTGGAAGGACTTCTGGTAGAATAGTCGTCTTCTGAAATAATTAGAACTAGAAATGTTTCAGGTTGGGCCGGGCAGTGGTGGCGTACACCTTTAATCCCAGCACTTGGAAGGCAGAGACAGGCGGATTTCTGAGTTCCAGGCTAGCCTGGTCTACAGAGTGAGTTCCAGAACAGCCAGGGCTATACAGAAAAACCTGTCTTGGAAAAAAAGAAGTGTTTCAGGTTTTAGAGACTGGATTTTGTTGTTTTGTGAGAAGATCTTGCTATATAGCCCTGGCTATCCTGGAACTGACTCTGGACTGGGCCACCCTTTAACTACCTGCCTCTGCCTCCTAAGTGCTGCTGGAATTAAAGACATGCACCCACCATATCCCTCCCAAGATGGTGGGATTTTTAAAATATTTGCTTAGACTTGACCAGTTAGCACCCTCTACATGGTCTCATCAGTGACCCCGCACTTTAAAAAGCCATTTGTTTTCTTCAGCATTGCTCCAGAGATGGATTTTATTTATTTAAGAATAACTCCAAGTGTCCTTTTCTTTTCACGATGCTGTCATTTCTTCAGGGTCACACAGCCTTGAATTCATGGCAGTCCTCCTGCCTTAGCCTGTCTGTATTATGAGGACCACAGACTCTCTGCCCAGCAATCACGCTGTTTTACATTTCTCAAAGTAATATCTGTCTTTGTGCATACTAAGTTCCTTTGATTATACAAATTCTTCCAATAGTAGAGGAAAATGAGCATTGCCACAGGCTACCCTTGAACGCAAGACATCCGGTTGCCTCTGCCTTGAGGGCTGGGCTAAGCCTGGCTCATCACACGGTTTTGACTTGCGGCTACATTTCTCTAGAAAGATTGTTTGAAGGTTTACTTTTCTTACCTTGATACCATGAATTTACTAATCATTTCAAAGATGAATAAAAAAAGAAATTTCTTTAAAAGTGTATATTAATACTTATAGTAGTTAGACACTTAGAATTTCTCAGGTTGCAGTCTGCTTGCAGTGAACTCTGCCAGAGCCCTCAAATGTACTGTGACTAAGTGGTCAGAGGCGTTGCGTGAGATAAGTGTGACGTGCGATTTTCATGGATGTTTGGGTTTTCCAGTAATGAAGAGTTGGCTATAGAGTGCTAAGGCGGTCAGTTACACTAGTAAGCCCACTGCTTGTTCTTCAGTTCTTGACTAAGTTATTCTTTATGTGTTTCAGTTACCATTCTTACGTAATTGGGTTTGTTGTGCCAAATCAAAAGGAACTTACGGAGCTAGCTAGAACAAAAGGATTCAAAGGAACTTGGGAAGAGCTGTGTAACAGCAGTGAGATGGAAAACGAAGTCCTTAAAGTGCTTTCTGAAGCTGCTATTTCAGGTGAGTATGCTGGCAAACCGATCCTTAAAACTGAGATGGGAAAAATGGACATGTCTATTCAACTGTTAGTGTATCCATTCCTCCCTGGAAACTGTTTCCGCCATTCACGCTCCTCTGTAGAACATGCAATATCTACTAAACTGATTTTTAAAATAAAAATTTTTTAAATTTTCTTTTAGCAATGGTGGCATACACCTTTAAATCTAGCACTTGGGAGGCAGAGGCAGGCGGTTTTCTGAGTTCGAGGCCAGCCTGGTCTACAGAGTGAGCTCCAGGACAGCCAGGGCTAAACCCTGTCTCAGAAAAAACCAAAACAAAAAAAAAAATCATGATTTTCTTTTAAAATGTGTCCATGGCACTATTATAATAGTTATATAATATGGGATTTACCGGTGTCTTAGTTGCTTTTCCTGTTGCCTGCTAAAAGCAGTTGAACGTAAGGGAGAGAGAGTTTCTTTTGGCTCACAGTTCAGGCTACAGCCCTTCATGGTGGGGAACTCACGGTGACAGAAAGCTTGAGAAGGCTGGTCACATTTATCCATTTTTCTAGAAATATCTCATTCTCCTTGAAATATAATTCCCGTCTTTCTCAGATCCCAGTCCTTGGAAGGGACGGTGTGGTGTGGTGTGTCCTGTGCAGTGAGTCTGTGCTCTCCTGCCTATGTGGTTAGTGCTGCCTGCTGCCCTTCTATGGCTTGATAGTGGGTTAGATACCCATGTAAATAAATGAGTTGTTTAATGACAGAACTGCTTTCTGTATATATACCTGTATCATGCATTTAATTTATTCTCCTATGGAAAGATAATTTAAGCGGTTTTTGCTACTATAGTTCTCATATTTCACAGCATCTTTGAATCTCAGACGTGAGACTGATGCATGCTCTGCTGGGTGCTTGGTGGTGCTCTCAGCGCCGTTTGCTGACAACTTTGACTTCATCTCTCTCGGGTGTGGATTTTTAGTGTTATGTTTTCTTCATTTCAGCAAGTCTGGAAAAGTTTGAAATTCCACTGAAAATTCGTTTGAGCCCTGACCCATGGACTCCGGAAACTGGTCTGGTGACGGATGCCTTCAAGTTGAAACGTAAAGAGCTTAAAACACACTACCAGGCAGACATTGAGCGGATGTATGGAAGAAAATAATTAGTATTGGCATTGGTTTGCTACAGCGAGCTCAGATCAAATAGGAAAATACTTGAAATGTATGTCTCAGGCTGAGGCAAAGTCCATTCCTCATATTAAACCCCGGCTGTTACTTCTCACTACATCACCATTTTTAACTGACAGGATTAGTAAACTATTAAGACAGCAAACTCGTGTCTGTCTCTGTTTCTTCCCCTCCAGTTTGCTTTGGCATCTATGACTGTGTTTGTCAATAGGAGACTTTTTCAGAATCATACTGGGGAAGCAGTGATTTTAAAACCTCAAGTTTTTAAACATGATTTATATGTTCTGTACAATTGTTCAGTTTGTAACTTTTTAAAGTTTGGATGTATAGAAGGATAAATAGGAAATATAAAAATTGGTTATTTGGGGGGCTTTTTTACTTATTGTATTTAAAAATAAAAGGGTATCAATGTGAAATTATGTAAATTTTAAATGCTTATGAATCAAGTCATTGTTGAACAAAAGATTTGTTGCTGTGTAGTTATTGTCTTGTATGCATTTGACAGAAATAAATATACTCAGACTTATGTTTTAAGAAATTGACACCTTGCGAATATATGCCTGACACTGTTGGTTTTATATACTTCCTTTTTCTACTGGGGAAAAGAGTTTGCTTGGCACTGCATGAAGTGAAATAGCAAGTAGGGGTACACACAGTTCAGTGACAAAGTAGCTCACCACAGAGCAATGGTGGTAGTGGTCGGTATGGCCAGTGTGGCGGTGGTAAGAGGAACCAGGGCTTTGGAGTTTCACTCACATCACAAACTGCTTAATTGGAGACATTCGAGGACAGTGTTTTGTGTTCTTTATGTTGTGTTTTGGACAGATTTCTGTGTTGAAATTTAACTCTTACCTTTGGAAAAACTTTGTAGAGGAGGGAAAGTGTGGGAAGAAAGGAAATGGAGCTTCTCTGGGAGCTGAAAATTCACCCATGATTGGTGGAGAGCATTTGTGTCTGATGTTTTGCCTTCAGAATAATTGTGTTAAAATACTTTTATAAAAATGGTTTATTTTTAGTTATGTGTGTATGTGTGCATGCAGTGACTAGAGATGCCCGAAGGGGGCGTCTGACCCTCTGGAATGAGTTAAAGGCCTGGTGAGCTGCCTGTGGATGATGAACCAGGTCCCCCTTTCTGTAAGACTGGTGCATGCTCTTAAATGCTGAGCCAGTCTTTCTAGCTGGTTCAAAGGATTTTTTTCTTTTTCTTTTTTAAAAGATAGAATGTAAATAAGCTTCAATGCTTTTGGAAAGATACTAACAATTGTTACTTGAAATGTCAGATTAAAAGGCAGTGTCTCACCAGGACAGTAATGGCTGATTGAACAGCAAATAAAGCTGGTTTAGTCTGTATCAGATTCTGTTCACAGTCTTATATAATTTATGTTTAGAATTACATTTAGTTCTAAGGTATTAGAGGGCAAGTCTTAAATGCCACAGTAGAAAATACTGACCCTTTCAAAGAAACTATTTTTGGCCCAATCAAGGTGACCTGAAAAATCCTTCAATATTTTTCTGTTTCAAGAAGAAAATAACCTTTTAGTTTTAAAGAGACATGAGATCTTGTGGTGGTTTGGATATGCTTGGTCCAGGGAGTAGCACTATTAGGAGGTGTGGCCTTGCTGGAGGAAGTGTGTCACTGTAGGGTTGGCTTAGAGACTCTTCTCCTAGCTGCCTGGAAGATAATAGTCTGCTCTTGGCTTCCTTTGGATGAAGATGTAGAACGTTCAGCTTCTCCAGCTCATCCATGCCTGCCTGGATGCTGCCATGTTCCTGCCTTGATGATAATGGACTGTACATCTGAACCTGTAAGCCCGCCCCAACTGTTTTCCCAATATAAGAGTTGCCTTAGTCATGGTATCTTTTCACAGCAGTGAAACCCTAAGACAGGCCTTATCCCCCAAACCCAAATTAACTGTATAAAACCCATGTATTATCAACTTCCTTTTAGTTAGAAGGGACAAAAATTAAAGAATTTCCAAGTAAGCTCTTCTAATATGTACAAGTGTAGAATGTGGATCCTAAAAGAATTTTTCTTTAAAACTAATTTCTTCTAGAAACATTAAAGAATAATTAAACATCAGTAAGGAGTTGTTTCTAGCACATGTCCTTGGTGGCTACCTCATGCTCACACTCAGCTTGCCCGAAGGTTTGTGTGTACGAGTGTGTGTGTGCGGACACTACAGCAAAGCTGAAAATGGCACCTGTTTAATAAAAACCAAGCTTGTGAGCTTTCATTGATGCCTACGATGTTCCATAAAGTAAGTTTGTAAGTTTTCAGCATTGCTAAAAAATAGATGAATCCAGAATAACAACTGCTGGCTTTACAATTTTAAAACAAACAGTCCATGTCATACAAAGTTTTAAGACATTTAGGGAAAAAATCTGTCTGAGTTCCTGTTGTAGAAGATTGTGTCCATTGGCAGAGCCCTAAAGAGGAAGCACTGTTACATCATGCTCGCAGGAGCACACTGTAAGCGATGATGCATCCCCACGAGCTGGCTGCTTGCCTGCTGTGTTAGCTTATTGCCGGTGTGTTCTTGGTTATTGTCATTTTCTGCTTGAGAAAGTATGCATCCTGAGCAAGTTCTTTGTACTGACATGAAGTTTGAAGAATAAAGATGTGTAAGAATTTCTGGCAAACAAAATGATGTTTTGCCTAAAAAAAGGAGCAATTTTATAATAGTCAAATTTTGACATTTGTGAAATACTGTTGAAAAGGGAGTTTGAAGAATTCTCATTCATGATCTCAGAACTGTGTTCTTAATTATTTTCTAGGGCTTGACCTCTAGTGTCTCCTTAGTTTCTCTTTCACATACACACACACACATACTGTGTATATGTATAATATATATGTATATATCTATATACACATCTCTATATAAATATACACACACATACACATACTGTGTATATGTATAATATATATGTATGTATATATATACACATCTCTATAAATATACACATACACACATACTGTATATATGTATAATATATATGTATATATCTATATACACATCTCTATATATAAATATACACACACATACACATACTGTGTATATGTATAATATATATGTATATATATCTATATGCACATCTCTATATAAATATACACACACATACACATATTGTGTATATGTATAATATATATGTATATATCTATATGCACATCTCTCTCTATATAAATATACACACACATACACATATTGTGTATATGTATAATATATATATATATATCTATATGCACATCTCTCTATATATATAAATATACGCACATATACATTATATGGCTTGGTTTCCTAATTTCATCCAGATGCATCCCTTCCTTGCTGTTTCCTTACAATGACAGGAAGAAACATGGCAGCTTCAAAGGGTGATGGGACAGATTCACCCCGTGGTATACATTCTTGGGTGAAACATTTTTTTAAGATATCAGTCTGACTACATACCAAACTGAGTAAAATCTGAACCAAGTATCAGGGAGGCAAAGGTGACAGACACAACATGTAGAGAGAAAGGCTTTGGACCCCATTTTGATCATCCATCAGACATTGGTCGGCTCTAAGGAGGAGCTCTTAGCAATAGTAGCATGTAAGTTTCTGTGAGGTAATGTAGGCAGTGGCTGTCAAAACTCCCATCTAAGGTGTTAACTAATGGGAAGCTGATCACATATTGCTCAGCCAAGTGATTTCCAAATGTATTGATTTTTTAAGTCAACTAACCTAATATGGTTTTGCTCTAATGCATTGGCAGCCAAGTTGATTCTAGAATGAGTTATTTCCTTGGTAGGCATCCCCACTTGTTTTGCTGGTCTATTCTTGAGGATCCTAGATGTAACCACTGAAGGTTGTGTGTGTGTGTGTGTGTGTGTGTGTGTGTGTATGTAGAATCAGACTCAAGAGCCTCACCTCTAGTTTTAACCTCATCCCTTCACCTCCTGAAAGTGAGGCTTTTCACTCTGAGGAGGGAGGGATACTGTGTCAGTGGATCAAAGTTTTGAAGTTGGCTTCTGTCTCCATTGAGTTGGTTCTCTGCTTAAGACACTTTTCTGTGTGAGATGTATATATAATGATATATATTATACATGTATATATATATATCATTATATATACATCTCTGTATATATCTTGTTTTCTCCTGTCAAGTCTTGATTTTTCTCCAGCATTTCCCATGGCTCTTGTCTTCCTTTGGCCATCCATGAAAACTTGGAATCTTAAGTCTCAGCCCCAAGCTGCCCTTTCATCAAGACAAGCTTGGTTTCCTCGCTTTCTGCCCCAGTATAAGTAACGAAGCCTCATACCCACCCTGTGAGCACCCAGGAGCTTTGTTGGCATCATGCTGCACACATGCCCAGGAGCCAGCCAGGCACTAGGAAGTGGGTGTGGCACCTTGGTCTCCTCAGCTAGTTCTTCCTTCCACAGCTCTTTGGTCCAGTGTGACCTTAGAGAGTAGCCTCCTTTCTGGCCCTTCTGTGTTCCCTTTGCTTTTTTTTTTTTTTTTAAATATTGCTCAAACTTTTCCCACACTACCACCGGAGTGACCTTTTCAAAACATAAATTGAATTAGACCTTATAAAAAACAATTTCACTGAGATATCATTCACCCACTGAAAGCTTAAAGTTCATGCCTAACATTAGCGGATTGGTGTAAATAGTACGCTATCTAATTTTAACGTTTCCCTAGCTCGTTAGCCCTCATTTCCTGTTCCTTTCTCATCCCTAGGAGGGCCAGACTTACTTTCTGTTTCTATGGATTTCCCTATTATTGCTGTAGGCATTTTATATAAATATATAATATGTGGTCATCTAATTGGCTTTTTGAAAAATATTTATTTATTTTATGTATGTGAGTACACTGTAGTTGTACAGATGGCTGTGGGCCTTCATGTGGCCCTCTGCTCACTCCAATCAACCCCGCTTGCTCTGTCCCTGCTCACTGTCTTCAGACACACCAGAAGAGGGCATCAGATCTTATAATGGGTGGTTGTGAGCCACCATGTGGTTGCTGGGATTTGAACTCAGGACCCTCAGAAGAGCAGTCCATGCTCTAACCTGCTGAGCCATCTCACCAGCCCCTGGCCTTTTTTTTTTAGAAAAGGTTTTCCACACATTTTGTATTTGTGTATGTGCACACATATCCACATATGGAGGTTACAAGGCAACTTTGGGGATCCTCCTTCCATGTGGGAATTGATTAAGTGCCTTTACACACTTAGCTATCTTGCCCAGCAATTATTTTTTTGTAAACAAGGAAAAATATTCTGTTTAGAAATATAACTTTATTTTCAAACTTTTCTAGGGGGAAGTTTTATTTTTTACCTTTTGGTTAGCATATAAAGAAATAAGTTTAATCTTCACATTTTAATATATATATATCATTATACATTTAAAATATTTTATTAGCATATATCAAGTACACATAATAATAGGTGTCATTATGGCATTTCATGCATGTGCATAATGTATTTAGGTTGTATTTCCCACCATTGTTCTCTCAGCTCATTATCATTCCCACTAAGCCCCTTATTTCCAATATGTATGGTTCTTATGTATGTCCAAACTACCTCCCAGTGCTATCTGTCTCTCTAGCTGGTTCTTTCCAAATAAGGCCCTCTCTACTTTAATGATACACACATCCCATTACTCTCCCTGTCCCCCTCTCCCACTAGGCCTCTTCCTATCCATCATTATCCCTTCTTGTATGTCTCTTTGTCTCTCTGTCTCTCTCTGTCTGTCTCTCTGTCTCTGTCTCTGTCTCTCTCTCTCCCACACACACATACACATCTATTGGTGGGTGTCTGTAGGAGAAAATGCAGGCATGACTTTGCAGCCAGCCTATCAGGCATACTGTGCTTCTAAATGAG
The DNA here is from genome assembly GCF_008632895.1 of Mastomys coucha. Classification (NCBI taxonomy): domain Eukaryota; kingdom Metazoa; phylum Chordata; class Mammalia; order Rodentia; family Muridae; genus Mastomys; species Mastomys coucha. The sequence continues at coordinate 104,552,733 of NW_022196896.1, forward strand.
AAGCATGTTCTTGAGTTATCCCAGAAGTCAGACCACTGAATTCCGAAGCAGCGTGAGTAGCCAGTTGGTGCTGGCCCTCCACATCTCCTTTTACATGCTTCTTCTACATACCCTGGTGGTATGAGCACTCACTGTCCAGTCCAAGGTAATATGATAACCAAACAGAGCTAACAGACTTCCACTGTCTAGGCAGTTGTTTACATGCAATAAGGCAGAAGCCATCCCCTGAAACCATCTCCAAAGTGGTTCATCTCCGCACCCTCGTGGACCCATGGGTATTGCTGTCTTACTGGGGGAACACTGGATTGTCAGCGGATACGTAGGCTGCTTCCGTGTCTTGGCTGCTGCTTCCGTGTCCTGGCTGCAGTGAACATGGATGTGGGGGCTCTTCTGAAAGATGACTTAGAACCCTTCAGGTATATACCCAAGAATGGTATAGTTGGAACATACAGGATTTCTATTTTTAGTTTTTGAGAAATACATGACAATTTCCATAGTGGATGGTCCAGTTTATGCTTTCGACAACTGTAAACAATGGTCCCTGTTCTTCCACATCCTCCAGCATTTTCTTTCTTTCTTTTGTTTTGTTTTTTTTTTTTTTGCCATTGACCTTTTTTTAAAAAAAATTTAAATTTTATTTTTAGATTTTTTATTAGATGTTTTCTTTACACTGCAAATTTTATCCCCTCCAACTCCTGCCCCCATCCCATCGCCCTTCTCCCTGCTCACTAACTCACCCGCTCCCACTTCTCTGTCCTGGCATTCCCCTACACTGGGGCATTGAGACTTCACAAGACTAAGGGCCTCTCCTCTCATTGATGCCCCACAAGGCCATCCTCTGCTACATAGAGAGCTGGAGCCATGGGTCCCTCCATGTGTACTCTTCAGTTGGTGGTTTAGATCCTGGGAGCTCTGGGGGTACTGGTTAGTTCATATTGCTGTTCCTCCTTTTTTTTTTTTTTTTTTTTTTTTTTTTTTTTTTTTTTTTCACAGAACATCAGATCTTTTACTATCATCAAGTAATCAGTGAATGCTGTTCCTCCTATAGGGGTTGCAAACCCCTTCAGCTCCTTAGGTCCTTTCTCTAGCTCCTTCATTGGGGACTTTGTGTTCAGTCCAGTGGATAGCTGTGAGCATCCACTTCTGAATTACTCAGGCACTGGCAGAGCCTCTCAGGAGAAGCTATATCAGGCTTCTGTCAGTAAGCATTTGTTGGCATCCACAGTAGTGTCTGGGTTTGATGATTGTATATGGGATGGATCCCCAGGTGGGACAGTCACTGGATGGCCTTTCCTTCAGTTTCTGCCCCAAACTTGTCTCTGTATTTCCTACCATGAGTATTTTGATTCCCCTTCTAAGAAGGACCGAAGTATACACACTGTGGTCTTCCTTCTTCTTGAGCTTCATGTGGTTTGTGAATGCCATTGACATTCTTTTTTTTTTTTTTTTTTTTTTTTTTTTTTTTGTGAATTGAAGGATTCTTTATGGCATTTGGGTATTAGCCACTTATCAGATTCATGCTTTGCAGAACTGAACTTCTGGCCCATTTTGTACTTGCCTTTTACTCACTGTCTGCTGCTGGCCATTGACATTCTTAATGATAGCCACACTGCAGTGTGATCTTACTCAGTGGGTTTTCAAAGTTAATCATTGCTATGGTATGCATGTCTCATTTTCTTATTGGTGATATCCCTCTGAATGGATATATTGTATTTTGCTTACCTGTCAATCACTTGGTAGGCATTTGAGCTATTTCCACTCTGGGGTTATTTTGAGTAATGTTGATATAAACATTAATGCCCATGTTTCTGTGTGAGGTATGTTTTCATCTCTCTTCAAGAATGACCATCATCCCTACTCCCACCCGAAAGGCTTGGTCCCAAGTGTGGTGTACAGAGGTTGTGTTTTCCTTTTTTTTTTTTTTCCTGAGACGGGTTTCTCTGTATAGTCCTGGCTATTCTGGAACTCACTCTGTAGACCAGGCTGGTCTTGAACTCAGAAATCAGTCTGCCTCTGCCTCCCAAGTGCTAGGATTAAAGGCATGTGCCACCACTGCCTGTTGAGGTTGTGTTTTCAAGAAGTGATGGGGGGGGGGAGGGGCTGGCCAGATGGCTCAGCGGGTAAGAGCACTGACTGCTCTTCCAAGGTCCTGAGTTCAGATCCCAGCAACCACATGGTGGCTCACAACCACCGGTAATGAGATCTGACGCCCTCTTCTAGTGCATTTGAAGACAGCTACAGTGTACTTATTTATAATAATAAATAAATCTTTGGGCTGGAGCAAGCAGGGACTGAGCATGTGGGGCTGACTGGAGTAAGCAGAGGTCCTAAATTCAATTCCCAAGAACCACAAGAAGGCTCAAACCCTCTTTACAGCTACAGTGTACTCATATACATAAAACAAATAATTAAATCTTAAAAAAACAAGGGACTGGATCATGAAGGTGTGGATTTACTCAATGGATTAATTGATGGTTTTATAATTGATTGACAATGGATTATGATGGAAAGGGTAGAGGGTGGAGCCTGAATAGAGAAAGTGAATCATTGGCATGCACTTTCTAAAGGGTATATCCCTTTCTTCTTGAGAGGGTTTTTTTTTCTTTGACTACACTTGCTGTGTAGACCAGGCTAGCATTGGATTAATAAAAGATCCACTTGCCTTTGCCTCCCGAGTGCTGGGATTAAAGGTGTACCCCTCCTATATCCAACCTATTTTTTATTTTATTTTTGAGGCATGAACAGTCTTTATTGGGCTCATACAGAGTATATTGGATTTGGAGACCTCTGTGAACTGACTTTCTGTAGCCCCATGAGCAGCTGATTCTTCTGGTAGTGTATATGTGACCCTTGGCCCCTTCCTCTCTTGAGTGTCTCTGCTTCTGGGGAGTACCATGAGGTGAGCAGCCACTGCCACCATGTTCTGCCACCATGACAGGACTTGCCTCTGGACAAAAGCAGTGGGCCCAGGGGGACAATGGGTGAAACCTCTGGTCACATGAGCCCCGTATACCTTCTCTCTTCGCCTGTTGCTTCCCTCAAGCATTTTGTCCCATTGATGAAACAATGCCTTACAGTTGTTTTCAGTTAGAACATGTCACAAATAGGAATGATAAAATGGCAGGGCTTTCCCAACGACCACACGAGTACCTCAGCAGAATTCTGCATCTGGGAGGTGACTTTTCAACAGTAGACGGACTCATGAGGTTTATGGGAAAGCAAACTCACCAGGAATAAGACTTCTGTTTCCCACAGAGCGGAGAACTCCAGGCTCTACCACTTAGCTAGATTGCTCTAGGGTGCAGAGCCTTAGGAGCATTCTGCTGCATTTTGAGACTCCTCCATAGACTTCCTGTCTGATTCCTGCGTGCGCCCCAGAGGGCTATAACTTAATTAGATCAAACTGTAAGCTGAGCCTCTCTTTTCTCCCCTTTAGTTGAAACAAGAGGATAGAGAAAAAAAAAAAGCAGCACTATCCTGCCCCAAGTGTGCTCTGGGAAATTTGAAGGAGATAAACGAGGCTGACTGAGAGCCGCTGCATGGCTAACCTTTGAACTTTGCAGCTTCCTTCGAGCTCTGTGTGAATCTTGGGACAGGAAACCCTTTCAAGGTATGGTGGTTCTGCTCAGAGAAGTCCCCATAGAAGAGTAATGCAGGAGGCCAGTCTCCAGATCTCCTGCCCTCCTGACATTTCAAGCCCCCGGTAACAGCATCCCATCTCAAATCTCAGTAAAAGGTGGACATGGAGGGTTAGGTGTATATATATCCTTTGGAGGCTTCTGTGCCAGCAACCTTGGTTGTAAGATGCTCACATTACACCTGCCTGCCCGACCACCTCCACCCTCTTCTTTGCTCTTTCCTCAAATACAGACACTGAGATGGGGACTCATGTGCAAGGGATATATGGAGGAGCACACTGGGCAAAGCATGGTTGGAGAGACAGAGACAGGAGAGGCAGCAGGACACACTAGGCAGAGCCACAGAGGGAATCTTCTGCTCAACTCTACAAAGGCTCTGGAGGGTAGACCCCACGGCAGAGATGCCCCGCTCCAGACCATGGAGAGGTCTGGTATAGCCATGTCCCATCTAGCATGGGGAAGGACCTGTGGGATTAAGAGCTCAGGGAACCTCACTTTCCTTACCTTGCTTTTAGACACAAACCTACCTCAGGAACAGGAAATCTTGCTTCTGAGGAAGAGTCTCAAGGGCTGCCATTAGAATTATATATTTTTACCTATCTATCTATCTATCTATCTATCTATCTATCTATCTATCTATCTATCTATCTATCTATCTTATCTCCCTATCTCCCTGTAGTGACTATTCCTGGTTGTCAACTTGACTATATCTGAAATGAACTACAATCCAGAATTAGAAGGCTCACCTGGCCCTCCCTAATCTGTTTGCTGAGAGACACAAGTTTCCGACCCGAATCTTGGCATGGAGATCTTGAGGTATAGTGGCTATGAATCCCAGAGGATTAAGACAGAAAGATCTATGAGTTCAAGATCATCTGGGATTAAAGGTGTGGTGGCATAGAGGGTTTACATCTTTCCCAACATTTCTCTCTGTCATTTTATTGAAAACTCAAGTGAGAGTGGAATTAGACATGTATAACCAACCTCCCCAACCTTCTGTTTGGACCTATACTTAGGACATCTAAAGAAAAATGATATCTCACTTACAGGGCATAGAGCTGCACGCCTTTAACCTCAGCTCTTGGAAAGCAGAGACGGGTGGATCCCTGTGAGTCTGAGGCCAACCTGGTCTACAGAGCTAGTTCCAGGATAGCCAGGGCTGTTATCCAGTGGAAAAATCATATATATATATATATATATATATATATATATATATATATATATTATATACACACACACATATATATGTGTGTGTGTATGTGTATGTGTGTGTGTATGTATGTATGTATGTATGTGTGTATGTATGTATGTATGTATGTATGTATAAAAGATGTCTCATTTTTACTGGGCTGGCCTTTAACTTGCTATGTAGCCAAGGATAGCCTTAAACTTCGTGTTCTCCCGCCTCTATGTCTGTAGTGATGACCTTATAGGAATGTGTTATTATGCCTGGTTTATGTGGCACTGGAGAATCCAACCCGGAGGGGGGGCAGTCTTTGTGTATAACTGTTGCGAATTCTACCAACTGAGCTATGTTCCAGTCCCTAGAATTCCCACATTACTTATTGACCTGGCTACTCAAGTCAGATCCCTGTTTGGGATTAGATTCTTTAAAATGCTCAACTATATTATGGTGTGCAATGAAGAGGGACCCCGTTTTTGCTTTCATTGAGCTTTGTACGGAAGGCACGCTATTCCAGCCCGGAGGGAGATGGCTCCTTCCTTGAGCACCACCGCCTTGCTTGGTGCTTCTTGTTCTCATCAGTCCTCACAGATGGGGACTTTCTCACAGAAGGGACTCACATCTGGAGAGGCATTTGGATCACTACTGTGCTCTTCAATATTCTCAACACGGAGCGTGCACGTCTGCAGGTCTTGGATGTGGTAAGGAAGCACAGCATGGGCCCTGTGTGCAGACATGCATGTTAGCTCCTTTAGAATGATAGCCCTCTTGACTTCCTTTCCTTCTAGAGGAGCCGGAGCTTGGGAGTCTAACTCGCTGTTATCCCTTGCTTTTGTTTGTTTGTTTTCTAGGGCGAGTAGGTTACTTCCTCACGGACTCTGCAGGGTTTTGAGTTGGAGGACGCTCCCTTGCCTTCTTCTGTGGGCAGGGCCTTCTTTCCCCCTTCCATTCCCTTCAATCATGCCCAGCGTAGCTGGATGGTTTTTTTTTTTTTTTTCCCCAAAGAGAAACAAGTGTTTGATTCCAGCACTCAAAGAAAAGCCATGAGCAGCACACCATGACATGGTTCTCAGTCCATTAGGTCACATTTTTTTGGCAAATGGCTGCATCCTGCTAACTGTCATTCCCATGGTGCTCTACCTTCTCTTTCATCAGATACATGACTTTTCCTGGCTTTGGAATGGTCCGTATTGATTAAAATGGGAAGAAAACCAGTTGTTCTTCTACACTGAAAATGGAGGGGACATATTTTAGAGTCTATATTCTTAACACAGGAAAAGGAAGTAGCCATCCCTGCGGGGATTTCTCAGGAGAGGGAACTGGGCTAGGATGGAGGTGACTCAGGAGGAAAGCTATGAGATCCCTTCCGGAGTCAACTCATTATAAAGATTTTCATCTCAGGGGCGACAATGATTGATAAAAGAACCCTATTTTAGTTCACAAAGTCTGTTAAACTCACTTTTTGGGCATAGTGAATGACCCTGCAGTTAAACATCACTGTAGATAATCCAGTGCAGGCACCGGGTGTTTTGGAGGGGAGGCCAAGTAACACTCTGCAACCACGTAGTAAATGTGAACTCAAAGCAACTAAGGGAGGAAAAGGTTTATTCCAGTATAAAGGTTACATTTCATCATTGAGGGACGCCAAGGTAGGAATGGAGTTAGAGGCAGGGGCTTGAAGCAGAAACCTACCTATTGCTTTGTTCCTAGGCTCATGTCCATCTGTCTGTCTTCCACATGTAGGTATGTCCACATACGCAGAGATGCTACAGTCAGTGGGAGGTGCCCTCCTCCGATAATTAGCTACCAAGAAAATGTCTCACAGACTTGTCGGTCATCCAATCTGATGGAGACAATTGAAGTTTGCTCTTCCCAAGTGTGCCAAGTGGACAGCAAAGCCATCACAAAGCATGACTGTGTATAGCTTTCCACCTGTCTCTGTCTTTCCTACTCCCTCTCTCTGCTTACATGATTGTCTATAAACTCTCAATCCATTCTCTCTCCGTCTTTCACCTGTCTGTCTTCTGTTTTGCTGTTATTCTCTGTTTTCTCAGTTTCCCTGTCGGAGCATGAACAACACTCTGACCAAAGTAACCTAAGGACAAAATGTCTTTCATCCCATGGGCTCGTCTTATTAGTTAATAGCTATTTGGCTTGTAGTTTTAGACATAGTCCATCACAGTGCAGATGTCAAGGCAGCAGGAGACTGAAGCAGCTGGTTGCATTAGGTGCTCAGTCAGGGGAAGAGAGTTATGAGGAATCATGCCCAACCGACTCACTCCCATTTTCTACAATCAGGATGGCCAGCCACCCACAGTTAAGATGGGCCATCCCATATCAATGAACAAAAGGCAACCCTCCACAGGTATGCCTATAGTTTAGACACTATCAAGTTGATAACACCAATCTTCACACCAGTTAATCTATTTGATCTATGGGTTTGCTTCTTATTGTGATAACATTGTCTTTCTTTCCTTCTTTCCTTCCTTCCTGTCTGTCTGTCTGTCTCTCTCTCTCCTCTCTCTTTTTAAAAAAGATTTATTTATTTATTGTATGCAAGTACACTGTAGCTGTCTTCAGATACTCCAGAAGAGGGCATCAGATTTCATTATGGATGGTTGTGAGCCACCATGTGGTTGCTGGGAACTGAACTCAGGACCCCTGGAAGAGCAGTCAGTGTCCTAACCACTGAGCAATCTCTCCAGCCCCCCCTTTTCTTTTTCTTTTCTTTTCTTCTCTTTTCTTCTTCTTCTTCTTCTTCTTCTTCTTCTTCTTCTTCTTCTTCTTCTTCTTCTTCTTCTTCTTCTTCTTCTTCTTCTTCTTCTTCTTCTTCTTCTTCTTCTTCTTCTTCTTTTTAAAGATTTATTTATTAACACCAGGACAGGGCATCAGATCTTATTATGGATGGTTGTGAGCCACCATATGGTTGCTGGGATTTGAACTCAGGACCTTCGGAAGAGCAGTCAGTGCTCTTAACTGCTGAGCCATCTCTCCAGCCCCCCACCCCCTTTTTTTAAGACATGGTTTCTCTATGTAGCCCTGACTGTCCTGGAACTTGCTCTGTAGACCAGGTTCGTCTCAAAGTCAGAGATTGACCTTCTACCTCTGCCTCCTGAGTGCTGGGATGAAAAGCACGCACGCACTACCACTGCCCAGATATCCATGAGACACACCACATTTTTTATATTCAGTCCCTTGGTGATGGATATTGGGGTGTTTGTACCTTCATCAGTGCAGACTTCCGCTTGAATGCCTTCACTTTGAGGTGTGCATCCCGAAGCAGAATGCAGGGCCACACCACATGGGGACTCTGTGTTGAGCTTTTTGAGGAGATGCCAAACTGCTTATCACAGCTCACCAAATCATTTCACAGGGAGGACAGGGCACACAGAGAGGCTGAGCCCAAGGTCGTATAGCTGGCTGCTGAAGAGAGCTAGTCACGTGCCCACCACGTGTCTGGGTTGGGCTTCTCCCAAGCGGTCCATTACTGTGGACTTTTCTCCTTCCCCTTCTGACGGTGATTCGGATATTCCAGCTTGAAGATGAAATCTTAACACTCTATGCTCTACTTAATTTCCCCTATAGATATCGCAAAAGTGGGCAGTTTCCAAAATCCTGACTAACACGATGTCTTCCCATAAGTAAGACATGGGGATCGTTTTAATGGTTTGTCTCGCGACAACAAGTCACACCATCCGGTCTTCAGACCCTTTCCAGGAGCTTTTAGTGGCTGGTGTCAAGATAGGCTGAGCTGAGGTGACCCAGCTACTTCCTGGCCCCCTTTCCCTCCTTATTCTGGGCGGTCACATACAGTTAGATAGGTGGAGCAAAAGGTATTTCGTATGCCTGTGAAGTTGAATTTGGAGCCCCCAGCCCCCTGCCTGTAACACAGACCTGACCCTTCATGTCCATCTGCCTCAACAACTTGCCTTCTAGAGGACCGGACCACTAACCTTTCACCTCTGCCCTCTAAACAAGGATCTGAAGGTCAGCTGTTGGCTCTGATAGCCAGAATGATTGAACCACCAACTCCCTCCTACGGAGTGTTTATACAGAGCACCTGGCTTCTGACACTGGAAGGAAAAACATTCGGTAGGACACCCCAAGCTGGCGCATCAGGCTTGATTTGGGAGGGCCGCCAGCCTCCCACATTGCTCTGGGAGTCAGGCCTTATACCTTACACCCCCAGCCCTCGCAGGGCTTCCGGATTTAGGGGGAGCGGGAAGGATGGAGTCCTGTTTGTTGGTCCAGGAGGAAACTCGTTTTTCATGAGAGTGAGAATCACTAACTTAAAACACTTCTAGCCAAGGGACATTTGGAAACCGAGGCCTGTCGAGGGGATGAGGCAGGAAGCTTTTGGGGATGGGGAAGGGACCTCAGAAAGCAGGTATTTCTCAAGCGCATGCGTGGAAGCAGGAAGTAGTCGTCTTCGTAGTTGTAGTTCCATAGTTGTCCACTAGATGGCAGAGAAACTCCGCTCATGGCGTCTCAGCGCTGCAAAGTCTCGGGTCTGGAAGAAGCTGGATTGGTTTGATGAATGAAGCCTTTACAGTCTTCACAAGATAGCTGGCATTTAAAGCAGTCTGCATGAATATACGCAGAAAAGTCGAGGTCCTAATAAACTAAATGCAATGTGTAGGAAAGCCCCAAGGACTCTTTGTGGCCTGTACGAGAGATCAGTGTCAGATAGAGTGTTGAAAATGGGCTGTGTTGGGGTGTGTGTACGAACTCCTGTACAAAGGCAGTCTTCAGGTCTAACTCGTGGTTTAATTGTTCACCAGTGGTTTAATTGTTCACCACACTGGAGGTTTTCTATGACTGGCACCAAGCTGTGTGCACTGGCAACAGTAATCAAAACATCCCCTGTCTTTGAAGAGCTCGCATCCATGTGACAACAGCTTAGATAAGATAAATAACCTGTGTGTCAGATGGCAACAAATACCATGGGGACCTCAGGTGCGAGTGGAGGGATGTACCTTTAAATCCGAGATCCCAGAAGACCTCCTGGGAAACATGACATTTCACTAAGACCTGACGGTTTGATGAGCAAGCCCTGAAAACCTAAGGGGTGAGAGACTACCTGGCAGAGGGCATAGGAATGTAGCCACCCTGAGAAGGGACCAAGGAGGCCAGGCTGGGTGCTGGGCAGAGTGGGGCTGGAGGGTGGGATGTGAGTCAGAGAGAGGCTGGAGTGTAATGGAGGATTTCAAAAATGATTTTTTTCTTAGCATCTATTAACTGTACGTGACAGGTTTCACCGTGCTAGTCTCTACATAGACATACTATTTTTTTTAAAAAAAGATGTATTTATTATATGTAAGTACACTGTAGCTGTCTTCAGTCACACCAGAAGAGGGCATCAGATCCCATTACAGATGGTTGTGAGTCACCGTGTGGTTGCTGGGATTTGAACTCAGGACCTTTGGAAGAGCAGTCAGTGCTCTTAACCGCTGAGCCATCTTGCCAGCCCCAGACATGCTATGTTTTTGTCTATATTTACTGTTACCCTTGTCTATTCCCTTCAACTCCTGATACTAGTTTTTATCTTCTTAATTACTTCCTGCTTTTACTTTCATACTTACTTTGACTTAATTTCAGGTGTTTGCAGTTATTTATTACTGTGGTTGGCCCACTGGAGAACGCATTTCTTGAGGAAAGTGGGACTTTAAAGCAGAAGGATGAAATTAAACCTTGTAGGAGAGAGGGTTATGGCCAGCACCCAGCCAGGCCAGCACCCAGCCAGGCCAGCACCCAGCTAGACCAGCACCCAGCCAGGCCAGCACCCAGTCAGACCAGCACATAGTCAGATCAACACCCAGCCAGGCCAGCACACAGTCAGACCAGCACACAGCCAGGCCAGCACCCAGCCAGGCCAACACCCAGCCAGGCCAGCACCCAGCCAGGCCAGCACCCAGCCAGGCCAACACCCAGCCAGGCCAGCACCCAGTCAGACCAGCACCCAGTCAGACCAGCACACAGTCAGATTAACACCCAACCAGACCAGCACACAGTCAGATCAACACCCAGCCAGGCCAGCACACAGTCAGACCAGCACCACTGAGCTAGGCCAGAACTTAGCCAGGCCAGCACCCAGCCAGACCAGCACCTAACCAGGCCAGCACACAGTCAGACCAGCACACAGTCAGATCAACAATACCCAGCCAGGCCAGCACACAGTCAGACCAGCACACAATCATATCAACACCCAGCCAGGCCAGCACACAGTCAGACTAGCACCCAGCCAGATCAGCGCACAGTCAGACCAGCACCCAGCCAGACCAGCACTGAGCCAGGCTTTCTTAGCCTTTTTCCAGCCCATGTTTGGGATTGTTTGTTGTCCAGGGGACAAAAGGCACTCCAGCTTCCTGCCTGCCCCCCTTCCATCCACCAGGTGCTGAGCTGGGCTTTGAAGGTTGGTACAATATTGATGGGAAATAGCTGAGAGTGGGGTGGACGGGGAGTCAGCCAGGGGAGCAAGCTGACATTTGACAGATGCCTCCGTGTGGAGACCAATGTCCCTTTTTGGAGTCACGGAAACTGTCTTTATCATTTCTCTGATGCCTGCCTTTGGCCTAGGTGCAGTTTCCATAACGTCTGCCTTACAGCAGATGGAGGACTGGCTCCGGAGGCTAAGCGGTTTTTTATTTTTTAGGGAGTTTTAAGCAGGACAATACATGTTGTACAACTTTAAAAAATAAACAAGATTAGAAAAGGAAAAGTGCTCCCTTGCTCCCCTCACCTCTCCCACCTACCGGCTCCTGGCATCTTCCCAAGATGAGAAATAAGAAACTTGTATTTCTCCTGGCTTCCAGATGAGAGGCCAGATTATTTTTCTACTACTCTAATATAAAATTAATTTATTGCCTTGGTTAAAATTGATTAAAAAAAATCTCAGCTTCTCTTACACACACACACACATACACATACACACACAAACATACACAAACACACACATATACATACATACATACATACACACATACACACATACACACATACACACATACATACACATTCACATACATACACACACACATACACACATACACACACATACATACACAAACACACACATATACACACATACATACATACACACATATACACATACATACACATTCACATACATACACACACATACACACAAATACACACATACATAAACATACATACACACACATACCCCCCACATACACACACATACACATACATACACACATACACACCCATACACACACATACAAGCACATACATACACGCACACAAACACACACATACATACATACACGCATACACATACATACACAAACATTCACATACATAAACACACATACACACATACATGCACATATACACACACATACCCCCCATATACACACACACACATACACACATACATACACATACATACACACACATTCACATACATACACACACATACACACATACATACACATATACACACACATACCCCCCACATACACACACATACACACATATACACACATAAACACACATACACACATATACACACATAAACACACACACACACACACACACACACACATACACCATACACACTCGATTGAGATTTTTTTTAAACAGCCACTCCACAGACCCAGCATTGGGTTTCATGGAGCATTCACTGTGGTGTTTATTTTCAGAAATTCTTTTCCTGGAAACTTCCCAATTATTTCCAGAGGACAAACTCATGCTGTGTGTCTAAGGATCTCAACAACAACAACAAACTTCATGGCTGGAAGGGATCTAATGTATTCATCTCTGGGCAGGAAGATGCTGAGAGGCTGTCTGAGAAACTGATAAAGCTTTTTCAGGGGTGCTGTGAGGCAGGGAACAGGGAGACCCTTGGGTAAGCACAAGGGTCTAGCTACTCACTTTTCTTCCTCTGCTTGGCTCTTGCTACGTCAGCTTCCTGGTAGATGCTGTAAGGAGAAACATCAGACAATAAACAGAGCTTCAGATGCAGAGCTCGTGACTCCTAGCCTGAGAGTGGCTTGTTTCCAGGGTCTCCAAAGCTGCTTGTCTGTCACCATCATCAGAGATGCTTATGAAGTGAGATGACCCCGTCCTCCGGCCCTCAGCTTCCAGGTCAGTCCATGTTGGATAAGCCCAATACATATATCACTGGTGAGATTTCCCCCGTGATTCTGACTAGCCCTGGATAGCATATTGACAGTCAGAAATGATTTCGCATGTCTTAATGGGAATGAAGGAGTTTCCGAACTAAGATAAGAAAGAGCCTGCTGAGTTTTGAATAGGACATCCCCATTTGTGTCTCTCAGACCGGGCCTTCCTCTACAGCTGGCCTCAAACTTCCTGCAGTTCTCCTGCTTCAGGCTCTTGAGGACAGGGATTGCAGATGTGACCCACTGTGCTCAGTTAGGTATTTATTTGGTGTGTGTGTATATGTGTGGTTGTGCTTGCGTGGTGTGTGTGTGTGTGTGTGTGTGTGTATACATGTGGAGGCCAGAGAACAGCTTTAGATGTTGTTCCTCAGGTACCATCCATATCTTGAGATAAAAATCTGTCGTTGGCTTGGCTCTTTCCAAGTAGACTAGGATGCCTGGTGAGCCCCAGGGACCCAGCTCTCATTGCTTCCCCAGTGCTGAGATTACAGGTACAATCATACCATCATATCTAGTACTCTCTCTCTCTCTCTCTCTCTCTCTCTCTCTTTCTCTCTCTCTCTGTCTCTCTCGATGCTAGGAATGAAACACAGCTCTTTTCTTCCCACAAGGAAGGCACTTTACCAACTGAACTATCTCCCTAGTGTTTGTTTACTTTAAAAGAAATATTTTTTATGTAAATGAAGATGTTAAGATCCAAGAAGACACCTCCCTAGCTGTCCTGGAACTCACTCTGTAGACCAGGCTGTCCTGGAACTCAGAAATCCGCCTGCCTCTGCCTCCCAAGTGCTGGGATTAAAGGCGTGCACCACTACTGCCCGGCAACGTGAATGTTTTTTAACCCATCAGGACTTCTGTGCACACAGTGATCCTTTCCTTATTCTTTTTTAGTATTCTGCTTGGGTTTGTCAGTGGGCACTGTCATCAGACACTATTCATGTGGTCCACAATGCCCTGGCCAATGACTGGCGCTCAGGTCAGAGTCAATAGGCGTGGCTTTGTTTGTGGAAGGACTTTACGTATACTGGTATGTATTTGTCACTTACATGGACATGACAGTGACTTCGTGTTTGGCCTCTGCTGACATCTGTCAGCCTCGCAGAAATGTCCACCTTTGATGATGTCCTTGCTACAGTGTTTATCTTTCTGTATTTTCCGGCTATGATAAAAATACTCTGACAGAAGCAACTTAAGTGAGAAAGGCTCTATGTTGGCTCACAGTGGGAGGCGCTGGTTCAACGATGGCAAGGTCACAGGGGCAGACGCTCGAAGTAGCTGGCCATCCTGCAGCTACAACGAAGAAGCAGAGACTTGATCGGCTGTGCTCAGCTCAATTTCTCCATCTTATTCACCCACAGAAGGCTGCTATCCATGGTGGATGAGCCTTTCCGCTTCAGTTCACCTGATCAAGATAATCCCATCCCAGGCATGCTCAGAGGTCTAGGTGATTTTAGATTTCTTCTAACTGACAATTGAGATTAACTGCCACAGTATTACGAATAAGCAAGGCGGGGTGACTGCTCTCCAGGCATGGGGGAAACCAACATTTTCTTAATGAATGATGGTGGCTACTCCATTCCTTTCTTATTGAGTTTCATGGAAATTGAGACTGCCTGAGACTACAAGAAACTGGCTGTCCTATGCCAGCAGCCCTATCTTCTACGGCAACATCCCAGCACGAGAAGCCTTCTCCACTAGCAGTAGAGAAATCAAGACCAGCGAAGGACCTCGTCTCCGAGGTCTTGGCTAGCATTAGAGTCATAATCCGACAATGAAGTGTGATATTTAGAGAATGTCTCCTCTGTGGGACCTTAATGGCCCCCTGCCAGCTCATAGCTGGCTTCCTCCGAAGAGTCTTAAACATGGAGGAGACACAACCAACTCACTTATACTTTCTCTCCATGGATGGAGCAATGACTGCGAGTGGTTCAAACTTTGTAAAGAAATATGGCTCGGTTATAAGACAATGTGTTGGGATTTTCCAGAATGCTATGACCCTTTAATATAGTTCTATGCATTGTGGTGACCCTAACTATAAAATTATTTATTTACTTGCTGCCTCCTAACAGTTATGTATTGCAACGTAGACTATGCAGGATAGCTGATGTGTGACCCTTATGAGAAGGTCACTGGATCCCAAAAGGGTTGCAACCCACTGGTAGAGGACTTCTGCTCTAGAGGTATGGGCAGATAACAATGAAGGTGTATTATAAGGGATATTTGTTAGTGTGGCTTACCCAAAGGGGTTGGGTAGTCTGTTAATGGCTATCCGCATGCAGGGGAGGCTGAGAACCTGGTAGCTGGTCAGATACAAAGTTGAATGCTTCAGCACTCCAAATCTGGCACCGAGCTGCTGGTCTCCAATCCATATTTGAAGGTTGAAAATGATCTTTGGGATGGCGGTGAAGGGTGGTAGCAGCATACCAGCAGCCTAGGTGAACCAGTGTTTTGCTTCTGTGAAGGTACCGCCCTCTCTGGGGGAGGGGCGTCCTCCCTCAGTTACTTCTTCTGGGGAAAGCCGCTGGCAGACCCCACCTGAGGCACATCTCTCAGGTGATCCTAGACCCAATCAAGATCACCTATCACAGACATCTCAGAAGATAATAAGACGATGAGCATCTTAGCAGACCTGTGTCCGCACTTCTTCAGGCCTGCACCGTACTTGAAGCCTTCTGCATGCTCTGGCTCCTTGCTGTTCTCAATGGTCATCTGGGGTAGGTAGTGTACTTAGGACCATTACATAAGGGCTGGAGAGATGGCTCAGTGGTTAAGAGCACTGAGTGTTCTTCCAGAGGTCCTGAGTTCAATTCCCAGCGACCACATGGTGGCTCACAACCATCTGTAATGAGATCCGATGCCCTCTTCTGGTGTGTCTAAGAGAGTGACAATGTACTCACATACATTAAATAAATAAATAAATAAATAAATACATAAATCTTTAGCCGGGCGGTGGTGGCGCACGCCTTTAATCCCAACACTTGGGAGGCAGAGGCAGGTGGATTTCTGA